>NC_089745.1:49888993-49946493 GCF_040412425.1 Macrobrachium rosenbergii
CTAACACATTCCTTTACACGAAGGAGGAGGATAACTCAATTTTGCCGTCTCACATTAGTGAACAAAGTTAGTGAGTTTTTTTTACAATGTCTGGCATTTCATTTGCAGAGAGAGAGAGAGAGAGAGAGAGAGAGAGAGAGAGAGAGAGAGAGAGAGAGAAAGTAGCAAACAGAAGGATTCCTCGTGTGGGGGGGGCGGGGTTTAAGGAGCTGGTATTTTATGCATACTACTACTACTACTACTACTACTACTACTACTACTACTACTAATAATAATAATAATAATAATAATAATAATAATAATAATAATTATTATTATTATTATTATTATTATTATTATTATTATTATTATTATTATTATATTAATTATAATAAAAATAATAATAATAATAATAATAATAATAATTATTATTATTATTATTATTATTATTATTATTATTATTATTATCATTATTATTATTATCTACGTAAAAGGAGCTGTCATTAAAAAAAATACAAGATAAAACCCCTTAAAAAGCAGAGCACTGAAGATGTGTTGGTGCGAATTATGACAAACCAGGATAACCGGCATGTTTCATCATCGTTGCCTTAATACATTTACTCACACTAGTCTCTCTCAGACAGGAAAAAATGAAGTAGAACATCGGTAAACAAGTAAAAACTGTTTTCTGTACAGCGTATAATGCTGTATGAAACTCTCAGCCACGGCCCATGAAACTCTCACCAGCGGCCCATCAAACTTTCACCCACGACCCGGTGGTGGCTTGTGTGTTGGCACCTTCAGCTCTGTGGTCTGGTTAAACTAAGGTATACTTAACCTATAGTGGTGCCAGATGCACGATTATGGCTAACTTTAACCTTAAATAAAATAAAAACTATTGGGGCTAGAGGGCTGCAACTTGGTATACTTGATGATTGGAGGGTGGATGATCAACATACCAATTTGCAGCCCTCTAGCCTCGGTAGTTTTTAAGATCTGAGGGCAGACAGAAAAAGAGCGGACGGACAGATAAGTAGCCATCTCAATAGTTTTCTTTTATAGAAAACTAAAAAAGAGAGGAAGTTTACAATGAACTTTCCGTTTAATATTAGAGGGCACTAAATGGTGCCCATTGTTTCTTTACCTCTCATTTCAGTCCTGCTATTACATGTTCTATATGCAAACATCTGTGATTTGCTTTCGGATTAATGAAATTTAGACTATTAAGCCAAACTGTGGGGCACTTTCGGCTATTCAGTGCTCAAGACAGTGAAGATAAGGAGTTGGAGTGGTTGGACAGCAAGATTAAGAGATCCAGAAAATAGAGAAGTGCAAGGTTGCACTAAAAGTAACAGTCAGAGAGGCTGGACAGCAAGACTGAAGCTAGGATGGCGGGAATAGAGGTAAAGTACAAGGCTAAAAAGTGGCCGCAGCTAGGGGCCGAAGGCATGCTTGCAAACACACCCTGTAGTATGCCTACAGTGCACCACGTGAAGTGCGTTGACGGCAGTAACCCACTAAGGTGATTTGACTCAAGTAGGGAAAACTAGTATGAGTTTGGAAAATCATATCTTTGAACACATGAAGGGTGTTCGTTTTCATCTAAGAAAATAATGCCATTGCAATACTGTTATAATGACGTCATCACAAACATCAGCAATATCACGTAAATTGGTGTAAGCAAAAAAATATTAAAAGAAGTAAAACGGGGGAAATGATTTATAGGAGTTTGTGACGGATGCCAGCTTAGAGTTTCCTGAAATGGCCTTGACATGACCCTTTCTGCCGGACTTTTTCCCCTTGCCCAAAAAAATCGTTCCTATTTCCTCTTGCCGAGAAAACCATTCCTTTTTCCCCTTGCCCAAAAAACCGTTCCTTTTTCCCCTTGCCCAGAAAACCGTTCCTTTTTCCCCTTGCCCAAAAAACCGATCCTTTTTCCCCTTGCCCAGAAAACCATTCCTTTTTCCCCTTGCCCAGAAAACCGTTCCTTTTTCCTCTTGCCCAGAAAACCGTTCCTTTTTCCCTTGCCCAGAAAAAAACCGTTCCTTTTCCTCTTGCCCAGAAAACCGTTCCTTTTTCCCCTTGCCCAGAAAACCATTCCTTTTTCCCCTTGCCCAGAAAACCGTTCCTTTTTCCTCTTGCCCAGAAAACCGTTCCTTTTTCCCTTTCCCCAGAAAACCGTTCCTTTTTCCCCTTACCTAGAAAACCATTCCTTTTTCCCTTTCCCCAGAAAACCGTTCCTTTTTCCCCTTGCCCAGAAAAACGTTCATTTTTCCCCTTGCCCAGAAAACCGTTCCTTTTTCCTCTTGCCCAGAAAACCGTTCCTTTTTCCCCTTGCCCAGAAAACCGTTCCTTTTTTCCTTTCCCCAGAAAACCGTTCCTTTTTCCCCTTCCCAGAAAACCGTTCCTTTTTCCCTTTCCCCAGAAAACCGTTCCTTTTTCCCCTTGCCCAGAAAACCGTTCCTTTTTCCTCTTGCCCAGAAAACCGTTCCTTTTTCCTCTTGCCCAGAAAACCGTTCCTTTTTCCTCTTGCCCAGAAAACCGTTCCTTTTTCCCCTTGCCCAGAAAACCGTTCCTTTTTCCCCTTGCCCAGAAAACCGTTCCTTTTTCCCCTTGCCCAGAAAACCGTTCCTTTTTCCCCTTGCCCAGAAAACCGTTCCTTTTTCCCCTTGCCCAGAAAACCGTTCCTTTTTCCCCTTGCCCAGAAAACCGTTCCTTTTTCCCCTTGCCCAGAAAACCGTTCATTTTTCCCCTTGCCCAGAAAACAGTTCCTTTTTCCCCTTCCCAGAAAACCGCTCCTTTTTCCCTTTCCCCAGAAAACCGTTCCTTTTTCCCTTTACCCAGAAAACCGTTCCTTTTTCCCCTTGCCCAGAAAACCGTTCCCGTTGTCGAAAATAATCTTTTAACGTTTTTTTTTCTTAACTGAAAAAAGGGGTACACTTACCGTGAGACGGTGTGTCCGCCTATAAATAATCCTCTATGGAGAAGGAAACATGAGATTCAGAAAAGCTTAGGAGGTTGCTATAAATTTTACAAATACATCCTCAATACTCTACGTTCTAAGGGTCTGTTAACTTGCACTAATAATAATAATAATAATAATAATAATAATAATAATAATAATAATAATAATAATAATAATAATAATAATAATAATCACATTTAATGCCAGGGAATAAAAAATAAAAGGGCATGCAGCAATGCAATTTCTCAAGTCAATGCTCCATAATAATAATAATAATAATAATAATAATAATAATAATAATAATAATAATAATAATAATAATAATAATAATAATAATTATGGCCGGGGGATGGGAACTATACGCACATATAGCAATATTACTCTAGATAATGCTCTAAAATAATAATAATAATAATAATAATAATAATAATAATAATAATAATAATAATAATAATAATAATAATAATAATAATAATAATAATAATAACAACGCCACGAGGTAGGAAATAAAAGCAGATTCAGCAATGCCATTTCTCAAGTTAATGCTCTAAATAATAATAATAATAATAATAATAATAATAATAATAATAATAATAATAATAATAATAATAATAATAATTTAACGCCACGGAATAGGAAATAGATGTAGATTCGGCAATGCCACTCCTCAATTTAATGCTAAAAAAAAAAAAATAATAATAATAATATTATTATTCAACGCCAGGGAATGAGAAATAAATGTATATTCAGCAATGCCATGTCCCAGTTAATCTAGAATAATAATAATAATAATAATAATAATAATAATAATAATAATAATAATAATAATAATAATAATAAAATGTACATTTAGCAATTCCATGTCTCAAGTTAATCTAGAATAATAATAATAATAATAATAATAAATAATAATAATAATAATAATAATAATAATAACAATAATACCACGACCATTCAACAACTAGACCCATAAGTCACTTACAAATCACAAACATCTTACAAATCCATATAATTTGGACTGTGCTTTCCCAAACTCTATGGCCCCTCCGCCGATGACCACACGAATGTCTCCAAGTCAAATCGAGAATTACTCGTACATTCCTTTATAGTTCCGTTGTTTTACCAAAACTTTCCCATGCACGACTCTTCCTCCCATTCCGCCATATTTTTCATATTTTCCTTTTCTCGTCTCCCTGTGTCTCTTTGTTCTCGGAGGGGCCTTATCTCGAATCATACGATCTATAAAAGTCGTGTCGCCATATTTCATCAGCGGACGTCGTCAGGGATGGACAAAAAAAAAAAAATCTCGAAACCAATCAACGAAACCGTTGCTGGTTCTCTTTTTGGCAGTCCTTTCTTATTAGAGAGATAAAACACGTTATTTCTTCTTCTTCTCCCTCCTCCTCTTCGTCTTCTTTTTTCTTCTTTGTTTTAAAGAAAAATACAAACACAGAGTCGATGTTTCTTTGCAGTTTGTCTTTCGAGAAGAGCAAATAAAAAGAAGCAAAAGTCATGGCTCCCTCTGTTGGTTCCTACTCCTCCAAGTTCTTTCTTTGCCCAGTTCGAAAAAAGAAGAAGACGAAGAAGAAACGGCAAAGGAAAACAAGAGCAACGAGGCCCCAGACGAATGGCGGCAATAACGCCATAAATGTCAAGATTGAAAAACGTGACGATCTCACATTTCACGGAATAAACCAACACGACGTTTATAGAGGGAAGCCAATTCTCTCTTTTATTACGAATTTCTCCACGGGGAGGGAAACAGAGGAGGCTGAAACGAAAACAGAAGGAAGAAAAACACGAGAGAGAGAGAGAGAGAGAGAGAGAGAGAGAGAGAGAGAGGCTTTCGAATTTCCCTCACAAGAAATACAAAAGCTTAAAAGAGATCGGCGGGACGCAGAGTGAGTTTCTCTTCGAAGGAAGTTCGTGTTTATCCGCGGCTGAAGGAAAGGCAGAGTTTACTCACCCTGATACAAGAAAGGCCGTATAAAAGGAAGTGTGGCGTGTAAAATGGACGACCTAACAAGACAATGGTCAGTAAATTAACTTATTCTCTGACCTCCGCCGTAAAGGCATCATGCGAGCGGTTGTTCAAAATGCAAGTCACAAGTTATTAATGAAAAAATTACTGCGGCAGGAAACCTGTGTAATATTTTGCTCTCCTGGTTACTTATAAAGGCAAAAATCAGAAAGGCTTAAAGTTACCCACACGCCTCGATGCCCTGGGCGTGGATAAGACCTCCTACGGGGACATTTGGGTGGGTTCGTGTCTAAGACGTCTCTTAAAGCCACGAATGTTTCAGATGGTCACGCTAAAGCAAAAATGTTCTAGAGAGAGAGCACACGTCTGTATAACAACAGTGACAAATTTTGATGCGAGGAACTGGCCTTACTGGAATCCTAACTGCAGCCTTTTACCGAACAGGTTTAGATCACTGATTTGATTTAATTTATGAAAATCACAATATACAGCCAAACACTGGGGCACTTTCAGCTATTCAGGGCTAAAGACAGTGAAAAGAGGAAGTTTGGGTGTTTGGACAGCAAAATGGCAGAAAGGAAGCGGGAATGGAGTTTAAGTAAAAGGCTAAAAAGAGGGCGCACCCAGGGGCCGAAGGGACACTGCAAACAACCCTTAGTAATGCCTACAAGACGCCCTGAGAGGTCCACTGACGGCACTACGCCCACACAGCGGGTTTAGTTCACCAGAAAGGTACCGGAAAGAAGACAGCACTCTTAATTCACTGTACAGTTCCTTAAACTGCTCAGCAAGCTTTTCCCAACAAGAATGCCGCCGAGACAAGATTTGGAAAGGTAAGAGCTTCGGAATGATAAATAAGAAAGGTCCAAACTTCTTCCCTCTGAAACGTTTATCAGCTTCGTGGAAGGTGAAAATCTATGAGGTGCATAATTAATAAGGAAGATTTTCATAAAGTGCATAAACCAAAGAACATAAAAATAGTTCCTTATGTAGATACAGAAGGTCAGCTGAGTCGCCTTTTTCCTTGGCAGAAAATTCTGGAAGATGCTATGGCGGTCTTTGTTCATCAAGGTGCATATCAAGTGAGCGTTTTCAGCTAAAACTGCACTTTAAGTGCCTCATTAGGAGTAAAGAGAGATTTTTTGGGGTTCTGCTCTAGCACAAGTGCAATTTATTCTTTCACTTCCGAATTCATCATCTAGTTTAGAGAAAAGAACTACTGTAAGTAAAGCCAAGAGTGAGAGAGGGAGAGAGTGAGTGAACATTCTCACGAACAACTTAGAGGCAATATCAAGACTGACTGATTTATGAAATTTAGACTGCCAAGCCAAACATACGAACACTTTCGGCCATTCAGCGCTAAAGACACTGAAAAGAGGGGGTTAGAGTGGTTGGATAGCAAGATTGAAGAAAGGCAGAGAGAATGGAGTAAAGTAAAAGGCTTATGAGTGCATGGAGCTAGGGGTAGGAGGAGCGCTACGAACACCATTCAGTAATGCCTGCAGTGAACCTCACTGTCTTGGACCACTGAAAAGTTCTGTCATATGTTTACAATACAGTATCGAGGACGTTGCAACGGATACTTAAAGCCGCAGAATCATAGCTCTGATAAGAATTTAGGATGAAATTCTGTTGAGGACCTACAGAAATATTACAGTCATTGTGGTGAATTGTTTTACTGTTCAAAGTCATCATCAAGCCTGTAGATTGGTTCCACTCCTCCAGGAGTGGGGAATACCTTGTGGAAGTCCTCCCCTGCCACCATCAGGGAAAAATATAGAGAAGGGAGTTGGAAGGAGAGGTCGCATTTATTAATTCAGATAACCACCATTCACAGTCACGAATCATCTGCAAATAATTTTCAACACAACTATCAATTAATACAGGACGACTTGAATATACAGTATACTGGGCGTACAGTAAACTTCCATACGTCTAGAAGAATAAATTTTGTCATAATGACTACAGGCGCAGGTGAATGGTATCTAATGTAACATGCGAGTATATCAGAAAGACCCCTTATTGTACAAGAAAGTGATGGGTGAAATCAAGGAATAATATCTGTATATCTTTGATAAATTAAGCAAAATAACATGTCTGAAACGTACGAATTTTAAAATGAAGGAACAGTTTATAAACCTGTTGCTAACGCGCTCATCTGATTTAACGAGCTGGCTAGAGACCGTAAACGGAAAGCGCTTGAAGATTATATATATATATATATATATATATATATATATATATATATATATATATATATATATATATATATATATATATATATATATATATATATATATATATATAACCCACGTGCAAGCATAAGCCTGCACTTGTCACGTGTTCCCCAGCAACAAGTAAACACAACGCCTTTGGCAAATCGGAAAAGATGTATATTTACACAGCTAAACCTTTTCGCGAAGAGTATTATCCCATGTAAAGCGTTTCGACTCCTCTTGCTACGGTTTCCCAACCGTTAATGGAAGATGCAGAAATCACTGAACCAAGGAAACTGACAACCAGGCTTGGCTTCAGTCTTCTTTCCTTCTTCTTTGTTTGTTTTCTCGTTTCTGTTGGATGCTGAGTTAAGTAATTGATTTAGGAAAGTTACGCTGTCATGCCAAGTACTGGGAATTTTATATTTTTTTTTCTCTCTCTCTCGTTTCCGTTGGATCTTAGGCTTACTCTATGGAGGAACAGGTGATTTGTAGTTTAGAATGAGCCAACGGGAAAAACGATGGAGATTATGAGAAACAACAGAATAAAGGAAAAACAGCACAGGCCGCTGAAAGGCAACCAGATCTGTAAAACAACAGAAACAGAGGGAAAACAAGAAAGAATGACGAGAACAACACGGCCAGCCTGAGTGAAAACAACAGGCTTGGAGAACCGCCCCCCCACCCCCAAAAAAAAAAAAACTAGGGGAAAACAACACTAACTGAAGGACAACAAGAGCAGCGAAAGGACAGGGAAATACTACAGAAAATGAGAGGAAACAAGTAGATTGCCCAATGAAGGGAGAAGCCCCAAGAGAAGGAAAGTCAAGGGAAACTGGGTAGTCCAATTTGCTCCTCAACTCAACGAATTAAATATCTACACTAATTTAATAGTGCAAATATCGTAGACTATTAAATGAGTCGACTATAGAATTGACTTACCCAATATCTAAAGGTGTGTCCACACTGTATTAACTCCGTAGAGGGGTAGTGCCGTCAGTGCACCTCATGCGGTGCACTGTAGGCATTACTTAAGGTTCTTTGCAGCGTGCCTTCGGCCCCTAACTCCAACCCCTTTCTTTCCTTTTACTTTACCTCGTTTCATATTCTCTTTCTTCCATCTTACTTTCCACCTTTTCCTAACAACTGCGAGGTTTTCCCCTGTTACTTCGTTCCAACCTTATACTGTCAGTTTCCGTTTCAGCGCTGAATGACCTCATAGGTCCCAGTGCTTGGCCTTTGGCCTAAATTCTATATCCAATTCAACTCACACTGTATTAAAACATGTCATAAACACGGGTCGGAAACTTCTCACACACACACACGCACACACACCACGTACAGGTTTAAACACATGTCAACGACTTATTGGTAGTTAGAACCGGTACTACATAGGATTATCCAGCAGTTGCCAGAGATTCGTTCTCTACTTTCAGTCACCGACCTTTTATCAACCTGTTTGTGATATGTATGCAATGAGTTTCCGACCTGTATTATGACATGTTTTACTATAGTGTGGGCTCATACTTAAGTACAAAAGTTTCGAAAAGCGGAAATTACTATAATCGATTTAACGCCTGCAGTACGTGGTAAAGAAATCTCTCTCTCTCTCTCTCTCTCTCTCTCTCTCTCTCTCTCTCTCTCTCTCTCTCTCTCTCTCTCTCTCTCTCTCTCCTTAGTAACACTAACCGATACAAATAAATGACAGATATCACGAAACGTACGCTGAATGCCATATTAACATTTTAAAAGTAATTACATTCATTGTAATAATTCCCATGGTAAGTATACGACTTGGCGTCTTAGAAACTGCATATAAGTGTTTTTTCCACTCCTAAAACTTCACTGGTGTCTTTCTACCTTAATAACTTCATTACAATCTCGCCGCATCAAAATCAACAGGACTGACTTTTTTCACTTCAAAAATGGCATCACTGTCTTTCCCTCAAAAGTATTTACGAAATAGCTAAATAAATATCAGTTACTGCAGCCTTTCAAACCCACGAATCTACTCGCTGCGACAATATTTCAAAAGATAATTAAATACCTCATTCACCACCGAGGCTTCGATCACTCCCCGATCTATAAATAACATTTATTAGCTTGTGGTACGAAGTCGCCGAGATTTAGAGGCACGATAATAAAATTCCCGAGTAACGGATGATTCATGAGCACGCTATCGATAACCCGAGATGAAACACAGTAGGTCGTAACTTTGAAGGAAATTATATTATGTCACAAACTACTATACATTATATATAATGGTGTATTATAGATTAGATCATATTAATATACTACTGTGGTTTTCAACCTTTTGGTTTGTGATTTTATGAAATTTACGATGATAAACCACGCCCTGGGGCGCTTTTACCCATTCAGCGCTTCAGACGGTGAAAAGCGGGAGTTAGAGTGATTGGACAGCAAGGTAACATAGATACAGAAAATACAGGAGATGAAGTACAAAGATCTACAGGCGGAACCCCCCGTAGGTAGCTGCGGCCCCTTTCATTCCTTTTACTGTACCTCCGTTCATATTCTCTTTCTTCCATCTTACTGTCCACCCTATCCTAACAATTGATTCATAGTGCAACTGCGAGGTTTTCCTCCTGTTACACCTTTCAAACCTTTTACTGTCAACTTCCGTTTCAGCGGTGAATAGCCTTAGTTGCCCCAATGTTTGGCATGTATGCCTAAATCTATAAATCTACAGGTGCTACTGGGAACACCGCTCCCCCCGCCCCCAACCTGCCTACAGTTCCACTAAGAATAGTCACAGATGTCGGTGTTAGTTATTGCTGTTACATAAAAAAAATAAATAACTAAAATCACCAACAACAATAACCGATTATAACAACACCCGATAATACCACATGAAATTCATCGAACAATAAACGTCGAGAAATACCTTAAAAATTCAGAGAATTAAAGTTTCTCACCAACCCAGGTCTCGCCTCCTGCGTCGCGGCTATTATAGGCCTAGCAAAGTCACCAGACGGTGAGGGAGCCGCCTTAAACAAGTGCTTGCTAATGCATGGTTTCCAGGATGTCAAAGGATATTCCCAGGGTCCTCCCCGCCCACTCCCTCAGTGAAGGGCAGGGGATTGTGAGCTTTGTATCAAATCCGGTCTAATATTGTCCTCCGAACAAACAACGTTGAAATAAAGGGGAGAAAACTTTTGCTCCAATCTCTAGTCCCATTTCGGCACGAAACCTAATAAAAAGCGAATGGCTATTTACTTTGCAAGAGGCTGGCCACTGTCTTCCTCTTTTATTTCCTTCCGGAAATTACGAGTGTGGCGTGAGTGTACACACACACACACACACACACACACACACACACACACACACACACACACACACACACACACACATATATATATATATATATATATATATATATATATATATATATATATATATATATATAATATATATATATATATATATATATATATATATATATATATATATATATATATATATATATATATATATATATATATATATATATATATACTGTATATATATATCCCTACACATATATATATATGTATGTACTGTATATATATTATATATATATACATATATATTACAGCATTACCTTACAGATTCTCAGCAAGACTTTCAGAATAAGGATGTTGGCCAACCTAGTTCCATTCTCCAACTAGCAGCGACCGACACAACTGACTAACTTCCAGGTACATAAATTTCACTACTTAGTCTACCCGAGGCCCAACGTGTGTGTGTGTGTGTGGTGATAAAAGATAAGAATATAAGACTTGGGCCAAAGGCCAAGCACTGGGACCTATGAGGTCATTCAGAGCTGGTATATACTGTATACGTGTGTGTGTGTATGTGTGTGTACTGGTATGTGTAATGTGTTAACGTTACCATTATACATAAAAGGTGATTAAAATCAATGCTAATATTAAAAAATTATTTTCTTTTTTAAGCAAGATTTTGCCCGCACTCAAAAGAGCACAGCATTGACAAAATCACGTAATTCAGAACTGACTCTGTGTAAGAATTAAGAACGTCCTATCTAAACTAACATCAAAATAAAGTCTGGCAGCCCTATAGCTTATAATTCTTGAAAATTCTTTTACATAGCAGGATAGACTGATCAGACTGTATACATGGATTTTCACACTTTAGAATAATTACAACGACATCAATTGATGACTTGAACAGAATTCTAAAGAGTCTGGTGTTACAGTTTCCTAAGCAGCCACATACGTTTACTCTCAGACAAAATCTACCCTCCATAAATTCTATAATAGAGTTATATATATTTGCAAAAACTTTTTTAATAAGCTATGAAAATTTTTTTTTTTTTTTTTAAACTACATAACTTATTTTGAAAGGAATAAATGTTTTACAAGAATAAAGAACGATATCAACAAGTAAAAAATAAGCCGAAGTTTCTTCAGCGCAGTCGAGTTTTCTGTACAGCGAATACTGCTGTATGAGCCACGGCCCATGAAACTTACAGCTACGGTCCGGTGGTGGCCTGTCGTATGTCGTTGCCAGACGCACGATCATGGGTAACTTTAACCTCAAATAAAATGAAAACTGCTTAGGCTAGAGGGCTGCAATTTGGTATGTTTGATGACTGTAAGGTGGACGATCAACATACTAATTTGCAGTCCTTTAGCCTCAGTAGTTTTTAAGATCTGAGGGCGGACAGAAAAAGTGCGGACGGACAAACAAATAGCCATCTCAATAGTTTTCTTTCATAGAAAACTAAAAACACAACTGTATTAAATATAACTTATATTCGTTTCGGTTGGTGTACCGAGTCTAAAGGTACAAACAAGACCTCTTGTTCCATTAAACACTTTACCCAATTTTGGGCAAATATCCGTACTAGCATGAGGAAGGCGTGATTTGAACTAACACGGAACCTCTATAAATACGACTGTTGCAGAAATAAATACAATTACAAGTATTACAACTATTGCTGTAACCCATATTGTTACTGCTACTGCCGATACTATTGCTTTTACTACATAAAAAAACATCATTACTACCTATAATAATAATAATAATAATAATAATAATAATAATAATAATAATAATAATAATAATAATAATAATAAATATATATATATATATATATATATATATATATATATATATATATATATATATATATATGCGTTGTGGTCTACTGGCTAATGTTAACTTATTTGATTTTAAGAGAATTAGGCTGTCAAGCCAAGCACTTTGGCAATTCTGGCCATCAAGTGCCGATGACAGTGCAGAGGAGTTGGAGTGGTTGGACGCCAAGACAAAGAGACCCAGAAAATAAAGGGAATGAAGAATAAGGATCTAAATGGGGAACTGGGAGAAACCCCCACAGTTGCATTAAGAAATTATAGTCAGAGAAGTTGAACAGCAAGACTGAAGAGAGGAAGCGAAAATGGAAGTAAAGTAAAAGGCTAAGAAATGGATGCAGCTAGTGGCAGAAAGGACGCTGCAAACACCCTTTAGTAATGCCTACAGTGTACCATGTGAGGCGCACTGACGGCACTGCCCCCCACCCCCGAGGACTACTGGCTAAAGGGTTCACTTCACTGTGAGGGGAAAATGGACGAACAACTGCCGTGGAAGAAACTTTATAGGAACGTTCAGTTAAAATCCATTGTGCCTCTACTTACCCAAGTAAATTATGTACCTGGAAGTCAGTCGACAGTAGTGGGAGAAGGGCATTTGGCTAGCTAGCAACCTCACTCAGAAGCCTAAGATGAGAATCGGAAAGATAAAACCTGGAGTCATCGTTTGAGGGAAAACGGTTTAATAATAATAATAATAATAATAATAATAATAATAATAATAATAATAATAATAATGTTCTAAAGGGTCCGCAATAATATAATTATTAAAGGCTCGATTAGAATTTTATAAAAGCTTTCGAATCTTTCTCTGGGTTCATCTCCAGTCAAAAATCCTTTTGACTGAAGATGAGCCCAGATGTAAGCTTTTATAAAACTCTACTCGAGCCTTTATCATTTATATCATTGTGGACCCTTTAGAACATTTATGAACTCTCGTGATAGACAGTTTTTCTCCCAAATAATAATAATAATAATAATAATAATAATAATAATAATAATAATAATAAAAACAGAATCCTGTAACAACAGGCAGATAACTGGTGCCATTTCTTTACGAGAAACGTCAGTTAACTCACCAAATTATGCAAATCCTTCTGGTTGCATTAAATCCCGTCGAAAAAGCTATGGTGGTTTCAACGTTAGTACTGAAACAGAGAGAGAGAGAGAGAGAGAGAGAGAGAGAGAGAGAGAGAGAGAGAGAGAGAGAGAGAGAGAAATGGGACGGGATGAATTACATAATAAATATTTAACATTAATAAATAAAAATGATAAACATATTGCCCCACATTCAAACTAATATATATATATATATATATATATATATATATATATATATATATATATATATATATATATATATATATATATATATATATATATATTTCTTAATAAAACGTAAAATAAAATTAAAAACCGAACACAGGATAGCACTGAAAGTAAAGATAACACGTAAAAAAAAAATAAGGTACTGTATACTAAAACCACACTAAAACTTAAGTTTATCTTTTCCAATCCTATAAACAAGTAGAGAAGCAGCGTCCTCAATCTGGGGAAACCCCCTTTTCACCCATAGAGCAAGGAATCTAAATGGGAAATAACCGAGCACTGTATCGCCTAAGTACCGCGGCCGTACCGCATCTCCTTCTCCTCTCTCATTTATTTTCCAGAACATTCAAGAAGGGAGCAAATAAAAGTTTTATCGAGGCAGTTATAGTCTCTGGCTAACGTAATCTCGTTGCGAGCTTATTCTCCGGGTACTCGAACGCAGCCCCGGCGTTTACTCCTCCTCTTCTTGACGGTTCTATTTTGTTTTGTCTCCCACCTTCCCGAGAGCTCTCCCGGCTTTGCGCGCGCGAATTCTTCAAGCATATGCACGTGGCTTGATGAATTTCGCAAATTCAGCTACAGTTTCCCCCTCAGTCGTTCCCCTTTTATCGTTCTATTCACCCTCGTTCCGTTCCCTTCCTCGTCTCGCCGCTCCTTCCGGAGTGGTTAGACGATGTCCCTTCCATAAAAGATGCAAACGAGGGGCGTCCCTCATCCCGGAGTGAAAGTGGCAGTCATACATATTCACGCTGAACCCTCAAGACGACCGTCGGAATTGTTGTTGGCGCTACCGAGGCTGACCACTGCGCGCCCACGCCGTTCGTTCCCTTGGGAGCGCCGAAACCTAGACTAATGGGTCTTGCCAGAAACGCAGCACTGCTCAAGGACTCGGCTCCTCCAGAAGGAACGGTTAATGGAGTGCGAGAATGATCTCTCTACAGGGCATCGAAATATACAGTAGGTGACGAGTCACTCACTTGAAGGCATTGTGTAATTAAGAGCCCTATGAATATTCTATGCTCTGGTGTCAAGAGCAATTGTACTTCATAGAGCTTCAGTCTCCTAATTCATATACGTCTAGTTTTGGAGGCCGTGTGCAAATGCATATATGAATATTTGGCTTTTTATATACAATATATATATATATATATATATATATATATATATATATATATATATATATATGTATGTATGTATGTATGTATGTGTGTGTGTGCACCCGCGAATTTTCACTAAGTCTTTTTTCGCTTTAGAAAGGTGGTCCCAGAAAACGATACCGTTTTGACGGTGGCCAGAAAATTCGGCGTCAGAAAATTTGGTCTTGGAAAGCTTGGTCTTGCAAATTTGGTCTTGGAAAATTCGGTCTCGAAAATTTGGTCTTGTTAAACTTGGTCTCGAAAATTTGGTCTTGGAAAATTCGGTCTCAGATATCATGGTCTTAGAAAATTGGTCTCGAAAATTTGGTCTGGGAAAATTCGGTCTCAGAAAACTCGGCTTTGGAAAAATTCGGTTTCAGAAAATTTGGTCTTGGAAAACTCGGCCTCAAGCTTTTGAAGGCTACTGCAAAGTGCTCTCTCGATATCGATCACCACTTCCTTGGGATTTAAATTCGGCAGCAGATCTTTTAGTTTCATAAAAGCTTTATCATTTACAGTTTCTGTTTTGTCAGGTAATAATATAAATGCACTAGTAAAGGCTTTTCCGTGGACATTGGCATATATAGTTAGAACTTTATACCATCAATTTGGAGAAACTTTAAAAGTACCATCAATTCCTAAGCAAAAAGAACTTTGCAGATCATTAAGTCCCTTGTCTGAAGCAAATATTAAATTTCTATTGTCATTGTCAATTCCACTGTCACTTTGTAAGAAAAGGTTTACCATCACTCAAAACACGAAAGATTTGAGGCACTTCAAATCCAGTAAGAGTCAGAGGTAACGGAGGTGCACCAAATTGCTTTTTTCTGCCAATTTGTTATCGCCCTTGAAACCGTTGGTAAACTAGGTATTTCACTTCTTGCATTTTCAGCAAGTTTTTAACAGGTATCGCGAAAATCGTTCTTGTGCTAGATGATTCTCCGCGTTGACCTTACACTTCGTTTCTGATATAGCATTTCGATCTCCTACTTGGCTGATGTAGTAGAATGATTGAGAACTTTTATTTTCTTAACAATCGCACATTCACCTTCCTGGATTTTCGTCAAGGGTCACTTCCCCGCAAAATCCCCCATGTAGGCGGAGCTTTGTCTACCTCCTTACTGCGTCAGCAGGTGAATAGCCGTAATGAGCAGGTATCTCTAAGGTACGTCATCGCCTATACGTAGTTACCCCAGGCGGGAGGCGACTACACCCAATTGGGTAGACCGTATCTCTCTTGGCCTAGGATTTTCGTATGCACACGAGAACTGCGCGTCTTATTAAGCATTTCACACCCCCAAAATAGTCTCGTTTTGTCGGCACTGGGACTTATGAAAGTCATATATGTAATTATTCTCATCAAATAATTTTTCTTTTCCTCTTTCCGATTAAGCGTACTTTGTAGCCATTCTTATGGGCACTGTAACTGAAATTGAAAATTTTGATGGATGGTGTCTCGTAGAAATAGTGTACCAATGACAAAAAATACTAGTGATTTTTGTTTAACTGTTTTTGTAATATAATTGCTAGTTTTGTTTATCTGATGTTAAACATGTAATTTACTGAAAAGACATTATTTTCGCTATCAACTGCGTCAAATTAAGAAAAACAAAAACTGTTCAGCTGTATTATACTGAAAGACCCAATTTTCTAAGACCAAATTTTCTGAGACCCAATTTTCTTATCTTTTACTATGAAATTTCTTTAATGTTTTAGTATGTTTACAATAAATAAAGTATATTCAATTAATCTTTAAAATTTTTAGGTTTTCCTTGTTTTGAAAGCAATGTTACAAGAATTTATACAATTTTTATATTATTTGATAAAGCCTTGGTCAATAATATTTAGTGTAGATTTTGAGACCCAATTTTCTGATACCTAGTTTTCTGAAACCGAGTTTTCAAGACCAAATACTCCTAGCACCCATTTTGACTTCCAGCGAG
This sequence comes from Macrobrachium rosenbergii, assembly GCF_040412425.1. Classification (NCBI taxonomy): domain Eukaryota; kingdom Metazoa; phylum Arthropoda; class Malacostraca; order Decapoda; family Palaemonidae; genus Macrobrachium; species Macrobrachium rosenbergii. The sequence goes on from NC_089745.1 coordinate 49,905,657, forward strand.
CCTTCCTAGGGTGAGATTGCAACCCCTACGCCCTACCCCATGGGTGTTCAAGAGGCTTATATGCCAACGACGTCTAAATATTCATGGTAGTCACCCATCTAAGTACTGACCACGCCCAGCGTTGTTGAGCTGTTCTTTTAGAACCCGGCTTTACCACTCTCTTGCAAGGATTAGGTTCAATTTCTGAAATTTAAGCTGTCAAGCCAAGCATTGGGGCACTTCCGGCCATTCGGCGCTTAAGACAGTGAAAAGAGGGAGTTGGAGTGGTTGAACAGCAAGATAAGAGATCCATAAAATAAAGGAGATGAAGTAGAAGGATTTAAAGGTGGAACTGGAGGAAAACCCTCTAACTGCAATAAGTAAAATTTAGAAAGGTTGGACAGCAAAACTGAAGAAAGGAAACAGGAACTGAGAAAAGTAAAATACTAAAATGTGGGTGTGGCTAGGCCTAAGATTCTACAGAAGTATGTACTCTGCCACGCAGGATGCAGAAATCTGTAACTTATGTTCGGTTACTTTCCTGAGAACTCATATTAGCTAATTTATATCTATCACAGTCTATCACAGTCAACAAAAGAAGTTTTCTGTGATCAATCTTCCAAAATTCAACAGTTAATGTTCTCTCTCTCTCTCTCTCTCTCTCTCTCTCTCTCTCTCTCTCTCTCTCAACGAAACCGTGATCAACATTAGATGCTTTATCTGATTATCCATATATTTCAAAATTCAACAGTTGATGTTCTACTTAGACCTACGCTTTTACTATAGCCTTGCTCTCTCTCTCTCTCTCTCTCTCTCTCTCTCTCTCTCTCTCTCTCAGCCCTTTGTTGGCCGAGTCGGTTGAGCTTTAGACCGTCATTCGATGGGCCGGAGTTCAATTCCCGCCGCCGGCTGATGAAGAGTTAGAGGAATTTATTTCTGGTGATAGAAATTCATTTCTCGCTATAATGTGGTTCGGATTCCACAATAAGCTGTAGGTCCCGTTGCTAAGTAACCAATTGGTTCTTAGCCACGTAAAATAAGTCTAATCCTTCGGGCCAGCCCCAGAGAGCTGTTGATCAGCTCAGTGGTCTGGTAAACTAAGGTATACTTAACTTCTCTCTCTCTCTCTCTCTCTCTCTCTCTCTCTCTCTCTCAATGAAATCGTGATCAACATGAGAAGCTTTTTGTGATAAATCTTATCTCTCAAAATTCAACAGTTAATGTTCTGGTTAGTTAGACCTACAATTGTATACTACGGCCGTTCCCCCACCCGTATCTCTCTCTCTCTCTCTCTCTCTCTCTCTCTCTCTCTTTTATGGAACGCTTGTCTATCTGTATAAAACTCCCTCGTCATCTCTTTAAATCATCCCAGCGATAACAGACAAAATCAAACGCCATTAAGTTACCGGTCTCTTGAAAGGGCAAAATCTCCGTGCGAATAGAAAATGTAGCGCTTCGTCATACCCAAAAATAAACTTCCTTTCCTTACATTAAAATAGAACATTTCAAATTAAATATTTTTCTACGATAACTCCAAAACCAGGGAGTGAAAAATTAATTGTGATTACTAATATATATAGACTGATGAAGTTTAAAAGGCTCATACGAACACTACACAGTGAAAGTAAATAGCGCTTGTAAGGGCTTTTTAAACGCCGTAAAAATTAGCCTTTCCTAAAAATGTGCCGATATTAATGTTCACACATTGGCACTGATATTTAAGCTTTAAGGTACTGAAGAAAGCTACAAATGAACCCAAAGTGCGAATGAATACGCTTATGGTTAATTATAATGTGCACATGCACCAGGAATACATACAAGTACATGAAGTGTATATAATATATGTATATGTGTACACATATATGTGTGTATATATATATATATATATATATATATATATATATATATATATATATATATATATATATATATTTACATATATAATATCCCAGCCCGAGAAGAACCCTAAAAGAGTTCAGAGGTCTGGTTAAACAAATCATTTATAACTAACTACATATATAATATATATATCTATAATTATATATATATATATATATATATACTGTAGCCTATATATATAATTTTTGTGGAATTAGAAAATTATTGGTGGAGTGACTGTGTTGTCAGCATTAACTGGCGATAGCGTTGACAAGAAGAGGAGACAGGTGAAAATTGTTATAAACGGAGAAAGTTGAATGTTATCAAGAATAATGCTTAAAGGAAACCAAGAAAATACAGCAACGAATGGTACTAACGGATGATGACAGAAAGAAAGGAAAGCTGAATCAAATATAGCCCTTGCACTATTCTCAAATATTTCCAATAAAAAAAAGATGAGGAAGCTGATGAGACGTATTGATTGTAATGAGTAAATGGGGCGAAATATATATATTTTCTAAATTAGATGGGTAGCCAAGACGATACTGCAATAGGTTTGCTTAGGTGGAAAGACTGCTTACGAAGTTTTGAGGCGGTTTGGTCACGTGGAGAGAACGGTTAACATAGTCTGTAAAAAAAGGATTTTGAATCTGAGATCTGGAAAGTAGGTGGTCGTAGTGGAGACGTGTCCTAATCCACGAGTCCCAGGAACAGAGTGGTCAGTCTTCAGGGAGAAAATACTGATAACACAACTGAAATTCCAAAATTTTCATACGATTTTGGAATAAAATAAGTCTTGGTTATTACTAAATAGAAGCGTGCACGAATATACATTTTTATAAAGAACCCTGAAAGTTTAAAGTTGACTAAAATGCAGGTTCCATCTGGTACAGAAAAAATAGATCAATCAGAAATACTAGAGAGAGAGAGAGAGGCATTTGCTTAAAAGTTAAAATCACATCTGCAATTGCAAGGCAAATAAAATACGGGTTACGCCAATATGACAAAATATGTGCGCTTTCTGAAGCATAAAATAAATATATGTGAACTAGAAAATAAAAATAAAAATAATTTTTTACCCAGATAATCTAAAAATAAAGAGAAAAAGCTAGACAAATACAATTCCTTGTTGAAAAAATATTCTGGATGGCTATTAAATGAACAAAATAATATAGAGCTTAACCAAGCATGAGCTGTTAAAAATAAAGAATAACGTTCCTTGTAATTATTATTTTTGTATAGACAGCTTTCAAGGGATATACAAAAATCGGCAATCATTTGCCTACCACAGAAACATGAGTTTTTTAAGATGAAGAAGACCACAGAAATATGAATTTTTCAAGCGGAAGAGGATAAAAGTAATAAACGCGAGAGAGAAACCAACTCTACTTAAAGAATGCAGAGAAGATAAACAAAATAAAAGCGGAAATAGTCACATCTCTACTGTCCAAGGGATTCCTTCTGTCTAATCCCCCCCCCCCCAAGTAAATTTCTAGCTATCCTTCGGTCTATTTTTCCCAAGGTATATTTCTAGCAGTCCTTCGGTCTAATTTCCCCTAAGTAAATTTCCAGTGGTCCTTCGGTCTATTTTCCCTAAAGGTAAATTTCAAGCAACTAGCAACGAAGCAACAACCAAATGTAAGGGATCGCTAATTAGAAGCAATTCCGCTACGCTTCGAAAGAGGGCACCACGGCATCCAGTTAGTCCCAACTACGGTCTAGACCGTGGCCCCTACCAAGGCCAACCAAGCCCCAGTAGTCCCAGGACTCGAGGAAAAAGTTCCCACCGCTAAGGAGAAAGGGGGAGGGAGGGAAACCTTTCAGCTATAATTTCACGTAATAGAATAATTAGGAAATTGAAACGGGTTAACTAAAATGAAAGGGGTTGAGACGGGAAGGTCGTTGGGGGATGAAAAACTCGGACGGTTTGATGAAGAAACGCCATGAGAGAAATACTGTGTACCGTATACCGTAGACTCTAAAAGGCTCTCAAGGAATCTTTCCTCTAGAGCACTGAAGCCTTTAGCCTCATGTTACGATTACCCCATAAGGCACTTTAGCCGAACATTAAAGGCCATTGCAGTTTAATGAACCTATAAGACATCAGACTACACTGCAGTGGTCTGCTTTAAATGTTAAATGGGTAATATATAACCAACGGTCTCTCTCTCTACCCCGTTTCTCAATAACATCTGTAATGCACATTTGATACGCTATGACTACACGTAATCGCACTGTACATAAGGCGAGCTATGACTGCGCATAAAGTCCGTAATGTACCTAAGACAAGGCACTATAACACATAATACCCTACGATACCTCAACAGTGGTAACTCGTAACGTTGTGCTATTGCTAAGGTCTGTAAATTTAAATGAAATAACATTTGTACGTTTAACTTAGCGAAGGAAATTTTTCTTAGGTTTCATATCAACTCGGAAGCAAGAATAAGCACGTTTACCGGAGGCTGAACGTAAAATTCCAAATTAAATACTCTTTTATTCAAAAGGATTTTTAGAAACTGTGACGAGAATAATAATAATAATAATAATAATAATAATAATAATAATAATAATAATAATAATAATAATAATATGACATTCACAGTTATGAGAAATGAAACTTCCCTACATACTTTTTACCCTCAGACTTTGATGGAACAGTACTCTAAGCTCCGCACATTCGCTATCAACAAAGACTCATCTTTGAAAAGTAAAATAAATATCTTTACATTTATAATGGATGCTGGCCATTATAAAACTCTACATATAAATATTCAAGAATTGTCTGCTCAAATAAAAGACAATTAAAGTGATGAATGAGAAAAAAGTGTATTATGAGTATAATACTGAATAATAACTGACATAATAAGAAGATAATCATATTAATAGAGGCATTTATAGGAAAACAAGCAAAAAATGCGCCGAAGTTTCTTCGGTGCGATCGAGTTTTCTGTACAGTGTATAATGCTGTACGAAACTCTCAGCCAAGGTCCATGAAACTCTCCGCCGTGGCCCATGAAACTTTCAGCTACGGTCCAGTGATGGCCTGTGTTGTTGGCACCTACAGCGTTGCCAGACGCACGATCACTGCTCAACTTAACCTTAGATAAAATAAAAACTACCGAGGCTAGAGGGCTGCAATTTGGTATGTTTGATGATTGGAGGGTGGATGGTAAACATACCAATTTGCAGCCCTCTAGCCTTAGCAGTTTTTAAGATCTGAGGGCGAACAGAAAAAGTGCGAACGGACAGACAAATAGCCATCTCAAGAGTTGTCTTTTACAGAAAACTAAAGCGTGGTTCAATCAATACACAGGACGACAAAAACATCAGATTCACCCTTACAGTAACAGTCTCACCGGAGCCTCCAACCGTTGATGGTACCGTATAGTTCTGCCACTGCTGGAAGCCGCAGGGATCGATTGACAGACGCTGACAACGGCGATCGGCATTGTAATTACCCTGACAGCCACCCGTCAGCCAAGCTACGGCAAATTACTGACGGCTTCCCTCGCACATGGCAGGACCCAGCAAAGGCCTGTCACTGGAGGAATTCGCGAGAATATCCATAAGGAGAATGTCCCATTTGCTCTTCAGGTAGTAAGGGCCGAGACGTCACTCTCCCGCTCATTGGCCGCTTTTGTGAATTGAAAACGTTAACGGAAATGGCTGCGTTTGTTCGTTCCTTTTGGTTTGAAGAGGATCTAGACTCATGCGCAAAATACGAGGAATTTCCCAGGGTTACTTAGTTGACTCTATTTCCGTCAAATTTGCTGTTTCAGGGAGACCTAGTACTAACATATTAGACTTATTTCCTTTAGATCTAACTAATTATCTCCTGAGCTATCCAAGATAGATGATGATTTTGATTATGAAAGACACTTCAAAAGATCACAGTAACACAGATGACAGCAGCACCTATCTCAAAAACAAATAAATTTTGATCAAAGAGGGTGTTGATGATTTTGACAGAATATAAGTTATGCTAAATGTAATAAACTAAGAGTGGGTATAATTTCCGTGAAGCATTAGAGGTAAATATTTTCTGTTTATAAAGTTGCATTTAGAGAGAGAATTTTATGTACGCACATATACACAGTTCATATCCGATCAATAATTTCAACTTTCAGCCCGATGTAGTGCTTTCAATATGTGGTTCATTTCTGGTTTTCGCATTAATGCCATATATAATTTTTATCACTATTACCTATAATACAGTACCTTCTCTGTCTCCTGTGAATTTGATTCAGTAACGTACGCTAGCCCATCGCTACCATTTACCGTCCACCTCAACTAACAGCTCCTACAGTCGACTTATCACCAGCTACACAATGCAATGCTTCGGTCAACTGAGGCACAGCATTTTTAAGAGAACGTCCCCAGGTGGCTTAGCCCTTACCAGGGATCTCTTCAAGTGAGAACCGGCACGCTACCACTCATACCCAGTGAGAGAGAGAGAGAGAGAGAGAGAGAGAGAGAGAGAGAGAGAGAGAGAGAGAGAGAGAGAGAGACTGGTACTAGCTTGCCTCTTCTTATTCAGAGCTAATTATGCCACCAGGAGCTATGCACAAGCATTCCTCACTCGAATGATCTTCTAAAGGTGAGGCTGGTCTAGTCCTATAAACAAAGGATAAGAGATTTTTAAAATATGCAGCATCAGCAGAGATGTCCACCATCTCCCCACGCTCTTCTGCAAGTAAGATGATGTCATCCATCACAGTAGAACGAGAATGAAACGTAGCCACCGCATGGATGAACCGTAAACCACCACAAGACGTGGGGAAACCACCAATAATCTGCCCCAACTCCAAATTATCTTGTCGACGCTCATGTTAAAGATAAGAAGAATGATGACGTATGGCTTAGCATATTTCCTTAACACCTACCTTGTCCGAGAGAGAGAGAGAGAGAGAGAGAGAGAGAGAGAGAGAGAGAGGAGAGGGAGGGAGGGAGGGAGGGAGGAGGGAGGGAGGGAGAGAGAGAGAGAGAGTCCAGCAAGTTTACGATTAAAGAGAAAATGATTTGCACAAAATCCTCATGCGATCCTGCAATTCTCTGAAACAGAATACATTTCAATGTAGTTTACAAACAAATTTCACAACATAATGAAACTACTAAAACCGCATACAAGGAGAGATCACTCTCTAACACGTGTTTTCGATTCTTCCGCCAGACTTCTTTTCAACAAATTTTAACAGGATGACTTCACAACAGCAACATTTTCATTTTGATCAAATATAACCACAATAGTACTAGTAGTAGTAGTAGTAAAAGAAGCAGGCCTACTTCTAAAGGAAAAATTTGATTTAGAGTCATCTGTGCAGTAAAGCAACCAAAATAGTATTGTATAGCAACTCCGTGGGAAAACCTTAATAAACCGTGACACTCAAAACTATACAAACAGTTCACCGAGTCGTTCTGTCGCCGTTAATCCCTTAGTAAACACTCCCGGATCTATGGCTAAATTCCATCGTGCAAAACGGTTAATGAAAACACTCAAGTGAAGCTGATTTTAATTATAAGGCTGCACTGAACGTCAGTAATAAAAGTTTTATCATTAAATTCGATTAATTTAAAGAGGTCGAAACCTTCAGCCAATACAGTATCGACATTGTTCCTTATCTATTACTTGCACTGCCACAGGTTATTATTTTATTATTGTTAACATCGTTTTACCAGACCACTGAGCTGATTATCAACTCTCACAGGGCTGGCCCGAAGGAATTGTTTTTATTTATATTCTTTATTTATATTTTGTCAATTAAATTACAAGTTTTCAAAAACAACTTAACTGGACTAATTTCAAATATTGAAGTTTCTGACCCAACTTCACAGATCGTTTTATTTCCAAAACTTGATGTTCGCTGCTGGCTATACTTTGGACATTCACACAATAAACGTTTAATTGTTATCATGCATTCTGGAGCTACAGATTAATGCAAACAGTAAGTTATATCTACCAAAATATTATACAACATCGGCAGACAATACTGTCAATATCAGCCTAACACGGTCAACATCACAGACATTCTTTCGAATGCTATCAATAAATCTGGATGGCGTGATGACCCCTTCCCTGCCCCTGTCAGCTGTCCCAGACAAAACACGCAGATATTTTCGTCCAACAAAACAATCTGTTTTGACTTTGATCCTCTCAGTGATGTCTCTAGTTTTTCATCTCTCTCTCTCTCTCTCTCTCTCTCTCTCTCTCTCTCTCTCTCTCTCTCTCTCTCTCTCTCTGTTGTTTTAAACTTCTATAACTGTGCGACTAAAAAGGGAGGCATTTTAAGATTATACTGTTAAACTGACTTATTTAAAGTTCATAAATTGAAGTCGCCATATCTATGGCCATTGGTGCAATTACCACGTGTGTGGGCTTATTATATATCCCATATGTACATATAACTGCTCATAATAGCATACAAAAAATAAACATGACCGTATGCAATTAAATATATTACAATAACGTTCATCTATAGTCTCATTTGTATGCACAAACGTACGAAATGGGCCTGAGAACATTTAAAACGGCGTTGCTTCCCTAACCCGAACATAAATTCAAAGCATAATCTAAACCCAATCTACCCCTGACGTCAGCCTCTCCGTATCCAATCTCATAAACAGGAAGTTCACTAAATATAAAATGCGTAATAATAACTCATATAATGACTCATTTCCCCTGATCGTGACTCTGCGCCTTAAATTCGCCTCTCAAGAAAAACAAAAGACGGTTTCTCACATTAATCACATCGCTATTTGACCTCGAGCCGACCTCAAATATCATTAATGTCAAGATTATGCATATATGAATCTGCTCTAGGAATTACGATCATTTACATGTTCGTTGGACTGTTAAAAGTGAAGGGAGATGCCGCGTCAGGAGTTGCTAAATGCTTCGTCATCACTGTGATACTTCAGGTGCTACTGCTGCAGTTCAATGACTCATTTACTTTCTTTCAAAAAGACAGATCAGAAATTCCCCCTCTCTCTCTCTCTCTCTCTCTCTCTCTCTTTTAAGCACAGACCACCCCAACTCCCCTCCATTAGAATGAACTTCGTGTTTGTATATTAAGAAATTTCCTCTCTTCCAAGCGAAGTTTTTTCTTGCTTAACCACACTCTTTCTCTCTCGTTTTGGGAGAAGTTGCATCGATATTCAGAATCTGTACCCGTCCAGTACTTAAGTTCACTTGTCATGTGTGGGTGGGGGCGAATGGCAAGACCATTTTGGAGGTTACTGAGAGAGAGAGAGAGAGAGAGAGAGAGAGAGAGAGAGAGAGAGAGAGAGAGAGAGAGAGAGAGACCAGAACAGCCATTGTCTTCGGTTCATTCTGCTGTACAATCACTACTCAAATGTGCATTGTCTAAGACCTTTCTATTACTAAACAAAGCAATACTGTAGGCTCCGTGTCTCCAGCTAAATTCTTAGGCTAATGCTCACCGATATAGCCCCATACAATTAGACAATCTTTCATATATTACACTTAATCGCGCGCTGATCACGTAAACAGACGTGTTCATATGACTGGCTGTTTTCCTGAAAGTCAATCATTATCTAGGGTAATTCAGAACTGTGAATAAAGCCATTACATTGTAATGTTAAAAAATTTACTGCATTATTCTGATTTTCAAGCTTGCATCATAGAGGAGAAATTAAATAATGTATTAAATGACTCTACACTACTAGACATGTTGACGAATGATTATCGCAAAATCCTTATGGGGCTCCTCACCAGCGTTTCTTTTCCGGGGTATTACACACCAAGAGCCAAAGTACGCTGAAATAAAACCCTACACCTTTGAAGTAAAAAAAGTTAACCAAATAACACCAAGCAAAAGAAAACGTAGTAATTAATTGCGCTGGTTCCACTGTCGCACATGAAAGCTCGAGGCATTTCTGCAAAATGTTTACAGAACAGGTGTCTATGACAGCAAAAGTTGGAATGTACGAAGGAATTGCAGAGCCAGTTTTCCTCTCTTTTTGGGGCGCAGGGGGGCGGGAATGGTGGGAAGAAGTGGAGAGTGGATGTTAGGCAGAAGCTGCAGAGATTAACTGTTTGCGCAGTGTACGTAAAGTAAGAGGGTATGAATGATGAAGATGATCAGAAGAGTTGGTTAGTGAAGAATTTGTAAAATTTGGAAGTTTCGTGAGCAAGGATTAGAATTAGACTAAAAAAAAATGCGCCAAAGTTTCTTCGGCGCAATCGAGTTTTCTGCACAGCGTATAATCAAGGACACTGAAAATAGATCTATCTTTCAGTTGTCTCGGTATAATGCTATAAGAGCCGCGGCCCATGAAACTTTAACCACAGAACGGTGTAGACATGTCCTATATCGTTGCCAAAAGCACGATTATGACTAACTTTAACCTTAAATAAAATAAAAACTACTGAGGCTAGAGGGCTGCTATTTGGTATGCTTGATGACTGGCGGGAGGATGATCAACATACCAATTTTCAGCCCTCTAGCCTCAATAGTTCTTAAGATCAGAGGGCGGACAGAAAAAGCGCGGACAGACAGACACAGGCGGCACAACAGTTTTCTTTTACAGAAAACTAAAAAAATATCAGCTAGACAGCGAGCAAGAAGCGCTCAGGAAGTGTGGAATGCGTACTTAATGAGGGGTACTCCAGTGAGTGGTGTGTCTGCGTGAAGGGGACCAGTGAGGTGGCTATAATAAACCTTTAGGGCAGATCTATGAAGCGGCGGATGCTGAGGACGTTTTTAGCACAGAGCGTAATTTGTTAATTTAAGGAATGAATATGGCAGTGACTGTTGTTTGTTCGTCGCTGATGCAATCTTATTAGATAAAATCACTTACTGGTGATAATTTGGGTAAATTGTGTCCTCTGTAGACTCAATGGGGTCGTTAAGTGTTGTTCTTGAATGATAAGTGAAAATTAAAGCGATGTTGAGATAAAGAACCTGGACAGCTAGACTGACATACCTGTCAATCTAGCTGCCCAGGTGACATGTATAAAACGTGACATGTATAAGACAGAAAACTATGTAGCTACGAACCAAACGGACACTGCATTTCAATTTTAGTACCAACCACATAGCATACCGTACCCGGCAACCGGGACCCACTCTAAAGGGGGATCTCTCTCTCTCTCTCTCTCTCTCTGTCTCTCTCTCTCTCTCTCTCTCTCTCTCTCTCTCTCTCTCTCTCTCTCTCTCTCTCTATATATATATATATATATATATATATATATATATATATATATATATATATATATATATATATATATATACATGTATATAATATACGTATATAATATACATATAATATATACTATATATATATATTATATATATATATACGTAAATATATATATATATATATATATATATATATATATATATATAGAGAGAGAGAGAGAGAGAGAGAGAGAGAGAGAGAGGTGGTAATGTCAACTACACACTAACACGACGAAGGACCATACCCCATCAAATAAGTTACTTTTAATAACCCAACGTCAGAAACCCTTGCCCACGCTATTACCAGTCGTGACTTACAATACATGACTTTCTTTGTATAGATATGACTACCGCGGAGTCCAAATGTGATTTACACCAGTAATATATAATAAACGTGATTCATACAGTACGTGTTCGCGCATCTACAAGTGTGCATCATTTGAATATAACAGTTATTAATAATATTGGGAGAATTCTTAGACTGAAAGATGAGCATTTCATGCGAAAAATACAGATAACAGGTAATAATATTTGGAGAAGCCTTAGACAGAAAGATGGGCATTTACTACGAACACTACAGATGCATCACATAAATAGGTTGTCAAAAGTAACAGACATAGGCCTATACTGGCCCGAGGGATAAAAAATTAGACTGAAAGTAGTTCAACATCTCAGCGTGCTCCTACATTACCAGTTACTTGTCACGTAATTTGTCATTACCAAATGCAACACATTAAAACACTACACAAAAAAAAACTTGTCAAAAAGAACGATTTTAAATAACACGTTCCACATCGAGGTTTGCACTGGCATTGGGCCAAGATGGTCGAGAAACTGCTTGGCAAGTTAGCAGATTTCGAAGGCAGGCGTGTTATGAACACTAAGCAAATGCAACACTGGAACAGGGCATTAAACATAACCATTGTATACGTTGAACAGGCATGTGCCTATTAGTTGTCAAGAAGAAAACGACACTCAAACGAAGCATATTTACTAATTCAAGCATTATCCAAAAAGGGCAACAAATTTTTGCGCTTTTGTGTACGCGTTTGGTAGTCGTCTAAATCGCATAGGCCTATCCAAATTCAGAATCTGACTAACAGGAAACTTCATTCCTAGAATAGATTACATAAATATACCAGATCAGGATAATCATCGTAATGCACTGTATATCCTTTCTCCTTATATTCTCACGTATGCATAGGTACCAAGTCTTTGGCGGCAAAATGTGATGAATGTGCCTACGCCATTTAGACTTTTATGTAAGCTGACGGAGAAATGATAAAAAACAAAAAATTTTAAATCAAAACAACGGGCCAAGAGTTCTCTCTTCAAGTATCTCATATATTCTAATCACTCACAATACAAGAAAGCAACTGAAAATTAAATCTCAGCAGTAAGAAAAACATATGTCGGCCAGCAAGTAGCCTGCGCATCTAGTTACACTGACACAGACCGGTAAGTCGTTATATGACCAATATATCATCCAAAATAATACGATCAGCATAATTCTATTTACGTAAACTTTGCCACAATGAACGAAATTTGTACCAACTTCTTGGCAACCCATGACAACGTTTAAACTATCAAAGTATACAAGAATATAAACAAAACAAACGGAATGTTGTTTGATCAGAAGGCTAATGCATCATGAGACTCGTCATTTCTCTGAATAACAAAATAGGGACGGTTTCTCACCTGACTGTGATATGTCAGCCTAATTTCGCGAAACACTGCACTAAAACGTTACGCAGTATGTATATTTTGCACTTGTTACAACATGATTGCCAAACTGCCAGCTAGTTGCACAAAACCAGTTTTCAACGGTTTGTGCAAAGCATTCGCGACTGTCTGTACGCATTAGCTTAGCATGATCTAGTGCCCTCTGTTCATGAGCACTATCATAACAGTCGTTCTATAGACAATAATAGGAATATAAGATTTACGCCAAAAGCCAAGTGCTGGGACCTATGAGGCCATGCAACGCTGAAAGAAAAATTGAGAGTAATGAAAGGTGTAACAGAAGGAAAACCTCACAGTTGCACTCCGAAAAAATTGTTAGGAGAGGGTAGAAAGTAACAAGGAAGAGAATATGAACGGAGATACAGTAAAAGGAATGAAGGAGGTTGCAGCTAGAGGCCCAAGGGATGCTGCAAAGAACCTTAAGTAATGCCTACAGTGCACCACATGAGGTGTACTGTGGCACTACTCCCCTACGGGATATATACAACAATAGTGAAGTTTTTCAGTTCTTAAACATTATTTTTCTTGCACACTGAATAATTACAAATATTTATTCGCTGGTGTTAATGTTACTATACTATTTTTTTTTCCTAGCAACAGAACTATATTGCACTATATTTCTTTAGTGTGCATATGATGCACAGAGGGTAAACATCCGGGAACCGCAAAACTTCAAAAGATGCTTAGTGTCTCCCCGGCAGTTTTTATCATCTATGATCTTAATAACGGTAAATTGTGCAGCTTATAACTCCATAAACTGGCTCATGAAATCCTCAAGAGAAAATGGAATAGTACTTCACAGGTGAGCAAAGCATACTGAACTTTATTGACCCCTACTTTTGTGCTATTCTGATAAATGTCTTGTTAAACGTGTTACAGTAATGCATAAGGACACCTCCCGTATTTTGTCGATCATTGAGAATTCTTCGCAGTTGGTACGCCAGTAGAACACTGTCTATACGAATCAATTCTTAAGTATGTAAAGGCACCGTTAGAGTCGTTTGAAAAATGCATTTTATAAAACGAGATTTCTCAACGGAATTCCGAAACGTCATAGCTGGAGAGAGTATTTCAGGACGACGTGAAGAAACAGGAAAGAAAACTTCTACCATCCGATTCAACATAAGTAAAAAAATGCGTCGAAGTTTCTTCGGCACAATCGAGTTTTCTGTACTGCCGCTACAGCGTATAATCAAGGCCGCAAATAGCTCTATCTTTCGGTGGTCTCGGTGTAATGCTGTATGAGCCGCAACCCTTGAAACTTGAACCACGGCCCGGTGGTGGCTTGTCCTATATCGTTGCCAGACGCACCATGATGGCTAGCTTTAACTTTAAATCAAATAAAATCTACTGAGGCCAGAGGGCTTCAATTTGATATGTTTGATGATTGGAGGGTGGATGATCAAAATAGCAATTTACAGCCCTCTAGCCTCGGTAGTTTTTAAGATCTGAGGGCGCACAGAAAAAGTGAGGACGGACTGACAAAGCCAGCACAATATTTTTCTTTTACAGAAAACTAAAAATAGTTGGGTTTTTTGTGTTACAAATTCTGATTTAACTCATGTTTTCACTAAATCATATATCTCACAGATTGGTGAAGGCAAGAAAATGAAGTTTGGTAGCCTAGATTACACCTAAGAGGCTATATCATTTGTACCTTATTCTAAGTACTAATTTCTAATATATAAAAATAATTTCTCTATGGTAAAAGTTATGGAATCATCATGCCAAGGAAAAAGCAGTCTTTAATAATGGTACCAAAAAGATAATCTGGTGCTACTTTGGCTTGTTATCTACGCGTCACCTACTCCGAGGTGCTAGTACTAAACATGGTGGAAGCTCCTTGGGACGCCGTGTTTAGTAACAGCCCCTCGGGGATCAAAGTATTATATACACCCATTTTTATATTGCTTGGTCAACAAATTATATTAATACCATACGGTGTTTAGCATTAGCACCTTGGAGTAGGTGACGCGTAGATAACAAGCCACAGTAGCACCGATAATCTTAGACAAGCAAACGCTAGACCTATGCCTGTTGATTCGGCCGGTATTTTTATTGTTTTGAAATTCTTTTCAGAATAATTTATTCAAATTAGGTCTAAATTACACAGACACTAAGTTATCACTTGGCAACTCAGGCTGACAGGAGGAAAGGCGAAGCGATCAAGATTGTCCAAGAGGACTGCCGAAAGATGTATTCCTACTGGGTATCCTGGAAAGGAGAGCTGAACACTGGGAGCTTCCTATGTAGCCTAGCCATGAGGCAAACAGGTTGGGTGATAGAGTTCCCAAAAGCTCAAAGTTTTTATAACTATGCTGGAACTACAATTTCTAATGTGTACAGTTTCTGAAATGCAGACCAATGGTGATGAGTGAACTGCCTATAATTTACTTGTTAGTAAAAGTTGAGTTTTTAAAGAACACAGCAGTGGCTTCAAAACATTCACATGAGCATTATAAGGGAGATTCGGGGCCAGGTGTGATGTGTCACCTTAAGGCCGCCATACACGCAACGATTATCGCATATGATATCGCAAATAAATCGGTGTGTGTATGGGGTCATAGCGCGGCCAAAAGTGGGCGGAGTCTCGTGATAGCGCGATCTCGCAGGCAACCTGACATTTTTAGGTTCGGGTCCCGATTTTACACCCGATATCGAAGATCGCGATGTGTATGGGCTCATCGTGCGATAGCAGCGATACCCTCAGTTGGTTAGCAACCCTTGCCGCTTTAACATCTCGAGATGACAACATACGCTATTCAAGAATTTTGGCCGAATTTCATCCAACTTTATCAAGATCTCCCTTGCCTTTGGAAAGTAAAATTCAAAGAATGTTGTGTCAAGGGGAAGAGCAATAATGCTTACGAAACACTACTAAAAAAACTACGTGAGAAAGACCAATCGGCCACAAAAGTAGTAGTCATATACGCCTTTATGATAAGAACACAATAAATTCTAGGTTCATTAAATCAGTAGGCCTAAGTTATTGTAGTTGAATGAAACTTGTAGTTCTATAGCAAAACAAAAAACACTTTATAGCCTATGTCTTTATAATAACAGCAACACAATCAATTCTAGATTCAGCTATAAGTATTATAGCTGAATGAAAATGATAGTTGTGGAATATATATATATATATATATATATATATATATATATATATATATATATATATATATATCTATCTATATATATATATATATATATATACATATATATATGCACTAATTAAAAGATAACTTGCATAAAATTAGAACAATCTCCTGATTCTAACGTTAATTCATTAAGCAGTGCATCATATGATAGCTCATTTCTTTTCATTATCCACTGTTTAACCCATTTCCTCCTTTTTCTCTTCGGTTTGCCCTCTGTCAGCGAAATAAGCCGCAGCATCAGCTCCCAACCGACCCAACGTTAACATACACAGCTCCTCGCGAGAAGATGCCATATCTGCTCACAGTGAAGCCTTCGAGGAGACTAATGATCGCATGCGATCATGGGAAGTGTGTGGGTGACCACGATTTGCCTGCGATATGAGCTAGGTCGAAATCGCGACCGACGATCGTTGCATGCTTGGCGGCCTTTAGGCCAGGTTAGCATACATCCTGTTGGTATCTCGCCAAAGATTAAAGAGGAAAAGGGGCCAAGCCCTTTCAGCCATGTAGGGCACAGCAACCTAAGCTAGGTTAGAGCTGGAAAGGTTGGATTAAGATGAATCCCTGCAAACTCCATGCCACAAATATTTTTCAAAGGGTAAAGGGGTTTTGCCAATTTCGACCTCATATGCAGTTATGACCGGTGGCCTGGGTTAAAGTAAGTATACCTTAGTTTAACCAGACCACTGAGCTGATTAACAGCTCTCCTTCGGCTGGCCCGAAGGATTAGACTTATTTTACGTGGCTAAGAACCCATTGGTACCTAGCAACGGGACCTACAGCTTATTGTGGAATCCGAACCACATTATAGGGAGAAATGAATTTCTATCACCAGAAATAAATTCCTCTAATTCTTCATTGGCCGGCCGGAGACTCGAACACGGGCCCAGCAGAGTGCTGTCCGAGAACTATACCGACTCGTCCAACGAGGAACTATGGCCTGGGTTAGGTTAGCTAAGGTAGTATTAACTGTAATCACCACGGCAATATTTTTCTGCTAGCACGTGATTGATCATGATTACTCAAATAAACCATGTATTTGCTTTCAATTGCATATCTTGTGGTTTATGCGTTTTAGGCTATTCCCGTTGATTAAATTTTCCACCGTCCGGGTTAGCCTAAGCAACCTGCTGCGGTCCCCCAGTATAATCCAGTAGTTTAAGACCAAATAGTCAGTAACACGTAAAAGACACGATTAAATTTTTTTTCAATTCAATAACCAGTAAAATTACATGAACAAAAACGAGAAAGAACACAGATATAGCCTATATATAGTTCTGATGTGTATCAAGTATGCCTGGGCTTGTTTGTCTATGTTGCTTACAACAAGAATGTGACTGTATTTACTCAGGTTCTCCCTCAAATATTATTTCGCCGATCGGAATATTTACAGCTTTTATTTAAATTTTTGATTGTGTTTATGTCTTTAGTTTATGTTTTTGATATTGACCGTCTTTTGTTTGTTTTTACGCTCATCCCCAAGGGTCTGGTATTAAACACGGCGCCTATTTTACACGTAAACTAGTAGTTATCGAACTAGAGGGACGCGATAGTAGTCTACAGATTACACACATGAACCAGTTATTTTTTTCAATTCTACTTCTTGTGTATCAGGCAAGTTGTAGGTCTTTGTCTTAGTTATGTACAGAAAGAATGTGGCTGTCTTTCCTGTGTATCTCCCTCTAAAATTATTTCATTCCCCAAAAAATTATATTTTTCAATATTTTCATGTTTTAGTTCCTTGTACCAATATTTATGCATATTTAAAAAATTGCCAAGGATAATATCACCTGTTGCATGTCGGCGTGTATACTTAAACAATGTGAGATTATAGATGCAAATTCTATAGTCCTTATCTATATACTTTTCGTGTATTTTTTTCATCTCCGTTCTGGTTAGTGGATAACTAACAAAATAATTAAAATAACTGAGACTAGTCTCTTTTATTCTACGATTTCCATTAATTTATAGTTTACCCCTTTTACAATGAAATCTGTGGCTTATTTTGTCACACGATATATATATATATATATATATATATATATATATATATATATATACATACTTATAATCACACGTGATTTTATATGTCAAACACTACAGGAAGAAGTTAAACGTGTTTTATTTCTCCCCTTTGGTGTTTGACATTATATATATATATATATATATATATATATATATATATATATATGTGTGTGTGTGTGTGTGTGTGTGTGTGTGTGTGTGTGTGTGTGTGTGTGTGTGTGTAGCCTAGTAATTTTATGACTGTTAAGATTACTTGCTATTTTCACGATGAAGATAAATGTATTTGCAGAACTTACGAGCATTATTGCAATTCACCAATATACCATACATACCTACTACGCCTTTGAAATGACAGGTCTAGCAATAACATCCAAGTTTTTGTATTTTACCTTAAAACCTAGCCAACCAGCCAAACCAGGAGTAGAGTGAAGTTAGCACACTTCACGTAACGAGGAAAAGAATAGATTACAGTATATTGGGACTAATTCGAGAATACCAAACTACTACTATACAAGCCAGGGGAAATAAACTCATGCAGTTTATGTACGGGGAAATGAGGGTACTAGGAATCACATCTACTCTTCAAAAGGTGAAGTTCGTAATGAGACGACCGGATGCAAATCAGTTTGAACAGTCAATTTTCTCGGCCTTATTAGGCGGGAGCCCCTTACGATGGCGAGACCAAGTATAATAATGATCCCATCCACGTTGCTGATTGTGCTGGTTTCTGTGGAATAGAGAGAGAGAGAGAGAGAGAGAGAGAGAGAGAGAGAGAGAGAGAGAGAGAGAGAGAGAGATTAGCTTATCAAGAGAGTCCAGAAGAAAAAATAAAGGGAAGCGCAAAAACTGGAAAGACATTTTTTGTTCGTTTTTACCACTAAAGGCCACAGGAATAAGAAAAATGACTCGGTCCGTCATGATTGAGCCATTCGCACGTCATCACAGAGATGATTTTTCATAGGTCAGCGAGGAACGGAAAACATCACTTGAAAATACCTGATCAAATAATCTAATCTGTAATGGTTGTGTCATTAAGCTGTGATCCCTCGACCTAGCCGTTACACAAGAGTAAATCCCAAGAGTAATTCTGATCGTAACTGAATATATATCCGCAAATACTGCAGTCTATAACATTTCCTACTGTAATAAAGGTGAAAGCACAGAAATCAACAATGTAGATCTTTCAGTAAAGGCGCTTTAGCCTATAAACCCAGTGTTCGTTTGCATGCATTTGCTTAGCGTGCGTACACAACTCAGGAACATTAACAAATGAAAAACAAAAAGCGATGACAAGAACGAACGACCATAATTCAACGGAATGCAACGGATATTACCTAATACCTTTTTTTTTCGGCCGATGGCAGACAATCGCTTCCAGGGAAATACCCAGTCACAATGGGACGCGACCAAACTGCAAAGACGCGTCAGTCAGGAATTTATAGTTTAGTACCATTTGATGTCAAAGAGCGTTATTTATAATGTCTCATCACGACCGAAAGCCGCAAGCGACGTGAAACGTCATTATTAGCCAATTTTGAAAAACGCCAAGTCACTGCTCTCTTCCCGTCTGTGATGATGGCGAAGTGATGAGTCATTTTTGCAATATATAACCAAGGAGGACTAGGCCCATATTATCATATGAGAATCTTACAATAAACATTTCTAAATATTTACTAATTTCTAAATAATTTCTCATTATTCTCAAGCTGAAAGATACCGATACGATATGAATAAGTTAATTTATTTAGTATAAAATGTTAGTTTGCTGAAGATTTTATAGTGTTCTATCTTTACACCGCTGGACTTTGGAACCGTCTCCCTGAGGATGTAGCGCAACTGGAACTTCAGAAGTTCAAACGAAGATGCAATGCGTTACTACCGTAATACAATTCTCCTCGTATTTCAATAATTTACTTAATTTTTATTTATTTATTTATTTATTTGTTAATTCATCTGTTTTTCTAATAACTGATCTCCTTTGTCTGTATTTCCCTTTATTTTCTGTTATTTCTTTCGAAGGAACACCACGTTTTTTGAAAGTCAATGGCCCCTGTGGGTTTGTTCCATATGAATAGGGTTCGTCTTCTGGATATAATACTAATATATAATCACGCAAACAGTCAGTGAAATCTCTAGATTTTATGGAATTTCACGGGTAATCTTGTATTTTGTTAACTTTACCATCCTGCTAGCCTTCCTAGACTAAGGCTTGGATTTACCAAAAGGAAAAAAATCGTCAAGTATCCTACTTGGGCCTCGTCGTTTTTGTATCAGCGTCCGAAGCAGCGAAGCAATGTCCGAAGTTTCTCCATTTCTGCACATCTCAGCCGTCCTTCGCACATCCCATCTCCCATCTGGCGCTCTACCTCACCCACCCAGCCTAACCCATCCCCCCTCCCCCATGAAAGTACGACCCCATACCTCCTCCAGCTACCCTTTTCCTCTCCTCCTCCTCCTCCCTCCCTCCCCACCACAACCAATCCCTCACACCCATCTGCTCAATTACTGTGCATTATCCCGAGCATCATTATTTCCACTGTCTTTATTTACAAGTTTTCCCTCCCAGCGAGAACGCGGAGGAGATAAGAAAAGGAAAATTATAGGCAAGTGAGAAAATTGAGACAGGAGCTTGTTTACGGCCTCCTGCTGGCGTTCAGCGGGGCCTTCCAGCTATCTATCTACCTGCTCTCGTTAGTCAAGACTTTCCGCGACCTACCTGCGAACAGTTTTTTTCACATGTTATTTAGCTTAACTGTCATCTGGTCATAAACATAATCTCGAAATCCAGACATTTTATATATATATATATATATATATATATATATATATATATATATATATATATATATAATTACACTGTGTTTATTAATACTATTTCCGTCCTATTTACATCGAAACCAAGACTAGAAAAATAAATGAGCCTAAGATATTCTTCCAGCAAATTATAGACATAATTCTAGCACATAGTCTCACTTTCAAGAATTATTAAGAAACAAGTGACGAAGGTGCTCTCTGATTGCCTGCATTTTTTCTGTATTCGAATTTCAAGGTTTGGAGTCGAAAGCTTTTTCGAAAGCACAAGGAAAGCAGATCAAGTGTTCTTTGCAGCATTTTTATTTACACCATATATGGTGTGTGTGTGTATGTAGATTTGTATGATGCGACAATTGTGAAACTTGCCTACACGGCGGGTTTTGTCACGATTCAGTGATTATTAATACCTTGTTATATTTCTCTGGTGCCACCATCTATTAGAGAAAAACATTGTACAGACAGTTAGTCTATATACTGTATAAGAGAGAGTGACAGACACACACACACACAAAAACACGTAACATGTAAATACACCACCCAAAGGACGGATGATACGTCAACTTCTGTGACGCCCAGGAGGGGCACCCGGAAGTCGTATAATAGGTTAATCAGCAATTGGGCGCTCCAGGCTGGCGACGTTAACAACAGGTCTCTGTTAAGTTACCGCTTGCGCTCCCGAGACCCTTCATAGCTCTTGGATAAGGACAGGCGCTGTGGGTGGCTGATGAGGCTCAACCTCAATCTCCCACTGCGCATGCGTTTCGAGATGAGGGATGAATCTGCATAATAATCCAGGTATAGCTTAATCAGCTTTTTCAGTCCTTGTTTGTATATATATATATATATATATATATATATATATATATATATATATATATATATATATATATATATCCCTTTAGTTGTAAGTTTTGCCAAGGTATTCAGAAAATCTTTTGGGATGAAGTAACTGTCCCATGTCCTTCTCCACACTGGTTGCGACCCACCAAAGTTATCTAACTTCCAGATCATAATTCATTACTGGAGTCAATAGAGGCACGGTATGTTTTAATGGACTGCACACGAATGCATCTCAGCTTCACTGGGAATCGAACCTTGCTCTTCTTGCTGGTCGGGTGAGCACTCTTAACTACTGTGCTATGAGGACACAATATATAGGCCTATATATATATATATATATATATATATATATACACACATATATATAACACATACACATATATAGATATATATACATATATATATATATATATATATATATATATATATATATATATATATATATATATATATATATATAATCTGTTAAAAATGATGTCAATATATGAAAGTCGAGAAACCAAATCTGAACATGGAATTCGTTATTTTTAGCCTAACGTTCCGTGCTTATATTTGGACTAAGGCTGTTTCATTATGTGTACTAACATGGGCCAATCGGTCGGAGCGACTAGCCATGGGCTGGATAATTCATAGGTTATTGTCCACTTTCCTTGGCAGGCGTTTCATGTTTTCTGTCGTGGACAAATACAGTATCATTCTGCCTACGTATATGGGTTGATGGACAGACTGGCTGTCCGCGGCCTGAGTTAGCCTAAAACTATCATGCCGACCCTTTGGTTGTATTAATAAAAACCCTGCCGTGATATACTGTATATGTATATATATTTATATATATGTGTGCATATATACATATGTATATATATATATTATATATGTATATATATACATATATATATATATATATATATATATACTGTACACACACACACACACACACACGTATGTGGAATACAATAAAATACAATATGGAAATTTAGGCAAAAGGCCAATCGCTGGGACCTATGACAGTAAAAGGGTTGAAAGGTGTAACAGGAGGAAAACCCCGCTTTAGCACTATGAATCAATTGTTAGGATAGAGTGGAAAGTTAGATGGAAGAAAGAGAATATGAACGGTGGTACCGTAAAAGGAATGAAAGGAGTCGCAGCTAGGGACGCTGCAAAGAACCTCAAGTAATGCCTACAGTGCACGGCATGAGGTGTGCTGACGGCGCCAGCCCCCTACGGGAAAGAGTACTTGGCAAATTAGGGTGATTGGTGCCTATTTGTAAGGGAAGTTGGCATACGGCTTAAAAGACTTTTGTGAAGGTGTATAATGCTTCTGATCTCGTGGCAGTTTTACTGCACAGGGGAACCATCCACGATTCAGCAGCCAAAGTCTGAATGTGCCAGTGACCTTAAGCTAGTTCATGCCTGAAGTCACTTATCTTTGGAGGAAACGGCCTGTTTTGGGTAGGTCCTCAGGAAGAACCAGACAAGTCACTACTACATTCTCCTTGTAGATATTGAATCAAAGATGAACTCCTTGTGTAGGAAACTTCCACAACATCAGCCATTTCATACAGAGTACCCTTATAGCACAGCTCCTCCCCCTCCTCCTTCTCTTCCTCCTCCTCCTCCTCCCTTTTTGCCATCCTTTCGTCCTCCACAATCTCTACGTGCCCAGATCTCCATAAAACGGATAACTTTTTAACCACATCGTCATACTCAAGGTCATTCCTGTCGCCCCTTCAGCCCCCCACCCACCTCTACATAAACTATCAAACAGTTCACTCCAGTTCAGTTTAACTTCTACATTTTTCTATAGGAGGTTCTTTGCAGCGTCACTTCGGCCCCTAGCTGCAACTCCCTCCACCCCTATTGCTGTACCTCCAATCATATTCTCTTTCTTCCATCTGACTTTCCACCCTCCCCTAACAATTGATTCATAGTGTAACTGCGAGGTTTTCCCCCTGTTACACCTTTCAAACCTTTTACTGTCATTTCCGTTTCAGTACTGAACTACCTCATAGGCCTCAGCGCTTGGCTTTTGGCCTAAATTCTATATTCCTTTCTGTTCCCTATGGAAGTGCTCATTCGACACACGCCCTGTACATTCCAGAACCCCCTGTATTGCTCCTGTTGCTATTTTCCTTGCTTCCCTTAATTTTGTGACTCACCTCCTCGCTTATTCTATCACCATCCTTTCATTTATTCCCAGTTACCCACGTGAATCCATCTCTGGCATTATGCATAATAACATTCATCGTTCCGTCTCTGTCGTCCATTCATCATCTGGCAAAAACACGTGCGCAAACTTACACACGCATATATATACATACATACATATATATATCTTTTGTGTGCATGTGGCATGTTGGCAGAGAATTATCAATTCTATCGCTTTTAATAATTTCGTAGCCTTTCTTCTTCCCAATGCATAACTCTAACGAACCCAGAAGCTATTACGAAGTAGCCTTGTTTGCAAAGAGAGCAATTCCTATCGTGCGAAGCAAAAATTACGCTCGGGGTCTTTCATCTCCAATTACTTTGAACGCATAATGGAGCGTATCGTCCTCTGGTCATAATCTGTAGTTCCCCGTCATATTGATTATGGTAAATTACTGTTTACGGGAAAATGCCTTCAAATTTATTCCTTCCGTTGCTGGGAAACTTTTTTGCATTACCCTCTGTCATTCTCTGGGTCAAGCACTGCCTCCAGAGGGCGGTTTTATTTCATTTCTGGAAATTTTATTAACCTACTAATTTTAGTGAACAACATTATGCAAATAATTAAAGCTTATTAACAGTGTATTACAGAAGGTTCTCCTTTGACCACCAGAGGACAATTAATCTTTCTCTGTTAAGAAATTCAAGTGGTTCCCCTCAAACTACCGCGATCTACTATTAATATCTAGACTCATAAGATTCAAGCAAGGTCTTCATCATAATATTTTCTCCAAGAAATGATGTTTCACTTGCCCACAGACTTTTTTTTATTACCCAATAACAAAAAATGAAGACCATCTCTAAAAATAATTCGGCATTCTAAAAGATAAGTAAGGTGGGAACAGGTGGCCCAATGCTTTGTAGCGTTGTCGAAAAAGTCAGTACTGAAACTAGGTCTTAAAAACTGCTTGGTCTGTGAATTGTATAAATGGAATCTTTTGATTTCAATCCGGGAAAATCGACACCCACTCAGCAAAGATGCTTTTAACTGAAAGTCGTAATGGAAATCAGCCACTGGGTGAATTATGGTAAACTTTCAGCGCTGTAAAAACAGTGATCACCCACGACAGAGAGAGAGAGAGAGAGAGAGAGAGAGAGAGAGAGAAGGCTTTCAATTTCAAGTGGGAAAACTGAGACCCCACTTAGAAAAGATGCTTTTAACTGAGAGTCGTATAGGAAATCGTCCACTGGGTGAATTATGGTCAACTTATAGCGTTGCAAAAACAGTGATCACCCACGAGAGAGAGAGAGAGAGAGAGAGAGAGAGAGAGAGAGAGAGAGAGAGAGAGAGAGAGAGAGAGAGAGAGAGAAAATTGACACGCCCTTAGCAAAGGTGCTTTTAACTGAAAGTCGTATTGGGATTCATCCACTGGGTGAATTATGGTCAACTTATAGTGTTGCAAAAACTGTGATCACCTACGAGAGAGAGAGAGAGAGAGAGAGAGAGAGAGAGAGAGAGAGAGAGAGAGAGAGAGAGAGAGAGAGAGAGAGAGAGAGAGAGCTTCCAATTTCAAGTGGGAAAACTGACACCCCCTTAGAAAAGATGCTTTTAGCTAAAAGTCGTAAAGGAAATCATCCACAGGGTGAATTATCGTCACCTTCCAGCTCGCAAAACACAGTGACCACGCGAGAGAGAGAGAGAGAGAGAGAGAGAGAGAGAGAGAGAGAGAGAGAGAGAGAGAGAGAGAGAGAGAACTGAATTTATCGCACTAATGGACAGGGTTAACAGCTAATTTTCATTCCCAAACCAGTCATTAAAATGGTGGGCTATGGTCACACCTTAGGAAAGGGTAGTACATTGGCTTCTCAACCTCGAACTTGGCAGGTTAGGCCATGGGTTAGGCTACCTATTCCCTCAGGTTACGGTAGGTCAGAGGGATGGGCAGCGTAAAACATCAAGGGTCAGAGTTGCCAAAACACTGGTCAATCCGAATGGTCACTGAGCGGTTCATGATAGTATGCGACTGGAATAAGTGCTGATGGATGATATAACAAACTAATTTGGAATATCGTAGATACTGTCAAAATATCAATTCAGTAAAAATGTGATGGATGATATTACAAAATAATTTGAAATATCGTAGATATTGTAAAAAATTTAAATTCAGTAAAAATGTGATGGATGATACTACAAAACAATTTGAAATATCGTAGATATTGTAAAAAATTTAAATTCAGTAAAAATGTGATGGATGATATTACAAAAAAATTTGAAATACCGTAGCTATTGTCAAAATATAATTTCATTAAAAATGTGATGGATGATATTACAAAATACTTTGAAATACTGTATATAGTTACCTTCAAAATACACATTTAGTAAAAATGTAATTTATTAGGTATGTGACATTCAAAACCAGCAAACGATTCCTACTCAGTTATTAAATAAACCAAACGCAAACCACGCATGCGTGTTAAGTGGTATAAGCAATAGCACGTTTACTTCAATAGCAGAAAGACCTGGGTCCAAATCACAGACGACGACGGAGCAATCTGGGAATATTCTGTTAAGCCTATTGAGTCCCTGTGAAGTAAGCATTATGTACCCGGTAATCTGTCGACTGTAAGGGTTACGCCACAGGTGCAGAACAGAATGTGGCTTGGAACCTCATGACGTCATATATATATATATATATATATATATATATATATATATATATATATATATATATATATATAAGGAATAGAAAGAGAATGAGAACTAGTAAAAGAGGTGCACTGGTATTTATTGAGATTAATCGATTCTAAATTGAGCTGATAAAAAAAAACAAACAGAAACCAAACATTAACATGCCTGAAAGGCAAAGGAATTTGAACGCAAATGCTCCTATAATAGCGTTCTATCTACAGTACTAAAGGCAGGGCGAGAGTGACGAATGAATTTTTAATGGGGAATCATTAATCTTTTATCTACTGTATAAACGATGTTATTGACATAGCTTGGACGAGAAGAATAATTCTCAAATCGGTTAAGTGCAGGTAATGGATTTTAGAAGATATGAATTGAATATATATACATATATACCGTATGTATATATACATAAATATCTGTTGAAGCCCTAGCAAATGTTCAAATAGCAATAACTGGGTGGCAAGTACCTTCGCGTATTTCCCATACGTCCGAACCCCAAAGATGTGTGAATTATACCGAAAGTTCTCGCTACTGTCGTTTTATGTTGAAAGAACTTCCCGTAACTTCAGCTGACAATCAAATCGCGTGCTTAATTGTTAGCGCATTTAATCTCGGCTAAATTATGTATTTCATTTGAATTTCTGTGTTTCATACGTTATATTGTTGCAATTACATACGGTATATATATATATATATATATATATATATATATATATATATATATATATATATATATATATATATATATGTCTTATAATAAAGTAATTTTCACGAGTACTACGCCAACAGTTTGCCCAGGAAAGTGCATCCCATCAGATTAAAAAAAAAAAAAAAACGGGTTTGGTGAGGTCTCTACTCGACCATGAAATTAATATGTTGAACATGATGTTCTTTGGGCTAATTTCTCATCTCGATTAATGAGGGCTGTATGCTCAATAATGGTTAAGTTAATGCATTTTAATGGTTGTACCGAGGCCACGGTATATGCTTCTGGGCCCACTAAACTATCATCACATGTTTTATGACATCCTTGTCCGTACCGAATCGAGGTAAAAAATGTCGCAGGTAAAAAAGTCACAGAAAAAGTCACGGGAAAAAGGCACATTAATATTTTCTAGATAGTGACCCCCCCCCACCCAGGGTTTTAACCCGTTATGTACTATGTATCCACCTTTGCGGCATGTTTAGTACAAGCACACTATAGGGATTACCGTAAAAACGTAAACAAGAATGTAAATTAATATTCCTTTTTTTCCAAGCCAAAATTGAATTTTTTTCTGACTTTAATACTGGCCACTGTCCGTACCACCCCTCAGTCACTCGCCCCGCAACCAACGTCTCGTAGGAATAATGGTTGGATAAACCCATCTGGAACCCAAGAGAGAAGACTGCTTCGGCAATTCAAGTTACGTATTTACCACAAGCCTAAACAATCCTTTCAAACCTCATGAGTCACATATATAAATACAAAGCTGTTTACTAATGTCCATCTAATTACTTTAAATGTCCTGGAGTCACATTTCTTTGTCCTGGAGTAACATTTCTTTGAATTATGTTTAAGACAACGCATAAGTATAAGCTGAAACTACTTTACCTTCAAAGCAGGCTGATCAGAGTATCCAACCACCACAAACGTTTAAGAGACGAACAACCCAGATTGTATACAAACATTTCAGACTATTATTTACTTTGTTTTTTTTTTAAATCACCGAGTACGTCACTAACGTGAACAAAACGAAAAGTCATTCAAAACGTCATTCAAAGTCATTCACCGCATCAACACCACTTTCCATTCCAGTAACTGAAACTTGAATGAAAGCTACGCGAAGCTAGTACGAACAATGTCCGGAGTTTACGTAATCGACACCCATTGTTCTCGCCTAGTTCTGAACGAACGGTCAGAACGAGGCAGTTTAAGCAGTTAATCGAAGCTTGTCGGCTCAACTTCTCAATTCAAGACTAGGCAAAGGAGTCAAGGGAGCGAGTTTGACCTTGAGTAGTGAAACGAAAAACGTCCAAGTCATTGTCCACTAGTGTCTTGTGTTGGTGCGTGTGTTACGTGAAATAGCGAGGATTAGCGAGTTCGATACAAATGTTAGCCGCCGGCTCCTCCGTAAGCGTAATTACGCCGTGAGTGTTAGGAGTTCAGTTTTCAGTTGCTTTGCATACTTTGTTTTATGAACGCATTGTATGTATGTACGCGTAAGACATTTATCGCTACGCATGTGTTAAAACAATTATTGTAATATTTATAAGGGAATTTATATGCAACCAAATATAACTAGTAAGATCATTCTGTCCGATTGTTGACGTGTGATGTACGGTAATTGATAGCTGATTACATGCGGTTGCTGGAGTTGTTACGGTACTTGATATAATTTTTTATTGGTTCGCATCTATTTAGCATATATGTGTAATACATACATACATATATATACATATGAATAATATATATATATATATATATATATATATATATATATATATATATATATATATATATGGAGTGTGTGTATGCTTTATATATCGTTACAATACATTATATCATTTATATCTGCTCATTTCTATTACGCCTCCCCACTCAAAATACTTTGAGATGAACGTTGTCATTTTACTCATTCCTTCTTCCTTTACACGCGTAATAGCAGCGGCGTCTCTCTGTGGGATAAGTAATATTAGAACGTGATTTTCTGTTCATTTGCGTTATAAGTGAATAAATAAATAAATGACTGGGTAAGACTAATTTCCATTTCTATTAAATAATCAGGCCACGAATAAAGGTCATACAGAATCTCGTTCGCAGCCAGCTTATGAATTAGGACAGACAAGGTTGACATTAAGATTAAAACGGAAGGTTTAAAAAAAAAATGGGAGAAGTTTTTGTTTAACCTGACAAGCTACGAGAGCTGTCAAAGAGAATCCCAACTTTAGAGGTACTTTGATAGAGAAAGATAACCGAACTTCCAGCCAATCATTAATTCAGGTAGACATTTTGACGTTAAGATTAAATAGAAAAATTAAGAGGCCAAAACTTTTCAGGAGGATGCAAGAAAGTTTAGATTCAGTAGATAAGGTTTTAAAGTTTTTTTTTTTTTTTTTTTTTGTCGGGTGAGCCAAAATAGTTTGGGGTCATCATTCATGTGGCTCAGCGGGACCCATCTCTGAATGATGGTCCTGGTGACAAGGGAACCACGCCTCAGCCATCGCCTGCTCATTCTGATGTCATTAACAGTCTTGTATCGGCGTCTAGGAGAACCGTCCTCATTACGTTGTCGCGCCCTTTCAGTGGTTAAAACGTTTCTGTGCGTGTGTGTGCGCACGCGCGCGTGTGTATGTATGTATGTATGTATGTATGTATGTGTGTGCGTTTTAATCATTACCTCCATAGGACATGAACCCTGTCGGGGGGTAGCGCCGTTAGTGCACTTCACGTGGTGCACTGTCGGCATTACTTCTTTGCAGCGTCTCTTCGGCCCCTAGCTGCTTAATCTTTAAAAATGTGTTCATGTGCATATTGTCGATGCTCTAGTAAACTAGAAAGTATCTAATTAAATCTGCAATAATATAGACTTTCTGCACAGAGGGTAATTGACTCAGGAACTGAAAAAGACCGATTGCAAAAAAATGACAGAACAAGTTCTGATTAACCTCTTTCATTCCTTTAACTGTAACTCCGTTCATATTCACCTTCTTCCATCTAGCTTTCCACCCTCTCTTACAGTTGTTGCATAGTGCAACTGTGAGGTTTTCCTCCTATTACACCTTTCGAACCATCTAACTGTCAGTTTTTGTTTCAGCGCTGAATGACCTAATAGGCCCCAGCGCTTGGCCTATGGCCTAAATTCTTGATCTATATTACAATTCATAGGGCTTGAAAAACTTGAGCCGTTTTCCCTAAGCCTCGTTTTCTCCAAGGCTTGTGTACTTACACACGACCGTGTACCGCGAAAGTGTTTATACACAAACATACACACACGCGTACACAGAATCCCACTATACACACATCCTTTGTCTCTCAATTGCGCCTCTCCACATTACCCTCATAAAAATCTCGCATAAAGAATAAATCACTGTAAAATATACAATTACTCTGTGGCCATTCGCTGGTGTATGTTTTATAATAACAACGCGCAATAAAATATGGGCGATGCCATCCAGCGGGACTATTTATACAGCGATATTTTGTACGGCAAGCGCCGTTTGTGCATCTCTCCGCCAGATATTGGTCGACTCTGGCGTCATTTCTAATTGCATTTTACGAGACTGCAACGAGCTGTGTTTTATATGTTGCCACGAAGGAGAGACGGACCATATTTTCCGTTCAGATCCTCCAGTGTCTCCGACAGCATTCCTTGCGTCTTTGGTAAGGACTGTCGTTCTGACTAAAAGAAACTCTTCGTCTTTTTTTGCGTCTTTTAAAGGGCTGTCATCCTAACTAAAACAAATTGTAAAATATTTTTTTGCGTCCTTTATTTTCATAAGGACTGTCATCCTAACTACAACAAATTGTAATTTTTTTTTGCGTCCTTTATTTTCATAAGGACTGTCATCCTAACTAAAACAAACTGTAAATCTTTTTTTTTTTTTGCCTCCTTTATTTTCATAAAGACTGTCATCCTAACTAAAACTAATTGTAAATCTTTTTTTTGCGCCATTTATTTTCGTAAGGACTGTCATCCTAACTAAAACAAACCGTAAATCTTTTTATTTTTTGCTTCTCTTCTTTGCATAAGGACTGTCATCCTAACTAAAACAAATTGTAAATATTTTTTGCGTCTTTTATTGTCATAAAGACTGTCGTCCTAACTAAAACATACTATAAATCTTTTTATTTATTTTCCGCGTCTTTTACTTTCATATTTTTTCCTCCACTCGAAAATAAATGAGGCTGAAACACGTCCCCATGAATTCATTGTCGGCCCATTTCACGAGGTCATCGTTCACATAGTGACTAGGGGCTTTTCACTCAGAATCTTACAATTAACACATCTCTCTCTCTCTCTCTCTCTCTCTCTCTCTCTCTCTCTCTCTCTCTCTCTCTCTCTCTCTCGTACGTCCCGGCTAATTTAGTCATTAATCTCAAGCAAATTCCATAAGACTAGCCTACACCAGGGGAGCCGCCACGCTGTGACTAATTTCAGTTTGGTATGAGGAGTAATTGAGTCGCCTCAGGGGTCTGGGGATCGGGGGGAGGGGTGACCTTGATTTTGGGCAGGAGAGAGAGAGAGAGAGAGAGAGAGAGAGAGAGAGAGAGAGAGAGAGAGAAGGTTTCCTTAAGAGTAATGAAGAGACCACAAAGGACTTCATTTAAGTATCGTGTTTACAAAGATAAATGTGAGGGAATTACTTATAAAGTGACTCGTTGTACCCAACATTTTACTTGGTCGCTTTTATAATAGCCTCTCGTGCTCGCAGGTACTTTGTTGTTTCTTTGCATTTGTTTGTTCGTTGTTAAGTACTTAGAGAGTTTTATACA
Source organism: Macrobrachium rosenbergii (assembly GCF_040412425.1). Classification (NCBI taxonomy): domain Eukaryota; kingdom Metazoa; phylum Arthropoda; class Malacostraca; order Decapoda; family Palaemonidae; genus Macrobrachium; species Macrobrachium rosenbergii. Next base: position 49,937,607 of record NC_089745.1, read on the forward strand.
CCTAATTGTTAATTGATTTTCCGGAAATAGCTCTTGTATATATTGCCAGGACATGCTAAATTTTCTTAACAAATTGGTGGACATTATATTTCAGGGCATTTGGATATAATAGTGATAATTGAGATGTACCCGATGGTGTAAAACCGAGAGAGAGAGAGAGAGAGAGAGAGAGAGAGAGAGAGAGAGAGAGAGAGAGAGAGAGAGAGAGAGAGAGAGAGGTAAATGTTTTATTAATTAGTGGGAAGAATATTAATTAATAATAATTTTGCTCTTGGTTGAAGGAGTCATAAAGAAATTGCCATTCTCTCTCTCTCTCTCTCTCTCTCTCTCTCTCTCATATACAGTATATATATATATATATATATATATATATATATATATATATATATATATATATATACGTGTGTATATATAATATATATGCATATATATATATATATATATATATATATATATATATATATATATATATATATGCATTAAGCTACAAACGTCCTTTAATATCCAATTCGCTCTACCTCGGAAATAATATATATGTTACCCGAAGGGGAATTATTTAGTTGATAATAAGTTCGTCGTCTCGTGGGCTCGAACCACCGAAGACAAGAACTCAGGACTACAGTGACGCGATTTTAACCACACGGCCGGTTCGAGCCCACGAGACGACGAACTTATTATCAACTAAAAAATTCCCCTTCGGGTAACATGTATGAAAATATATTATTCCCGAGGTAGAGCGAATTGAATATTAAAGGTCGTTTGTAGCTTAATGCTTGTATATGAATCACGGCGATGTGATAAAAATTCATTCATATATATATATATATATATATATATATATATATATATATATATATATATATATATATATATATATATATATATATATTATAGATATATATATATATATATATATATATATATATATATATATATATTATATAGATAAATATACGTGTGTGTGTGTATGAGCAATACCACGCCTTTCCTTGAAAAATTTGTAATAAAGTAAAATAAGTAAAAAATAACAGCTCCACTTTTCGTAGGGAATCCCAGCGAGAAGATTTCAATCAGTGTGTACTGGCTGATTCTCATGAAATTCTAAAATGTGCTTCGTTATAGAGAGAGAGAAAAAGAGAGAGAGGGTATGGAATCGCATTAGAACGAAATTGAATTAAATTTAGACATATATATATATATATATATATATATATATATATATATATATATATATATATATATATATATAGAGAGAGAGAGAGAGAGAGAGAGAGAGAGAGAGAGAGAGAGAGAGAGAGAGAGAGAGAGAGTATGAATCACACTAGAGCTAAATTGAATTAAATTTAGACTTATGCAGAGGAGAGATAGAGAGTACGAAGTCACATTCAGAGTGAAATTGAATGAAATTTAGACTTACTGTATATACATGAGAGAGAGAGAGAGTATGACTCACATTAGAGCTAAATTGAATGAAATTCAGACTTATATGCAGTGGAGAAAGAAGAAAGCGACAGAGTAGAAAAAAAAACACGAAACGTAAATTGCGCCGATTCAGCAGAAGAAACAAACCTACGTCGGTGCCGACGACGAAAAAAAAAAAAAAAAAAAACCGTAGAGCGGAAAAGTGTAAGAGACTCCCTGAGTGTGAGGGGCAAAACACGAATTAAAAAAAACACACGAAACAAAAGCAAAACGAAAAATGAAAGGATTGCCATTAAAAAAAAAAAAAGGAGAGTCGGTAGTTGAATCAAAGAGAATTATGCAAAAAAAGAAAACGTCAGGCGAGATCTGGATAAAAAAGGGGAAAAAATGGGTTAAAAAAATAAACTGTGGAAAAACGTTCGCATCGCAAACAGGGGTTGCACAAACAAGGGCGTAAAATAACGGGGAGCTTTTTTTTTTTTTAAGCCATGAGTTATCATCATCATCATCATCATCATTATCTCATTATTTACAGTTGATGTTGGTGTTGTTGAGTAAATTTGTGTTGTTATTGTAATTATTAACCTAAGAAGAAAGTTTATTTCTGTGAAATGTTATTGTCATCATCATCTCATTATTTCATCATCATATCATAATCCCATTATTTCATCGTGGTATCATCATAATCTCATTATTTCATCATCATATCATAATCTCGTTGTTTCATCATCATATCATCATAATCTCATTATTTCATCATTATATCATCATAATCTCATTATTTCATCATCGTATCATCATAACCTCATTATTTCATCATCATCTCGTTGTGTATAGTTGATGGTTTTGTTGAGTAAATTTGTTTTGTTATCATAATTATTAAACTAATTTGAGAATTTATTTCTGTGAACCGCTATTGTTATCATCATCATCATCACCATCATCTCATTATTTCATCATTATATTATATATAGTTTGCTGGTGTCGTTAAGTCAGTTTGTTTTGTTATCATAATTATTAAAATAATTTGAGAATTTATTTCTGTGAACCGTTATTGTCATTATCATCATCATCACCCTCTCATTATTTCATCATCATATCATCATAATCTCATTGTTTCATCATCATCATCATCTCGTTATTTATAGTTGATGTTGGTTTTGTTGAAAAAATTTGTTCCGTTATCATAATTATTATACTAAATTTGAGAATTTGTTTCTGTGAACCATTATTGTCATCATCATCATCATTATCATCTTCTCGTTATTTCATCATCATCATATTATTTATAGTTTGCTGGTGTTGTTAAGCCAGTTTGTTTTATTATAATTATTAACTTAAATTGAGAATTTATTTCTGTGAACCGTTATTGTCATTATTATCACCATCATAACCAGCTTCTCATTATTTTATTATCATCATCATCTCATTATCTCATCATCATCATATTATTTATAGTGGATGTTGGTGTTGTCAAATCAGTTTCTTTTGCTATTATAATTATTAACCTACACTGAGAATTTATTTCTGTGAACAGTTATCGTCATCATCAACATCATCATCTCATTATCTCATCATCATCTCATAATTTATAGCTGGCATTGTTGTTGTTAAGTCAGTTTGTTTTGTCATTATAATTATATTAATCTATATTAAGAATTTATTTCTGTAAACAGTTATCGTCATCATCATCATCATCATAATCACAATGACTATTCATGACGATATCAGTCGCGAGAATCCCCCATTCAAAAATCCGGTTAAAGGATTACGTCGCCGGTTATTTACATAGACTCTTTTTATTCGTTGCCTGAGCTCTCGGATTCATAAATCGCTCATCCACCAGCCAAAATATTCAGAAACAACTAGACTCTATATTTTTTAATTCATCGTTCGGAAATAGACGATGATTTCCGCAACGGGGCGATGCCTTTCGGAATGCAGCCCCGCCTGCGTGATGATGATTTTGATCTGCCTATAAGCAGATTTCATATTTAAATACCCGAGAATTTTCCTCCCCCTTCATTTTTTTAACGCTTTTGTTTGCGTGTATAGGCGTGCAGGTTTGCATATATATATATATATATATATATATATATATATATATATATATATATATATATATATATATATATGTATGTATGTATATTATATACATATATATACATGTATATATATGTATATTATACATACATACATATACACACACATATATATATAGGCCTATGTATATAGACATAGATATACATATATTTACATATGTATATACATATATATTAATCAATATAAATATATAAATATAAATATAAAATGTTTATAATGTTTACAGATGTGGAATCCTCTGGTATTTATTATTGTTATTATTATAAAAAGAAATACGGCCAAGGCCTACGTAGGCGTATGCAAGGCGTGCCTTGATATAAATCTATCTCCGGACGGTAAGCCGATTAAAGAGAAGGGGGGGGGTCTACCCCCCACCCCGCCCCGCCTCCCGATTCTCCCTTTTTACTTTTCACAAAGATCTATTCCATAACTGGAAAAAATAAAATCACATTCCATTACTGGTTCATTTTGAGTCATATTTTAATCTGTTTCGAACACTATATCAGTTTTCGTTTTGAGAAACGTGAGAGAAATTAATATTTTAGCAGAGAGAGAGAGAGAGAGAGAGAGAGAGAGAGAGAGAGAGAGAGAGAGAGAGAGAGAGAGAACAAGCTTGGTGAGTTTTAGTTTTCTGTAAAAGAAAACTGTTGTGCCGGCTTTGTCTGTCCGTCCGCCCTCAGATCTTAAAAATTACTGAGGCTAGAGGGCTCCATATTGGTATGTTGATCATCCACCCTTCAGTCATCAAACATACCAAATTGCAGCCCTCTAGCCTCAATAGTTTTTTTTTATTTTACTTAAGGTTAAGGTTAGCCATAATCGTGCATCTGGCAACGATAAAGGACAGGCCACCACCGGCCCGTGGTTAAAGTTTCATGGGCCGCTGCTCATACAGCATTATACCGAGACCACCGAAGGATAGATCTATTTTCGGTGGCCTTGATTGTTCGATGTACAGAAAACTCGATTGCGCCGAAGAAACTTCTGCGCACATTTTACTTGTTTAGAAGCGTTCTCAATATATTAACATTACGCTTGATTGGCTTACGCATTGTTTGCAAAATGATTTACCTCCAGTAATTTACTTACCAATGGCCAATGTTCATTATTTTTGCAATTCCAGTACTCCTCTCTCTCTCTCTCTCTCTCTCTCTCTCTCTCTCTCTCTCTCTCTCTCTCTCTCGTGTAGCGACTATGGTAACAGCTTGTATGTGGCCACTCATGCGTTACGCTCCCAGTCATATTGACATAATTTCTCTCTCTCTCTCTCTCTCTCTCTCTCTCTCTCTCTCTCTCTCTCTCTCTCTGTTACACACACACACACACACACACCCCTAGCTCTCTCTCTCTCTCTCCCTCTCTCACACACACACACACACACACACACACACCACCGCGAGATTAACACTTCAAGCGTGGACAAATTATCTCCGACATTTTCGTCCTTTCAACCTCAGATATATACGAAAATCCATCCTCGTCTCTTCACATCCCCCCCGGCTTACACCCCCTGGGGTCTTGGTGGTGGACGAAAGGGGTTGTGGGGTGGGTAGGGAGCAAGGATGTTAGACTTACCCCCTTGGTTCCCCCTTGGTTGGGAGGGAGGGGCGGTGGGGGGGGGGAGTGATCTCAGCGACTTGTCTGCATCATGAATTTCCTTCCCACGAAGCCACCGGGCGGGCAAAGGGATACCACGTGACGAGGCTAAGCAATGACAAGGAATCCTTGGGGGGTTGCAACTCCGCCTAAAATCTTTCGGAGCCTTCGTCGGCTCGTCTGGCGAACCTGGGTGGCCTTTGCTCACCCCTTGCACGTGCACAAGGGAACTGCGACGCCTCCAAAGGGACAAGTACACCGACGTCGGTTGCTGTTCTTCCCAACTTTTGAGATTGTGTCCCGGTATCTGTTTGCCCAGAATGAAATTGTAGCAGAGAGAGAGAGAGAGAGAGAGAGAGAGAGAGAGAGAGAGAGAGAGAGAGAGAGAGAGAGAAGGCTAGGCTCTAGATACGGAATATAGGACTATTACAATTAGATACCTACTGAAGCATATGCATAGTACCATGAGACAGAGAGAGAGAGAGGGAGAGAGAAAGAGAGAGATAACGGCTATAATTAAGAGATATGAGGACTATTACAGTTAAATACACACTGAAGCACATACAGTACACAATACAAGGGGAGAGAGAGAGTTGTCAGTTACATATATAAACTACTGTAATGAATATTCCCTGAAACACGTACTACCAGCGTCGTGCAAACACATATACAGGCTCAATTATTCGAGTTGTTTTCAACACACACACGCACACACTCGGGCCCAGACACCCCATTATGCAATCATTAGAGAGAAGAAAAATGACGGAGTTCCGAAAGCGGAAACAATAAAAAATATTCAGGGGACCCTCAAAGTTTCTTAACTAAGACATCACCATAAATATTCCGGCCGAAGTAAGTCGAGTTATTAAGAAAATTCCAATGCGATGCCAGTGGCAGCCAGGAAGACAACGTCGGTGGCAGCCACAGGCGAGCGGTTCTCCTGCAGGATGGTAGGAAGTCCTTTGCATGCGAACAGGAACTTGACCCTTACGGGGCCCACCCAGTCCGGTCAGGGTCTGACCATTACCCTCTTTTATTTTCGCTCTTTTTTGGGTGGGGGTTGATTTGGGTGGGGGAGGGGTGGTTTAATAATGCTCAGCCTTGGCTTATTCTTCGTGAGCGTTGTTATTATCCTCTTGCCCGTCATTTTCTTTCATTCGGTTTCCTTTATTTTAGTGTAGTGATTGCTACTTCTCTCTCTCTCTCTCTCTCTCTCTCTCTCTCTCTCTCTCTCTCTCATCGACATGTCCCTTGCATGAATAAGGGTCTTCGTCTTCACTTATGCCTTCTCCTCCCTCCTCAAGTGTCTTTTACCCTTCTCTCACTTCATCTGTCTTCCCCTCCTATGACTTCAATTACTGTCTTCTTATTCTCTCTCTCTCTCTCTCTCTCTCTCTCTCTCTCTCTCTCTCTCTCTCTCTCTCCACCTGTCGTCTCCTCCCCTCTCTTCAACACCATCATCATACAGTCTTCTTTTCTTCATGGCAATCATCATCTTGCTCACCCACAAGTCATGAAAAAGTTTAAACCAAAATTGCCACTAGAGCTTTTCCGCCGTGGTCGGTTGGTTTGAAAAACGACTAGATTTGGAAACTTCGGACGTAGAGAGAGAGAGAGAGAGAGAGAGAGAGAGAGAGAGAGAGAGAAACAAGAAGGGCACACGACACAACCGAAGAATTTCGGAGCTAATTACAGCGAGATTTCGAGCATAACAACGTGTTAGCTTTTTTGACTGACCGCGTGAGAGATGGCAGCCCTTTGGATGTCTAGTGTTGAATTACATGCAAATAAGACGTGGCCTTTCTCTCTCTCTCTCTCTCTCTCTCTCTCTCTCTCTCTCTCTCTCTCTCTCCGGAGAACTTACTTTTTCCTCATTTTTGTAGCTAATATCGTTTCATATGATACCCGTTCTTTACCGTCATTATCTTGCAATACATGATAATTGTTATGATGTGTAATGAAGGGTTCGAGAAATATCTCCCCAACAATGAAGAATTAATTGGTTATAAACGTACCCTTGCATGTCTGATGGTATTCTCTGGTGCTTTACTTATTTCTTTATTTATATGTCACTACCAAAATTAATACTTACTCCTTTCTATGAAGATAATCCCCGTCCATTTGTTGCCCATTTTCCTTTTTGCTGATTTTGTGTTTAATGTTGTTCCTGAGACTTCCACGAATACTTGGCTTAAAAAAGAAGAGGAATGGTGTTTTACGGTTAGTCCTACCAAGAAGGGTGACTCTGCTACTTCCAGTTATGTTTTCATTGGCGAAATTTATGCCAAGAGCTAAAACGCTTTCATACTCATCTCTCACCACATTGCAAAATTTACACCCTTTCTTCATCCACGTTAATCAGCGGTGTTCTTAGTGGGATGACTCATAGTCCCATATGCTTAAGTCTTAATGCGATTTGCTTTCCTAGGGTCAACAGTGGTGTTTTTTCGTTACAGTGAATGATGTCAGTGGATAATCGTTCATTCATTCCCATTGTGAAGAACGAGGTCAAACTCTGAGGAACAGGAGATCTATATATGTGATTAGTCTCATGTTTTTCCCTACCAGGAAGGCCTCTGATCGCATGAGACTAAAGCACAATTACCCGAGAGCTCTCAGCGATGGAGTTAGCTCTTGACTTCTCCAATAGACCGGGAAAATATGGCGCTTGATTTGGTCGCTCTGTCTTTAGGGGTTTGATGGGGATAATTTGCCTCGATTTCTTCATGTGGTGTTCGTCATGGTCAGGTTTTGTCGTCAGTCCCTTTCATCTTCTCTTTAATGCCATTTTTTCTGTGCTCATAATGACATCTAGAGGTCGTAAGTTAAGCGTTCGGCCCGGTCAAAGTGTTTCTCTCTCTCTCTCTCTCTCTCTCTCTCTCTCTCTCTCTCTCTCTCATTACTGCGCTAACCCTGATTGGAACTAGTAAATCTTGCTCACTAAAGAATTTTAAAATATTTGTACAGTATCACCAACAAGTTGCTGTTGACCGAAGATGTTGCTAATCAGAATTTCATCAGCAATTTTATGCTTGCGTCAAAAAGTAAGCTTGGAGTTGAGTTTAGATTTTATTTATTCTGTATCGTTTCGATGTATCCATATTCCATGATTCCATCTGTGTTATAGCTGGGAGGGGGTGATTAAAGGGAGGTGGGTGGAGAAATAATTCCAGTACATACTTGAATATATTCAGTCAATTATCTTATTCATGTTATGCTACGTCTCATGTTCATGTTGAATTATACATGTTGCTAGAAGGAACTGAAATGATCAAGCTTAATGTTGCCGTTTTTATAACCGTTTTCCTTTCATTCTGTTGTAAAACACTTCTCTGTCTGGCTTGTTTGTTTTCAGTTTTTTAAAGTGTCTATTTGTAAAATTTGCTTACTTGCAGAACTGTGCGTCTTAAGCTTACTTGACCATAAAGCCTATTTTAGTTGCATGACTTTGTTCTCTGATATTGAAGGTCTCTTGTAAAGCTATATAAGTTGGAAAGTCTTGTTAAAAAGCTGTTATTGTGTAAAGCCCTCACACTCGTGAGGCTCTTGCCTTCAGAATGGTCCACGTTACAGTACGAGTGGTCGTTAAACTTATTTGAAAACTGTCAGGGTAAAGCTAACCAGGGGTCCTCCAAAACGCTGATATTACAAGGGTAATGTATAACCGGGTAATGTATAACTTGAAGTGGAAACGTCCGAAGAATGTTTAATCATGTTCCACTTTGCGGGCAATACCCTCCCTCCTGGCAATTGGCACATTGCCTAT
>NC_089745.1:49951493-49973993 GCF_040412425.1 Macrobrachium rosenbergii
ATCTGTTGTTAGGAAAATTGGTAACGGTGCCAGACGAAAAAAGTGCGTTTTTGTGGATATAAAGCAACTGCAACTAATTTTACAAAGATTTTCACAAGTTTGTGCAAGGTAAAGTGAATTTTGCTTATTATTACCATGGTATGATAAGGTATATTAGGGAGATGTTGCCTTAGTGAAATTATTATTGATAAATCTTTTTTGTATTTTTGTGTGTTCTTTGCAATCTCTTTATTTTTTAAATTTTATATTTTGGTGATTTAACATTTATTTACTCGCATTTTAAATATTTCTTGATGATTTAACATTGTATACTTGATTTAATTTTCATTTACTAACATTTTCTTTTCAAATCTTGAGTAATTTTTGACAGTTTAAATTTTAATTTAATTTAATTTCTTGATAAATTAAAGTTTTTGTGATTAAGTTTGCTTAATAATTTAACTCAAGAATTAATTGAATTTTTGTGTTTTCAAGTAAAAGTAAATTTGTCAGATTGTGAATTCTAATTATAAATTTTGAATTCAACAATAAATTTTTGTATTTAAAATTTTTAATAACAGTGTTTCATTTATTGACCACCAGTGAATAGGTTTAATTGTGTGCATAATGCAAAGTGATAAGCATGTTTTGTTCCTTTAGTTTCACTGAAATGAATTAAGACCAGGGAAACAGTTAAAGTTGTTCGATGGAGTGATGCCCTTTTACTCTAGTATACTTCTTGTTTAATTGTTGATACCTCACAGTAGTCTTGATAAACTTAGTTTGATTTTTCATGCGATTAATGAACTTTTTAAGGGATCACTGTTACCTTTAGAACACTCAGTCGTAATTCTTATCGTTATGAGAGTTCAGGTATCTGGCTGAAGTGAGGCAAATTTGTGAATTTTGTATTTTGTGATTAGCTGTGTAATATATATATATATATATATATATATATATATATATATATATATATATATATATATATATATATATATATATATATATATATATATATAAAATTCTAATTCTAATAATGGATCCACGGCTTCCAGGTCATGGAAGAGAGAGAGAGAGAGAGAGAGAGAGAGATGCATCAAAATGCCGCCAGAGTACTTGAGAAACAGGAGATAGGAAGAAACACTGTCCTCCATAAACCCACAGGAACCTGGTGGTTCTCGAACGCGCCGAGACCACACACAACAATATTGGCTTGCACGCAACACCTCGACTTCCAACCCTACCGACGCACGCACTCTCCCCCCCCCCCTCTCTCTCTCTCTCTCTCTCTCTCTCTCTCTCTCTCTCTCTCTCTCTCTCGTATCCTTAGAAGCCAGTAGGATTTTATCACCGTTCCTTTTATGGACGGACACAATTTAAATATACGTTCAAAGCGGTCGCCATTGCCGGGTTATCTCGGTAAAAAAAAAAAAGCCAATTTGTGTATATTAGTTGCTAGGCATTGTTTTTTTTTTCATTGTTTTATATCTCTGAGGTAACTTTATTAAGACTTTTAATACTTCATCAATGAATATTATGGACGAAGGCTAATCTTCCGCCTTCCAATTTTGTCGTGTGATTTGCATCTTCAAAATGACGTAAAGCTTGACAGTTGTGCTTAGGAGCTATCCCTTATAAGACATCGTACGAGATAAGGATACGTTACTCCGATACTTAATGCTAATGAGAAGCTCTTCATATATTCCCGACTTATTATAGTCGTCAAGTCCATTGACAATTCAAATGAAGTTATTTGCTTAACTTTCTCTCTCCAATGATTTATTTACAGGGTCCGTCTATAACCGCGAAGGGTATTAACTCTTTAATAAACATAGAAGTCTCTGGTAAATTAGCGTCGTTGTTTATTAACCAAAATTATTCTCTTTACGGGTTTGCCTATAATTCTCTCCGTGTTACGGCGGTGTTCATGAATATTTTCTATTTTCTGCCGCAAAAATAAGCTGACAGATTTACGCAGATGGAGTCCCTTTTAGAAAACCTGGTGTAAATGGGAGGCGTCCAGTCTGTGCGGTAAATATCTTCTGGTATTTTACAAGACAACTGGATCTTGGAACAGAATACAATAGAATATGGAATTTAGGCCAAAGGCCAAGCGCTGTCACCTACGAGGTCATTCAGCGCTGAAACGGAAATTGCCAGTGAAAAGGTCTGAAAGGTGTAACAGAAGGAAAACCTCGCGGTTGCACTATGGAAAGTAAGATGTAAGAAAGAGAATATGAACGGAGGTGCAGTAAAAGGAATGAAAGGGGTTGCAGCTAGGGGCCGAGCCGAAGGGACGCTGCAAAGAACTTTAAGTAATGGATACAGTGCACTACCCTTCGTACGGGGATTGGATCTCGGAGTCTAACTGTATGGGCAAAAGAGGTCGACCTCTTTTGCATGAGAACAAAGCACTTGCTTCCATCCCCTTGCCCATAGCTCTCATCTCCATAGAGACAAAGCCACCGTGATCATGATACATGGTTCCTTGAGAGAGAGAGAGAGAGAGAGAGAGAGAGAGAGAGAGAGAGAGAGAGGGAGGGGGGAGGTAGGGAGGATTAGGAAAAGTGATAGAAGGAAATAGAGAGAGAGAGAGAGAGAGAGAGAGAGAGAGAGAGAGAGAGATAGGAAAAACGTGAGTAGGAAATGAGAGTGAGGAAGAGAAGAGAGAGAGAGAGAGGGAGGATTAGGAAAAGTGTTAGAAGGAAATAAGAGAGAGAGAGAGATAGGAAAATCGTGAGTAGGAAATGAGAGAGAGAGAGAGAGGGAGGATTAGGAAAAGTGTTAGAAGGAAATAAGAGAGAGAGAGAGAGAGAGAGATAGGAAAAACGTGAGTAGGAAATGAGAGTGAGGAAGAGAAGAGAGAGAGAGAGAGAGGGAGGATTAGGAAAAGTGTTAGAAGGAAATAAGAGAGAGAGAGAGATAGGAAAATCGTGAGTAGGAAATGAGAGAGAGAGAGAGAGAGAGAGAGAGAGGGAGGATTAGGAAAAGTGTTAGAAGGAAATAAGAGAGAGAGAGAGAGAGAGATAGGAAAAACGTGAGTAGGAAATGAGAGTGAGGAAGAGAAGAGAAGAGAGAGAGAGAGAAGGGGGGTGTTAGGGAAAGTTTTAGGAGGAAATAAGAGAGAGAGAGAGAGAATTAGGAAAAGTGTTAGAAGGAGAGAGAGAGAGAGAGAGAGGAAAATGTAAGTAGGAAATAAGAGAGAGAGAGGGCATATATGCAGCTGGAATAATTCCACATACTGCATCACATCTGTTCGGTCCCAAGTGGCATTTAACCGCGAGTTAGATGGGTACAACTTGGAGTAGTTCGTCCAAGTCTGGCGATGAACCTCTGAGGTTGAAATGGGGGTTTATGTTTCAGCTTTCTTTCCTATTTTTTTTTTTTTTTTTTTAGTTTTCTGTAAAACAAAGCTATTACGATGGCTATTTGGTTGTCCCTCAGAGCTCAAAAACTACTGAGGCTAGAGGGATGCAAATTGCTATGTTGATCATCCACCCTCCAATCATCAAACATACAAAATTGCAGCCCTCTAGCCTGAGTAGTTTTTATTTTATTTAAGGTTAAAGTTAGCCATGATCGTACTTCTGGCACCGCGATAGGTACCAACAAAACGGGCGCCACCACCGGGCCATGGCTGCGAGTTTCATACAGCATTATACGCTGTGCAGAAAACTCGATTACTCCAAAGAAACTTCATTGCAATTTTTACTTGCTTATTTTATGATCACAGTAATGCATTGTAGTCCCCCTCATTCATCTAATCTTAGTCCCACCAAGTAATTTGTTGTTGGTATTAACTGATGGTAGACGATGACTCTATATATACGGGACAAGTCTTACCTAGAAGATTACAATGAACTTAGTCATTCGTAGTTACTACTGACTCTTGTTATTGTGTTAAGATATCAGGGTACCCCCTCCTAGACATACGTATGCATGTCTTCCTTTTCGTTCTTCGCTGGACTGGTCACTACCGTTCTCGGCTAGCACTTCGCTGGGCCTGCGTTCGATTCTCCGGCCGGCCAATGAAGAATTAGAGGAATTTATTTCTGGTGATAGAAATCCATTTCTCGGTATAATGTGGTTCGGATTACACAATAAGCTGTAGGTGCCGTTGCTAGGTAACCAATTGGTTCTTAGCCACGTAAAATAAGTCTAATCCTTCGGGCCAGCCCTAGGAGAGCTGTTATTCAGCTCATTAGTCTGGTTAAACTAAGGTATACTTCTTTTCTTCCTTTTCGTGTTACGTCATTCATATAAAGCGGAGGATGATAAATAGGTTTCGTATTACATCATTCAAATCAAGCAGAGGACGGTAAATAGGTTTCATATTATATAAGTCATATCAAGCAGAGAGTGATAGATAGGTTTTGTATTACAGCATATTAGTCATATCAAGCGGAAGACGATAGATAGGTATCGTATTACATCAATTCATTTCAAGCAGAGGAAGTTAGACAGGTATCGTATTACTATGCTTCATATCAAGCATAGAGCGATATAAGCAAACCGAAATTATATATTCGGATTTGTTTATTTACTTCCTGGAATTATCTTTTTGACAGTTTGGTAGCTTGAATTTTTTTTTTTTTTTTGTAAGCTTCTTCCCGCACTCGTGATTTATCGTATGCCTGCATTTTTCTGTTTCAGAAATGTGGTGGGTATACAAAGTCCTCTGCGTGTGTGTGTGTGTGTGTGTGTGTATGTCTGGTTTTGCCCATTGGTATTCATGAAGAAATGGTCTAATCTGTTTTTCGCATGCGAAGTGGTAAATGAGTAAGTTTTCAATATGTATACATGTAAAATTCTTATTATAGCCTATTATTTTCGAACAGCCGAGAGTAATAAGACTTTTGACTTTCCAAACTCAGAAGAACGACCATTTACTTAAATACTTTTCTATTTAGTTGTCATGTAAGTGTGTAAATTAGAATGGGAGGCAAAAAAAAAAAAAAAAAAAACATCCCCGGTGCTAACTAAACTTAACAGTTCCGCCACGTTTGGCGATTTTCCGCCAGGATTAGCGTGAAAATAGTGATACCTGCAATTTTACGATTTTTTACTCCTTTTCTTTTCCTTCTTAGGAGGTAAATCGTTTGTAAATTACTTTCCCTTCTAGCGTAGTAAACAATCTGACATAGATGAAAAATGTATATACTGTAGAAGTAGAGATACAGATATTCACTGAAAATTTTCACTCGAGATGTCTTGCAAAATTGATAGCTGGAATTTTTCAATAGTTTTTTTTATACATTTGCTGGCAGTGGCTTTGTTGGCTGAGCGAGTCCAGAGGTCCACGTCAGACCTCTTATTTCTTATATTATATTACCCTACTTAAACTATGGACCGCCTGTAGACAAGTTCCCATGCTGGCATAACGCCGGGTTCATCTAAATGATCCAACGAACCTCGTAGTGAAATATCTTTGTTCAGAAGAATTTTGTTTTGTTTTGTTTTTTGTTTAGAAGGATGCTTTAAGATTTAAAATATAAATTCACAGTTGATATTTGCTGGAGAATCCGAGTGGGCCAAATTTATTTATTTATTTTTTTTTTTTAGTTTTCTGTAAAAGAAAACTATTGAGATGGTTTTGTCTGTTCATCTGCACTTTTTCTGTCAGCCCTCAGATCTTAAAAACTACTGAGGCTAGAGGGCTGTAAATTTGTATGTTGGTCATTCACCCTCCAATCATCAAACATACCAAATTGCAGCCCTCTAGCCTTGACAGTTTTTATTTTATTTAAGGTTAAGGTTAGCCGTGGATCGTGGGTCTGGCAGCGTTTTCCGGAATCGTCGCCGACATACCTTCACTTGACCGCATCTGGAGAGCAATTGAACGCTGCCCGGTCGTAGCTGAAAGTTTCGTGCAGCATTATACGCTGTACAGAAACCTCGATTTTTTTTACCTCTTTAAATAACATCTGATTTTTCTTATGGACGTTCAGTAAGAGTCGAGACTTGTAAATATATTATTAACAGTAACATTTCAGGTACTCTTTTAGATGAAAACCCGTAATATTAGCATTTTCACATAAATATGTAGTATATATATTTTTATGCGCATCGGAAATAGAAAGATGCGAACAGACATGGGATAAGATATGAAATCCTAAAAAGTTCTTAAGCCTTAATCCTAATTGCATTATTGCATATACTGTAAGCTAAAACATTTCTTACGAATTCACATTGAAACTTTTAATATTTTTAGGGTATATGTCTTACCGTTAAAATGTGCTCTGTACCAAAATGGGAGCCTTTTATTCTTGTTAGAAGAAGACAAACTGAGCTTAATTTTAGGAGCTTTAAATTTTGTTCTGGTGAATTTGCATGTTCTCCGTTTATGTATATTCGTGTTTAGTGCTTTTGTTCATGATAGCAAAAAGGCAACTTACTGATCCTCTATATAATATATATATATATATATATATATATATATATATATATATATATATATATATATATATATATATATATATATATATATATATATATATATATATATATATATATATATATATATATAGATATATATATATATATATATATATATATATATATATATATATATATATATATATATATATATATATATATATATATATATAGATATATATATATATATATATATATATATATATATATATATATATATAGGTCCTTTCTTTCTAACACTGCTTGTAAGCAATTAGTCATACAGTTTGGGTCTTAATTTCCTCATTTCTCCCAGAATTTCTGATATATAATTTTTTACTGCGTATTTTCTTCCGTTCTACTTCCGTCATCAGACCAATTTATCATTTCTCCAAAGGAGTCCAAAAACCTTCATTAAGTGATCCCCGTAGGTGGAGAGTGCTGTCAGTGCACCTCGCGCGTGCGCTCTAGGCATTACTTAAGGTTCTTTGCTGCGTCCCTTCGGCCCCTAGCTGCACCCACTTTCATTCTTTTTACTGTAACCCCTACCTCCGTTCATATTCTCTTTCTTCCATCGTACTTTCCACCCTCTTCTAACAATTGTTCCATAGTGCACCTGCGAAGTTTTCCTTCTGTTACACCTTTCAAACCTTTTACTGTCGATTTCCGTTTCAGCGCTGAATGGCCTCATAGATCCCAACGCTTAGCTTTTGGCCTAAATTTGATATTTCTTTCCTATCTTTTATCAAGCGATGCTTTGTAAGTTCCTGTAATGGTCGAAAGAGCGTATTCGTCGACCTCAATATTATGGATTGATTTTTAAAATGTTCCGTTCTCTCGTGGAAAATCTAGCAATCGTTGACAACTCACGAAACCATCTGGTAACCCAAAGAGTATGGGTAGTCATCTGCCAATATTCGTCTACCTTTAGACTGAGCACTGAAAAGTGCTAACTTTTAGCTTTTTCCTTATAAGTAATTGATTTAGTGTCATTTTATTCACCAATCCCATTAGATCACGCGTTCCCATGTAGACAAAAAATCAAAAGAAAAAAAGGTGTAGCGATAAAAAAAAAAACTAGATGGCAGCACCCGTTCGGATTTGCGTTTTAATTTTGGTGGAAAGTAAATTCTAAATATGTATGTAAGTATGTATATATATATATATATATATATATATATATATATATATATATATATATATATATATATATATATATATATATATTATATATATATATTTATATACATATACATATATATTATATATATTTATATATATATATATATATATATATATATATATATATATTTATATACATATACATATTATATATATTTATATATATATATATATATATATATATATATATATATATATATATATATATTTATTTACATATATATAATTACACACACACATTATATATATATTATATATATATATATATATATATATATATATATATATATATATATATATATATATATATATATATATATATATTCAGAATCTTCATAATCTCTTACTACATCTCAGACAAAGGCCTACTGGAATAAAACGCCGAGATACAAAACTAGACTTTATTTGCAAATTTAACGAAAGTATTTCAGCAAAAGCTACGGTCATGAAATGGAGTGACTCACACCCCCTATAAGTGGAAATCATAACTAGAGGAAATTCAGATTCACACTCAATCGAATTAATGATTCTAGGCCAACCAATACTAGTGACCATCAAATAAAATAAGCAGGTCATGGCTATTCTAGACCAAAATAAAATTCATAGTTAAAAGAACACCACTCCCAAAATATTCGTCCTCACAGGACGAACCCAGAGTTCCTGTTAAAAGAAACATATCATATATTAAAACCTGAAATGGTGTATGAAAAAGACATTTAAAACAGAAAAATGCATAATGGGGAACAGAACGGGAAAATGCATAATGGAGAAACAGAGGAGTTTCACTGTGACACAAATTGGGTATTCCACATAATGTCTGGAAAAAATATAGGTGTTAAGGAGTTATCTTACATTCCATGGCCGCAAATAAACGTATCTCACAGTGGCTGTCCTTATCCACTAACACCGCACAAAGAGCGAATCACACCCAGTCGCAAATCGAAGTGAATTGGTATTGTATGGTTCCTTGATAATATACACATTTTAGAGAGTGCACATATGCACGTACTCACTTAATAACCCCTCCCCGGAAGCGTGACGACAACGGTTCAATGTTCGAAGGATCACAATGCTTCCATCAGTCTGTCACGATGTTTCCATTTATCTTGGCCACGATCAGAAGGCACAAATGAACGCGTCAGATATCCGCTGTATCTAACTGTGGAAACCTCCGACGTCAACGTAAATGCCACATGCACCGGATATACCTTTCACAGGTCAGCACGTAGTTTGCCAAAAGACTTACTATATATATAATATATATATATATATATATATATATATATATATATATATATATATATATATATATATATATATATATATATATATATATATATATATATATATATATATATATATATATATATATATATATATATATATATATTTATACACATACATATATAAATATTTCTCTTCGTATTTTTATCGCCTTGGTATTGATACGACTGAGAAAAATATTTGCTATGATTAAATATATATATATATATATATATATATATATATATATATATATATATATATATATATATATATATATATATATATGCATACATGGCTATAAAGACAAAAGAAAAGGAAACAGTGAACGAAATCATTTTATCAGTGCTAGAAGTGTTTTATTTCCAGCTAAGGCGTTCAAGCATTTATTTATTTTAATATTAATAGAAAAGAAAAATATGAAATGGACCAGTTACTCCCGTTATTGATTGCAAGCCTAACAACATAATCCAGGTTTTACAATGAAGCCATTTGATGTTAGTAATAATTCTCAATATCTTTTACAAATCGTCTTTACTGATGTAAATCATAGAAAGAGAAACAAATAAAAAATGCAATCGAGTTTTCTGTACAGCCGCTACAGCGTATAATCAAGGCCACCGAAAATAAATCTATCTTTCGGTGGTCTCGGTATAATGCTGTATGAGCCGCTGCCCATGAAACTTTAACCACGTTCCCGTGGTGGCCTATCCTATAGTTGCCTATATCGTTCCCAGAACCACGATTATGGCTAAATTTAACCTTAAATAAGATAAAAACTACTAAGGCTAGAGGGCTACAATTTGGTATGTTCCATGATTGGAGGGTGTATGATCAACATACCAATTTTCAGCCCTCTAGCCTCAGTAGTTTTCAAGATCTGAGGGCGGACAGGAAAAAGTGCGGACAGCAAAAAGTGCGGACGGACGGACAAAGCCGGCACAATAGTTTTCTCTTACAGAAAACTAATAACATTAACAATTTCCTTATGAGTAATAAGAGAAGAATGTATAACAATTTCCTTATGAGTAATAAGAGAAGAATATATAACAATTTCCTTATGAGTAATAAGAGAAGAATATATAACAATTTCCTTATGAGTAATAAGAGAAGAATATATAACAATTTCCTTATGAGTAATAAGAGAAGAATGTGTAACAATTTCCTTATGAGTAATAAGAGAAGAATATATAACAATTTCCTTATGAGTAATAAGAGAAGAATGTATAACAATTTCCATATGAGTAATAAGAGAAGAATGTATAACAATTTCCTTATGAGTGATAAGAGAAGAATGTATAACAATTTCCTTATGAGTAATAAGAGAAGAATGTATAACAATTTCCTTATGAGTAATAAGAGAAGAATGTATAACAATTTCCTTATGAGTAATAAGAGAAGAATGTATAACAATTTCCTTATGAGTAATAAGAGAAGAATGTATAACAATTTCCTTATGAGTAATAAGAGAAGAATGTACAACAATTTCCTTATGAGTAATAAGAGAAGAATGTATAACAATTTCCTTATGAGTAATAAGAGAAGAATGTATAACAATTTCCATATGAGTAATAAGAGAAGAATGTATAACAATTTCCTCATGAGTAATAAGAGAAGAATGTATAACAATTTCCTTATGAGTAATAAGAGAAGAACGTATAACAATTTCCATATGAGTAATAAGAGAAGAATGTATAACAATTTCCTTATGAGTAATAAGAGAAGAATGTATAACAATTTCCTTATGAGTAATAAGAGAAGAATGTATAACAATTTCCTTATGAGTAATAAGAGAAGAATGACATTAATCACTATTTACTTGATCCATTTTGACAGTTGGCGAGCGTGATCGGAAGTGTCAATCAGTGCAGTGATAACTGAACAGGATGATATAGCAGCCTGTTGAAGGTAACTAGCAGTGACTTTTATTATTTTTATTGCGCAAAAAAAAAAAAAGCGTTTAGAGTTAATAGTTTTATTATGAAACTCATTTTACATTGGGTATTATAGAATAATTATGTGCGTAAGCTTATTATATTCATTTGTTGAAAGAATTAATTTTAGCGGTGGAAAATCTTACATAATGAATATAAATACGTGACACAGTTGACAGATCTTTCTTACTGTTTTGACCTGAATGCATACACACACACACACACACACATATATATATATATATATATATATATATATATATATATATATATATATACGTGTGTGTGTGTGTGTGTATGTATATGACAATACTGTCTTATAAACCACCACTTTTTGACCCAACAGATTACATTTCCTATGAGGAAAACGAAAAACAAAGAAAATGCCCTAGTTGCCAGTTAGTGTGTTTTGAACGATATTTTAAACGATTTAGTATATATTTGTGGTACCTGCTATTGACTTACGGGCAGTCCAGGAGCAAGAGCCCGTGTTGGCATATGGCCAGCTTAATCAAAACGGGCATACAATTCCAGCGTCGTGTGGCATCTATTATTATTAGTAGTAGTAGTAATACTGTTCAGTAATACGTTATTATATTGATATTATTCCCGTATGTTACAATATTTATATTATGCCCTTTAAAGTCTAAAGTTAAGATGATCTCATGTCGGAAAATTAGTTCGCGTCCGATAATTGAACAACTATTCGGCTAGGCCTACTGAGTACCTGTACCACGAACCTGGGGGTACGAGACAAGATAGCCAGTGCAATGGTACTGTATATTTAGTGTATATTTATCATATGTTTGTATTGTATTTATATTGGATGGAGGTACGGGAAATTTTTCTGAGATATCAGGGGGTATGGTCACTGAAAAGGGTTAAGTAAACCACTAGCCTACTCTGTAAATTAGCGCGGATGCATTATAAAAGTACTTCGACGACCAGTAGATTATTCCTGAGAATATGTAGAATAATTAGAAATCGGGAGATATGAAACTTGTGTAGCTTTAAAGAAAAAGAAAATTTAAGTTACAGGTCTCAAGTTGATAATGAAAGCAAGCTATACGTACAGCCTAATTCAGTTTTTCGTCAACAGTCATTACTCATAACATTTTGAGGTTAGAGAGCGTGCTCGCATAAATGAGTGTCAGTAGACTTCTGAATCTGACTAAACATGGATGTATATTTGCTTCTGGTACTGTGCAATCATACGCATTTGCCCTCTTAGCTTCTCGATTTGGAAACCGAGAAGTTAAGAGACCATTGTGGCTATTGCAATTACGTACGTATCTGGTAACAAGTGACCATATATATATATATATATATATATATATATATATATATATATATATATATATATATATATATATATATATATATATATATATATATATATATATATATATATATATATATATATATATATATATATATATATATATATATATATATATATATATATATATATATATATATATATATATATATATATATATATATATATATATATATATATATATATATATATATATATATATATATATATATATATATATATATATATATATATATATATATATATATATATATACATTATACCGTTGAAAATCAAGAAACCTTCGTGAAACAGGTGAAAGTAGCGTAAAAAAAAAAAATTTCCGTAGTCCGTAGTCTCATAATCCTGTGACATAAATAGTCTTTTCGTCGTATCAGCTGCCCTCCATAAACGCGCCATTCGAGTCCCATCGAGGTAAAAACTGGCTCACCTTGCATATCGAGAATTGCCCCAAAACGACAGAAACTTCGTCAGTAGACCCATTTCTAGGACGTCTCCTTTCCAAAACACCTGATTGAACCTGTATACCCTTTACGCTTTGCAGTTCTGCGCTGTCTGGTTATCTATAAGTTGTTAGGACTAGTTCGGTGCACTCTGGGTTTACATGTCCATTAGCCAAACGTTTAGATAGCCAGCATTCACGTCTAGACTTACCCTTTTGAGCCAATCGTTCTTGTGTATTTGTTTCGACTCTTACTCATCTTTTCTATAGGCAAGGAGCATATGGAAGTTATGTTGAGTTCGGTCGGCTGTGTTTGTTCGTTTGTCTGTTTATCTTTATGGTAGTGGGACTACGAATAAGGTGTTGTGAGGATTTTTACCAGTGATTTATCAATAGGCGGGAGACCGGATTCAGTTTTCAGGATTAAGGTCCTTTTGGGGTTAGATTACTCAGCCTTGGAGGAAGTTTGCAGCATCTGAACGCTTATGTTTATATATATATATATATATATATATATATATATATATATGTGTGTGTGTGTGTGTGTGTGTGTGTGTGTGTGTGTGCGTGTGTGTGTGTATGTATGAATTCAGCATAATGGATACGGGCTCCGTAGAGAATCTCTCTCTCTCTCTCTCTCTCTCTCTCTCTCTCTCTCTCTCTCTCTCTCTCTATATATATATATATATATATATATATATATATATATATATAAATTGGTGCTTCTATCTTTCGGTAAGTAATAGTCGATGTTCTTGACATTTAATTATTTTTTCGATAGGATCTTGCTCTCAGAAATAGCACAGACTCGATCGGCGTTTGGATCGTTAATGGATATATAATTCATTAGGAGAGCTTATCAACAAGGAGCTGGGTCCTCCGACCGCTGCTGGGATGTGCGTGGAATGTTCTTAATGAATGTTTTCCCTTGATGGAAACCTCTTCCGTGAAAGACTCTTAAGTGCTGGTATTTGGCTTCCCTCTTGAAATGTAATGGATGTCTGTCTGTTTAGTTGTCTGCCTGCGTGTGCGTGTGCGTGTGTGTGTGTGTGTGTTTGAGAGCCTCTTTATGTTGTTTCTCATAAAATAAGATAAATTTTAAGTTATTCCAAAGAAAGGAGATCTGAGTAGGTGTGGTAACTGGAGGAGAATCACTTTGCCTGTAGCCTTGAAAATTTTTAGTATTGTTGAATAGGTTGGAGGATGTTACTCTGAGGGATGAACAGGCCGGTTTTAGAAAGGGGCGGGGTTGCAGTGATCAGATCTTCATAGTTAGGCATGTAATGCAGCAGGCTAATGAAATGAAAACTCCGTTAAGTCTGTTTTGTTGATTTTGAAAAGGCCTTTGATAGTATTTCGAGACGGACTATGGTAAGAATCCTGCGGCATTATGGAGTACCGGAAAAATTTGTGAGAGTTATTGTGAACGTGCATGAGGGCACATCTTGTAAAGTGATGGTTGATGGTTGTTTGAGTGATCCATTTGAAGTTAAGTCTGGTGTGATTCAGGGTGGCATTCTGTCAGCTCTGTTGTTTGTATTGGTCGTAGATTACGTTATGAGAAGAGTTAAAAGAGAAACGGATGCAGGTATACTCTGGGGAGAAAATGGGAAACTTCTTGACTTAGATTATCCTGATGATATAGTTTTGATCTGCGAGGGACCAGAAAATATTCAGAGAATGTTGGATTGTCTAGTGAGTGAAGGTCGAATGGTTGGTTTGGTTATTAATAGTGGAAAAACTGAAATCATGAATATGAATATTGAAAATGCACAGGATTGTCTAATTGAAGGCATGGTTGTAAAGCAAGTGAATAATTTTAAATATTTAGTTACTTATTTAGCTAAGGGTGGTTCTCAGAACTCAGAATTTATGGAAAGATTAAAAAAAATGGCTCATCAGGCAATGGGAATGCTTAAAAATATTTGGAATAATAGCAATTTTTCTGTGCATGCAAAAATCAAAATTTATAAGGTAATAGGAGAATTTTGAATTCTTGGCATGAGTCATGGTACAGTACAGTGACTT
Source organism: Macrobrachium rosenbergii (assembly GCF_040412425.1). Classification (NCBI taxonomy): domain Eukaryota; kingdom Metazoa; phylum Arthropoda; class Malacostraca; order Decapoda; family Palaemonidae; genus Macrobrachium; species Macrobrachium rosenbergii. The sequence continues at coordinate 49,966,075 of NC_089745.1, forward strand.
CGGATAATAGATTCTTAACATTTGAAAATAAGGAGCTCAGAAAAATATTGGGAATTAATTGGAGGGGTAGGATACCAAAAAGCAGAACTAGAGAAGTAGCGGGGGTGCAGCCGGTCGATGAGTATGTTAGGTTCTCACACGGGAAGTGGCTAGGTCATGTGTATATAAAACAGGGAATAGTACGAGATACACCAGGGTGGGTTGCCCTTGGTAGAAGAGGTAGAGATAGGCCAAAGGAGACGTGGCTGAGGACAATGAGGCGTGAAGCAGGAGACGAGTGTTTGGGAGTTGAGGAGTTAGCCCGGGAGTTCATCGAAGCCCTATGCATCCCCTTGGGTGCCACACGAAATGATTAATTGACTATGAACTGCATAAACACCATTTACCACTAACTTACTGTAGGTTCTATATCAGACCTCCTGGTTATTGTCGGTGTCACAAAACCTTTGGTTTTGTGACGGAAATTAGGTAAACTATTCTTTTCAGTCAATTGCTTTCAGTCCAATAAGATATCTCTTGGCCCATAATATTACTATTTCTAAAATCTTTCCATTTTTAGTTTTCTGTAAACGCAAACTATTGTGCCGGCTTTGCCTGTCCGTCCGCACTTTTTTCTGTCCGCACATTTTCTGTCCGCCCTCAGATCTTAAAAACTGCCGAGGCTAGAGGGTTGCAAATTGGTATGTTAATCATCCACCCTCCAATCATCAAACATACCAAATTTCAGCCCTGTAGCTTGAGTAGTTTTTATTTTATCAAAAGTAGTTTGTATTTTATTTAAGGTTAAAGTTAGACATAATCGTGCTCCTGACAGCGATATAGGATAGGCCACTACCGGGGCGCAGTTAAAGTTTTATGGGCCGAGGTTCATACAGCATTATACCGAGACCACCGAAAGACAGATCTATTTTCGGTGGCCTTGATTATACGTTGTAGCGGCTGTACAGAAAACTCGATTGCGCTGGAGAAACTTCGGCACATTATTTACTTGTTTTTTTTTTTTATTCTCTGTCTTTCAATATCCTGATTACTGTTTGGTTAGCATGTACTCTATTTAAGAAAATTTCTTTTAGATTTTGATTTCCAAATTGCTCCACTTACACCTTATAACTTCCTCAGTCTTCTCTCTTGGTCTCGCTTCTTCCGTTAAAATTTGCGTTACCTCCTTAGCTACGGGTTAATACCGTCAGTGCACAGTACGTGATGTAATGTAGGCATTACTAAAGAATGCTTACAGCATCCCTCGACCCCCTACTTGCACCCAGATTTTATCCTCTCGCGTTACTTATTCCCATTTAATTTTTTCAATGTTGCTGTCCAACCCCTTTAACTATTACTTTTCAGAGCAACTGTGGGGTTTCTCTGAGTTCCACCTCTAGACCCTTGTTGTACTTCATCTCCTTTTGGATCTCTTAATTTTGCTATTCAACCTCTCCAACGCCCTCTTTTCAATGTCTTAAGGGTCGAAATGGCTGAGAAGAGTCTCAGTTTTTTCAAAGGTTGTATTCTTATCCAGTTCTTTATTTTTATCCTTCATTGTGGACAGTTACCTCTTCACTGCGGCTCTCATTTTACCTTCCCAATATTCCCTCCTTTTTTACCATTTATCGTTCTACCTTTACTTCTAAAGCTTCCCTCTGTTCGCAGTTCTGATCTGACTAAATTCGACAGCGTTTTTTCCCTGAACTGAAGGGATTTATTTTTTGATCGTCTAACCAGAGGAGCAAAGTCAGACCAGCGATTATTATCCGTTTACGTCGCGTGAGCGTTTAGGTTCCCGAGGATTGGCTTCCTACTTCCTGCTCCAAATCATCGTAAAGGTCTGCTGTTTGATTTAGTTGTATAAGAGAATAGATTTCATAGTTTAGTAGAAATGCATATATATCTACACACATATAATATATATATGTAAATGTGTGTGTATATATATATACAGTATGTATATATATATATATATATATATATATATATATATATATATATATGTGTGTGTGTGTGTGTGTGTGTGTGTGTGTGTGTGTGTGTGTGTGTGTGTGTAGAAAGCGAGCGAGTATCTATCCTTGTCGACTTTCTCAAGGAACAAAATCACATCCTCTCTATATTCTCCTGTTATCTTTGTTGCACTCAGAGTTATGCACTTTTAACCTATTCATGCGTGCAACAGAGTATTGCAGGGTCTTCCGTGTGCAGCTGTTGTTTCAGATAATATGACTCTGAATTTGTGAACAGTTTTGAATTCTCTGAACTTTACTCTGTATTTCAAACTCCTGAAAACCTACGACTTGCGAAATCTGATCTAGTAAAAATTCTTCGAAAGATTTTCCGGATGATCTTTTGAGTTTTACAATTGTGTATGTTTTCACCTGAAATTCTGTAATTTATCGGGAACAGTAGTTTTAAGCGCTTTTCTTTACTTAAAAGACAAAGAATAAGACTATCCCATTGGCATGCTATTTAATGAACACCATATTCTTCGAAGCTTGAATTTCAAGTCAGTTGTCCCTGTAAGCTTGTTCCATATGAATAGGCTTCATCATCTGAATAATAATAATAATAATAATAATAATAATAATAATAATAATAATAATAATAATAATAATAATAATAATAATAATAATAATAATAATATTATTATTATTATTATTATTATTATTATTATTATTATTATTATTATTATTATATTATTATTATTATTATTATTATTATTCAGAAAATGAACCCTATTCATATGGAAACAAAACTACGGGGGCCATTGACTTGAAATTTAAGTTTCCAAAGAATATGGTGTTCATTATGAAGAAGTAAGAGGAGGTAAAGGGAAATATAGAAATAAGGGATCTCACTTATGAAAAAGAAAAAAAATATTAATAAATAAAATATATTAAAATGTAACGAGAATAGTGTTAGGCGAGTGATGCATTAATAATAATAATAATAATAATAATATTAATAATAATAATAATAATACAGTTGTATACCCCCGCTTGCTATTTATACCCTTGTAACCTGAATAATAATAATAATAATAATAATAATAATAATAATAATAATAATAATAATATGTAAAGTGGTTTTGATGTAAGGCTGTGAGCGTTCTTTTGTTAGTTTTAAAATATTTGTTTATGTAAGCCTCAGAGGTCGAAGAGCAGGTTTCCCTTGGGCCGGGGGTGGGGGGGTGGGGTGGTGGTGGTAGTGCAGTCAGTGGACCTCACGCGGTGCACTGTAGGCATTCCTTAAGGTTCTTTGCAGCGCGCCTTCGGCTCCTAGCTGCAACCCCTTTCGTTCCCTTTGCTGTGCCTCCTTTCATATTCTCTTTCTTCCATCTTACTCTCCATCCCTCTCCTAACAATTGATTCATAATGCAACTGCGAGGTTCTCCTCCTGTTACACCTTTCAAACCTTTTACTGTCAATTTCCGCTTCAGCGCTGAATGACCTCACAGGTTCCAGTGCTTGGCCTTTGGCCTAAATACTGTAGAATCAATTGGAAGAGTAGGTATTGTCTTTCGGTAGTGGCCTGTGTCGCAGTCACGCTCATTCTCTCGACTGAATGTCTCAAAACGTTAAATTTTATTTTGATTGTATTTGGAGGCGTTGCTTTCCTTTCCTTTGACGTGGTAGTCCGTTCTTTGTCAACTCTTTCCTCTCGTTGCACACTGCTGATTATGGGAATGATGACAGGAACAAACAAACGAACGAACCTTCTTAATAAACAAAATACTAACGAGAGAGAGAGTGAGAGACAGACAGACAGACAGACAAACAGACAGGGACAGAGACAGAGAAGAGAGCGTCGACGAATGGAAAGTAATGATATGAATAAACAAGGTGACGAACCTTCTTAATAAACAAAATACTAAAGAGAGAGAGAGAGAGAGAGAGAGTCGACGAATGGAAAGTAATGATATGAATAAACAAGATGGCGAACCTTCTTAATAAACAAAATACTAACGAGAGAGAGAGAGAGAGAGTCGACGAATGGGAAGCAATAAGAACAGACAAGATGGAGAACCTTCTTGATAAACAAAATACGAACGCGAAAGAGAGAGAGAGAGAGAGAGAGAGAGAGAGAGAGAGAGAGAGAGAGAGAGAGTTGACGAATCGGAAGATGGTAAAAAAAAAAAAATAGAGTGGAGCGAATTCGAACTGTCTTAAATCACTTTCCAAATGAGCCAGAGATTTATATAATTCCACTGCCTTTTAAGAAGATCCCCCGATGGCATGAACAAATAACAGAAAATGCTGCCATTGCTTGTAGTCTGGCCCGAGACAACGACGTACAAGGAATGGCGTTTAATTTAGAAAGAAGAAGAAAAAAATAAAAACGATAAAAAAGAAGTACGCTGCTACCTGTTCTAAAGGGTAAGGTGGAATCGTCTGACCTGAGAACAAAGCATTGTAAATGAGATTTGTGTTAAGCCCAAGAGAGAGAGAGAGAGAGAGAGAGAGAGAGAGAGAGAGAGAGAGAGAGAGAGAGAGAGAGAGAGAAAGGACGCAAGCAGTGAGCGAATTATTTCTTATCATCTATTGGCTGACCAAGAATGTTAATGCCTGGACGGAAAATATTTACGTTATACCATGAAAGGATAGAGAGAGAGAGAGAGAGAGAGAGAGAGAGAGAGAGAGAGAGAGAGAGAGAGAGAGAGAGAGAGAGAGAGAGGAAGCGAGCAGGACCCACTGAAGACTTCATTGTGTAACATAAGGCAGCGTATAAGACAGATAAGATCTGCAGGCGAATATTTTCTTATCACCCATTGACTGACCCTGAATGTAAATGCCTGGATGCAAAATGTTTACGTTAGAGAGAGAGAGAGAGAGAGAGAGAGAGAGAGAGAGAGAGAGAGAGAGAGAGAGAGAGTCGGCGAATGGGAAATAATGATAAGAACAGCTAGATGACGAACAATCTTAACAAACAAAATACAAACAAAAGAAGAGAGAGAAGAGAGAGAGAGAGAGAGAGAGAGAGAGAGAATACCTGTGCATCTCAGGTGTACAAAGCATGTTACGCCGGACGGGACGGTGATTAGTCCTTTAAAAAAAAAAGGAATAATGAGAATAAATAGCTTGAGTATAAGATAAGGAGAAAAGTCCATTAGTGGGCTGAAGTTATCAAATGGAAAATGTCGAATCGTAGGCACGTCCGTCAGAGAGGCCAAATACTTTCGCGATAAATCCTGTCATTTGAAAGAACATAATGCCATGGGATTAGGATGTTATGTTGCCAGGAAGCTTTTCACGAAACAAAACCCTAGATTATTTAAGAGATGAATTCTTTGAACTGATAAAGGGAATACTAAGTCTTACGTCCATCATAAGTTCTGCACTTTAATCTTGAATACTAGTGATCTTAGGGAATTATTACAGGGGTACGAGTGGAAATTTGATATTTTCACAAACGCAGGAAGATTTCTCCCGTATTTTATCCAGCCATTTCACAACGATTGTATGGCAACTTGACGGGAACTGATATATTAACTGTTTCAAGAAAATTACGTCCGTGTTTTTTTCCTCAAAACCGTCGTTTAAGGCTGGGGTCTCTCTCTCTCTCTCTCTCTCTCTCTCTCTCTCTCTATATATATATATATATATATATATATATATATATATATATATATATATATATATATATATATATATATATATATATATATATATATATATATATATATATATATATATATATATATCACAATACAGTGTGCCAATACCTCTAAAAAAAATTCTGAAAAAAAAGTTTGCGTCCAGTTGCCAGAAGGATACGCACAACCCCCTTTTATTTGCAAATAAACCCGAGACTAATTTTGCTTTGGTCTTTGACCTTCATTGTTTGGGTGAAAAATATTTATGCCCGTGATAAGACAATTACTTTTTTAACCGCTTCGACGTGTTCGGGGCGAACGTGGTCAAGTTACCATGTTTACGCACCTATTGTTCTGTCCCTCTGTTGTCCAGCTTAGGTAACACTGTCCAATAAAGCGCAAAATATTCGCGAGAGGCCAGGTGAAGAAAATTGAATTGAAGTGTGGGATTCTCTTCTGGTGGACGAAATTTAGGAGTCTGGGCCTTCGGGAGGTAATTGGAATCGTAACCTAAGAGACATATTGGCAGTCGAGGGTGAGGTTTGGGAAGAAGTATGTAAATAAAGCGAACGAGAGTTTGCTAGAAGTCGACGAAGGTTGGATATTGGTCAAGACAGTCATAATGGAATGGAATGGAATATAGAATTTAGGCCAAAGGTCAAGCACTGGGACCTATGAGGTCATTCAGCGCTGGAAAGGAAATTGAGATTAGATAGGTCTGAAGGGTGTAACAGGAGGAAAACCTGGCAGTTGCATTATGAAAAAATTGTTATGAGAGGGTGGATAGCGAGATGGAAGAAAAATATGAATGGAGGTACAGTAAAAGGAATGAAAGGGGTTGCAGCTAGGGGCCGAACGGACGCTGCAAAGAACCTTTTAATAATACCTACAGTGCTCCACGTGAAGCGCACTGACGGAAGACAATAATAATAATAATAATAATAATAATATGAGTCCCTTAAATGGTGAATACAGTCAGACTGACAAGGAGAATCGAGCAGCTTCTCGAAAACTCTCGTTTTGTATATATACATTTTAAAACATAATTACACTTACACCATTGTGGATTTTTCCACCAGTAATAATCATAATAATAATAATAATAGAAACTACGACAAGAAATTTTAAATAAATAATTATGGTAGACGTACAAGGTTCTCCTGGATGACGTGGCGCAGAAGACTGCTAGAAGCAAGCCGCTGCTGTCGAGACGAAGTAGACAAATGCCGTGTGCGCCTGCGTGTATGTGTGTGTACGTGTATTCGTACGTTCGTGTGTGTGTATGTGTGTGTGGCCTCCAGCCTAGGACACCCACAACGCCTCATCCTCAAGAAACACCACCCACTCCTTTCATGGCGTTTTCTTTTTTTCCTTTTTTTTCTCTTCCTAATCATATCCTATTGCATCCATGCAAGAAAAAGGTGTGAGATTTCTTCTTCTTCTTCTTCTCTCTCGGTGCTTTCCCCCTCTGGCCTTTCGTCCGTCGGTCGCACGCTGACCTCTCTCTCTCTCTCTCTCTCTCTCTCTCTCTTTTGTCTGTCAAAGAAAAAAAAAAAAGAAAGGACCCTCTCAAAAAGTTGTTTATGATGCGTATTGCAGTTTATGTACTTTTTTTTTCCCCTTTTTTTTTCTTCTTCTCGACGCTGAATATGTAAATAGAAACTTCAGAATTATTCATGATTCCTTTTCGAGACTCAAGGAAGATTAGCCTTTCTTCGTGCTGATCGAGTCTTAGTGTGTTAATGTCATAATTTTGCATTCAGTCTTTTGCAAAGTCATTGTGTCAAAGTCCTGTGTCTCTGCTTTTGCACAACAAGAGAAATCTTGTTTTTTTTTTTTGGTGCGCCATCATTCTTGTTAATGAATGAAAACGTCTTCTTGTTCATTTTATTCATATCGGAGGTTTCTTGGGCTTCTATTAAAAAGAGAGTAGCTTGGCTCAAGTTTTTTCCTTAAATGTGCTGGTTATTTTTATTTGTGCTTACATAAAAAAATCAGAAAATTTAATGCCGTAAGTTTGGTTGCTTGTTTTCTGAAAAATCAACTGAACCTTCGGTATCTACTGGTATGCGGACATAAAACATATTTTGACATGAAATTATTTTTTTAAAGGCTGTCGATTTGAGAATAAGGCTTTACGAAAATTAGGAATTGGATGGGAGGACACTGAGTAAATTATAACACAATAGAAAATACGTAGGTTCCAGATGTGGATGAGATAATGATAAGAAGATGGAGATGGCTTGGACATGTCCGTCTCACGACCCCTGGGAGAGCATGATAGTGTTAGCTGGGCTTCCAGTTCCTCGTTGGGCGAGTCGATAGAGTTGTGGGCTAGCAC
>NC_089745.1:49978993-49991493 GCF_040412425.1 Macrobrachium rosenbergii
GAGAAATATATTTCACGACACATCAAATGGCGTTGTTTCAGCTGCTAAGTATGGAGACCGAGCAACGGTATGCTTGTAAAATCTATCCGTTGGAGAGCTAAAGAGCTAAACGGCGTAAGGAATCAGAATTAATACACAGTCAATCACTGGGACACTTGGCCATTCAGTGCTTGAGGCAGTGTAAAGAGTTTTCCAAGGTCTAGAGAAATACTTGGATTACGTTTATATTTCGTTAACTCCGACCTTTTCACGACTCCTAATCCTTCCCCACTCAGACATGCGCATGACCTTTGAATGCCATTCAGCATTAATCCTCTCTGAGGGGTCAGCCTGGATTCCAGTTGTGTAAGGGCGCTGGAAGGTCCCTCGTAATGCTATATTACCCCGTCTGCAAGTGACATTACTCACTGTCCTTGCAAGCTCTTTCTTGAGCTACGTATCTGACCGTTCCATCTCTTATCTAGTTGGCAGCGCTACGTCTGCGTCCTTCTTCATCTCCGGCGGAGTTCCTCAGGGTACTCCTCTGGTCCAGCCTCCTTTTATTTTATTAATGGGCCCCTTCCAGTCGAACGCTGGTTCGAATCACTCATATGCATATGACTGGTTCGTATTTCTTTCCGTGATTTTTCACCTTTTGTTCGCCCATTCTTTTTGCTTAGGTCTGATTAATGGTTTACTGTGTATCAATTATGATAAGGTCGCTTTTTGTGTCTTTGTACTGTGCATTGTAAACCTCCCTTCGTAAAATGGGTACATACTGTAGATGGCCGGAAAAGCAAACGGTTGTAAGTACTTGGTCCATATACGTGCATGCATACATACATATACAAACAATTATATATATATATATATATATATATATATATATATATATATATATATATATATATATATGTGTGTGTGTGTGTGTGTGTGTGTGTGTGTGTGCGGATCTGTGGGTACGACTAAAAACACCTATTACCTGTAACTACTGTACAACTATCTTAATAGAATGGTAATAACTTTCACAAACAATTTTACTAAAGATTATCATCGACATTATAACAGTAGAAATTCATTGATATCACTGGTGATGATGTCATCGATATATATATATATATATATATATATATATATATATATATATATATATATATATATATATATATATATATATATTGCTCATGGGTTCATGGTCACTGCTGACAGATCACCTCAAAGTTGTTTCAATTTTTTTTATCATCTGGAACAGACCCCAGCCCCGATTCGGAACGCCACATAAACCTAAGTAATGGATAGCCTCGTATAAGCTGCATTGCCAAAAACTTTTGAGAAAATCTAGATCAGGATCAGGATCTGGACCGAAGCCAGAACTTAATGAATTGGTTTATGTCCCATGGCTTCGCCCTTTCAGGAAACTTAAGGATGACCCTCTCCCCCAAAAATTTTATCGGAAATCTCTCGTAAACTGGGCCAAGATCAGGAAAGAAATGCAATGAATGATTCTTATTCTGTAGGGGGATTTTTCCCTCCAAAAATTTGATGCAAGTTTCTGATTTTCAGTTTCTTGAACAGTAACAAAATTTCATGGGTGAGTTTTATACCTGTGGTCATTCCTCCTTAAAACGTCCTATAAATTCCTCCTAATTATTTGCTTTTATATCCTTTCTAAGAAGTCTCTGAAATTCCGTCTTGATCTGAGTTCGGATGGGCAGCAGATTTGGTTTGAAATTTCATATTCCAAAAGGCTTTTCCTGAGAAAATTTCTTGGAAATTTCTTAGTCATTTTTCGCGTAACACTGCCCGCAAATTCTTTCAAGGACGTTTTCTGAAAATATGTCCTCGTCTCAGTTCGGGTCATTACGAAAATTCGTCCTATTATGCCTTGATCTAATATCCCTTATTTTCTGAAAGTGTCGTGACAATATTTCTTAAAAGTGCCAGTGATAGGCTGAGTAGGAAAACACACTAAAAAGGCCCAGCAATCGTGGTACAGATTTTAAGAGTGAATAGCAGAAAAGGGATTTGTTATATGTGTTTCTCTCTTTTGCAAATGGGCTGCGTTTTGTATGTTTTAAAACGCACACATTTTCCTTCTTGTGTATGTGGTTTATAGAATCAAACTTCTTGTAATACTTTGCACGTTTGTTTTTAGTGGATGAATATTGAATTTTTTTATTGGGAAAAATATTTAACTTTTTTAATTGAATAGATATTTTTTTTATGTTTTATACCCTCGGATATGCGAAATTCCATTACACTAAAGAGATTTAACGGAGGGGCAATTCGCTTATCAGTTTTCTTGAAGTGAGTTTTTATCCCATGAGCAGAGCGTCTAGTTTCAATCCCACCACTTCCCTTGAAAATTCTTTAGTTTTTAACCTTTTTTATTTTTCACATCTAGTTTTTCGTATCGCTCTTCACGGGCTGTCGAAACATTCTCACGTTTAGTATAAATTTTGTAAGTCAAATAAAAAATGTGTAAAAGAAATGTTCACCTAAACACGGCTCTTCTGTGTCATACCATGCAACCCAATATGATTTACCATTACTGTATTTCGTTTCTTTCAATTACCGCCTCCGCCTTTTTAATGCGGCTTTGACATGCCCGAGGGAAAGAGAGAGGGTGTCTCATGTGGCGACGTCAGTCTGTGCCTGCGCATGCGTGAAATGCTCGGAGACGCATGGAAACTTGGCTCCCGGCTCTTGTGTGCAACTGCAGGGCTATTTTATCCGTCAGCATCGCCTTCCCTATTGCTGCGAAAGTATCGATAAATCACGAGTGGATTCCGCGGGCAGCCCTCGTGCAACTGCAGGAGAATACAAATCCCCAAAACACAAACCCGTTTGCGTGGAGACTCTCAAAGGGGAAGGTTGTAAAGGGAAAGGCTACATCGGATTATCCATCCAGAAACTTTCAGTCTGATGCACTTAAAAGATACATTATCCATTCACCAAAAACGGGGTCCCCCATATCTCTCCGAGGTATTTCAAACCGAAAGCTGCCCTGTAATAAGGGCTGTTGTAGGGTGTCCGTCTCGCCCCGCGCGTAAAACTTGCTCAGCATCGCTCCTCTGACGCTACCAGTGAAGGGCGCTTCTTAAACATGATGCCGGGGACCAAGCCTAGGATTTATGAATTTTTTTTATGTCGCATCCTTCGACTTGGTGAGAATCACGCTTACCATCTTTCTCCTTTTTTTTTTTTTTTTTTTAAGACCGGACGAGATTTGGCCACGGCCTCTGCTACACGCCTATTGTTTCAGTTTGTGAGATGAAGAGAGATGATAATTCTTTTTCTCTCTCTCTTTCTTTTTTTTAAGCGTCCCTCGTTGTATTACCAGATGTTTAAGGGGATACCATTGTGTCCGTGGGAGATAAGAGAATATGTAAAGCTTTCCTAATTGTCAGTTTTACATGTGAGTCCTCAAATACTTTTTCCTCGTACATTTCTGAATGCGACAAAAAATTAAAACTTGTATTTATTTATTTCAGTATATAAATTTTTGTACTAAAACTTACGTCTACTTGAAACCAAGAAAAAGTGACGGAGCATAGTTGATAGAAACTGTGCTAATCTGTAAATAAACAATTAAAAAATGCGCTGAGGTTTCTTCGGCGCAGTGGAGTTTTCTGTACAGCCGCTACATCGTATAATCAAGGCCACCTAAAATAGATCTATCTTTCGGTGGTCTCTGTATAATAGTGTATGAGCCGCGGCCCATGAAACTTTCAGCTACGGCCCGGTGGTGGCCTGGCGTATAGCGTTGCCAGACGCACGATTATGGCTAATTTTAACCTTAAATAAAATAAAATGCATACAGATTGCATGTCGTGTTAGTAAGCATCAAAAATAACCACACACAACAACAAACAAAGTAACTCGGCTCAGCAAAGCTGATTAGTAGTCATTATCTTAATAGTATAAGTCAAACAATGCAATCACTGTTAAGCTGAAGTGGCATGCGAAGAATAACCAAGAATTATGCTCAAGCCTGGCTTATAATGATGGCCTTAATCGCGTCTTGCTTGTAATTATAGGCCATGGTCTCTTGATGGTATTTACTGTATACATTGCGTCAAAGTTTATATATATATATATATATATATATATATATATATATATATATATATATATATATATATATATATATATATATATATATATATATATATATATATATATATATATATATATATATATATATATATATATATATATATATATAGATATATATATATATATATATATATATATATATATATATATATATATATATATATATATATATATATATATATATATATATATTATTCTCTCCTCGCCGAAGGATTCAGTTGCCCAACAGTTCGCTGCAATAATAATAGACAGTGAAACATAGCTGAGGAAATATGACGGATGGTGGAGTCACCAATGAAAGCTCTCTTCATTACTTAAGAGACTTCGACAACAACATATTGCAACTTCGTCGATAAATTCGGTGATTTGCTTAAGTGTGCGGTTTCTTTTGTAACTTGAGTTTGTTTGTTTTTCCTTTTTAGTTTTCTGTAAAAGTAAACAATTGTGCCAGCTTTGTCTGTCCGTCCGCACTTTACTCTGTCCGCACTTTTTTTCTGTCCGCACTTTTTCTGTCCGCCCTCAGATCTCCAAAAATACTGAGGCTAGAGGGCTGTAAATTGGTATGGTGATCATACACCCTCCAATCATCAAACTACGAGGTTTCCCTCCTGTTACACCTTTCAAAACTTGCTACTCTCCATTTCCCTGTCAGCGCTGAGTGACCTCATAGGTCCCAGAGCTCGGCTTTTGGCCGGAGTTCTGTGTTCCATTCCATTCCATTCCATTCCAGAATAACTGCAGTCTGTTTTTGGACGTGGGAACCCGAATGAATCGATTAATATAGTCTTACATTTTTATAAAAGACTCTCAGGAACTTCTGGACCATATGCTTCCTCCACTCTCCAGTTTTCGTGTACCTGTCAGTCTTCCAGGTCCCACAAACACTGTGAGGAAGCCACAAGCTTAAGAGTCAGTAGTTTTGATCAGCATTTCGCAGCTTCACTTCCAGAATGTAGAATTCTCTGCCTGCTTTTGTATTTCCAGAGTCACTTTTACCTTTCTCTTTCGAAAGGTGGGTTTGTCGTTGCTCCAGGTTCAGGTTCAGTCTTTGCCTTTGCAACGTTGACCCATGACCCAGTTGCTCGTGTGGCGTTTTTCTAGTTTTGAGTTTTTCTTCTTTTGTTTTCTCTTGCATTTTTCTTGACTTGTGGGGTAGGATTTCCTTTTTCTTTTCTGTATTACTTTCACCAAATAGAAACTTTCCAACTATTTCATTTATGTCTCCTTCATATGGTTGTAATTCAACTGCTTTCTCTCACTTCTCTTGGTGGACAGGGTTTGTTTTGGGCAGCTACGCCCGTCTCGTTAAGAAGAATTAAAATAGATGAAACACAGGGCCCACTGCACTCGGGGTTATACCCTAATTTCTCGCCCCCCCCCCCCACCCAACCTCCCTTTTTAGTTCTTGCTTCCTTCTTTTCGTTGACCATTCACCGTGCTGAGACTTCATCTTCGTCTCCATCAGGCTTTGGCTAGATAGAAACATTAGATTGCCCTTCCCTCCGGCCTTCCTAGTAAATCAAACTAAAGGCTAAAATAAAATGAACTCCACAACTCTCATGAGCGTGTCCTCAAGCAGATGGAATTCAATTTAAAACGATACTCCCTCGGTACAGGAGACATGTCACATCCAGAAATGTAAAAAGGGATTTGTTATTTGGCCGCCACCTGGCGTTATGCAAATGAAGGTAACAGTAGAACACTCTCCAAAGCCTCCTTGCGCATCTGTACAGATGATCTCTTCAACCTTAGTGACTCGGTGGTTTTCGGAGAAAGGGTGTTGAGGACTCTAACAAGAAAGAAGAGAAAAGAATTATTGAATGCTGCTTCTCATTGTTGATGTTTGCAAAATTATTGCAAAAATTATCACAACTATTATATTGGGCCTGCAGTACTAAGATTTCATTGTGGTCATCATGTCTCTTAATAACAACGTGTAAATGAATATGTGGGTTTTGTTGCTTAACGTTAAAATGCTAGATTATGTTAACTTTTAGGTACCTCATGTTTACAAAATTATCACAATTATTTTATTGGTGCTTTAAGGACTTCGATTTCATTGTGATTGTCATGCTGTCACTTGGCAACGGTGTGCGAATGAATATATGGGGTTTATCACTTAACGTTAAATTGCTAGAGTGTATTTACTAATGAGCATCTATTACTGATGATATTACCGTAGATAAAACTTAGAGCATTCTTATTGAAACTCTTTTAAGAATAAAACATTTTTGTCCCTAACTTTCTGTACATACTGTGTACTGAGCCATCAATTTTCCCCTGCCGTTTGACGCAAGAAGTCGAATGATAAGTCAGTGCCACGTCATGGCATCTAATTTCCTCCATCTCGATGACAACACTGCATTATCTTCTCAGACATCGCCTTAGCTATCTGGTCTCGCATCTCTTATGAAAGCACCCTTTCGCGCAAAGGGTTAGAAAAAGCGAGCTTCATTTTATTTCTCCGTGAATATTACTAACATATTTTAGACGCGCCAGAAACTCAACCTTTCGGAGAAAACAGTTTTATTTTTCACCTCATGTAGTTTCCTCTCTCCTTGACAACCTCCTCAGTGAGGAAAGGAATAAATTCAGGTTTATTCCTCACTGGAGAGGTTGCCAGGGAGCGGCGGCGGTGCAGCAGGTGAAAACAAGATTGTTTTTGTCTGAAATGTGGAGTTTTTCATCCGAGTTCGAAGATATTCAACGATGGAATGATTCGCTCGTGACTACACGCAAACAAGTTTGAGTCCCTTGTGCTGTGTCCTCTGGAGCTTGCTTCTCGTATCTAAATTACCTGTCTCACTTCATAATGTACCTAAGCGTACAGCAAACAGAAATACAAATGAATTGCTGTGTACCAGGTATAACGTTTTATACCAAGTAATATTATCTTGCTTTGGTTGGTTTATGGTTCTCCACTTGGGACATCCTCCCTTAGGGAAACAGTACCATCAGTGTACCTTACGTGGTGCCCTGAAGGCGATGCCAAAGGTTGTTGGCAGCGTCCCTTGGGCCCTTAGCTGCCCCCACTTCTTAGCCTTCTGCTTTACCTCCGTCCCCGGTTTCTTTCTTTTGTCTTGCTGTTCAACACCTCTAACTGTTACTTCTTAGTGCAAGTGTGGATTTTTCTCCACCTTTAGTTCTTTGTGCTTCATTTCCATTATTGTCTGGATCTCTTTGTCTTGCTGTCCAACCACTCCAACTTCCTCTTTGCACTGTCTTAAGCCCTGAATGGCCGAAAGTGCCCCATCGCTTGGCTTGAAAGCCTGAAGTCCATAAAAGGGGTTATTAGACTATTGATGCAATATAAAAGGGGCTATTAGACTATTTATACAATAAAATTAACTATGATTTCTTATGGCCATGAGCTTTTCTATAGACAGAAATAAACCATCGCTCAATTTCCATACCTAACAGCTGAAACAATGTCATTTGATGAGTCGTAAAATGTACATTGTAGGAATCCGGCAGATGAAACACCTTGCAATTGAGTGGGAAGACCTGATTGGCTGGCCATTCGCGTCGGTCATTGGCGTAGATTAAGCGGCTCGTAGGAGATAGTAAATGACAATCCTTAAACATATCGGGAGCGTGTCCTCCGAAACTGATAACCATTGTGATTCATGGATCTTTATCTTTTATATAAAGATTTACAAGGGAACTTTATTCAAATAAGATCAAACTGTGCAGGTGGCTTCGAGATGTTTATGGAAATGACATTGCGATGGACTGAGTGTGGCTATTGACAGTTCAACAAAAGAAAACGTCAGTTGGCTGAAAATGTTGTTTTTATAATTCAAACACAACGCCTTATCAAGGCGAAAATTTTAGATCCGCAAAAAATATATAAAGGAATTTTTACTTTTTAGTGCAATGGTTTATTTAGCCAGCGAGACCTTTAGCTGTGGCACGCAGTTTTTCACTTCTACTTGGGGACGCACATAGCATTTTTGTGAAAGCCATGCTCTTCCCCTTTTGTAAGGAACACTTTCCCTTCCCATTAACTTTCCAATTGGCCAGTACTTAACCCTCTTTGAAAATGTAAAGGTAAATTATATATATATATATATATATATATATATATATATATATATATGTATATATATATATATATATATTTATATATATATATATATATATATATATATATATATATATATATACATATATACATGTATATATATATAGAGTATATATATATATATACCGTATATATTCAGTTTTAATAGTTCTACAGTTATAGTAAATTTAACTGAATAACATGTGTGTGTATATATATATATATATATATATATATATATATATATATATATATATATATATATATATATATATATATACTGTATACATATATATACACATGTTATTCAGTTAAATTTTACTATAATCGTAGAACTATTAAAACTGAGACATTATTATGAGCTATGAATATGTACTGTAAAGGTAAATATATATATATATATATATATATATATATATATATATATATATATATATACACATATATACATGTATATATATGCAGTATATATATATATACCGTATATATTTCAGTTTTAATAGTTCTACAGTTATAGTAAATTTAACTGAATAACATGTGTATATATATATATATATATATATATATATATATATATATACATACTGTATATATATATACACATGTTATTCAGTTAAATTTTACTATAACCGTAGAACTATTAAAACTGAGACATTATTGCGAGCTATGAATATGTACTCGTTTATGTATGTAAACACCAAACGTAAAAGCATACATGCATAAACACACACACACACATATATATGTGTGTGTACATATAAATAAATAAATATATATATATGTATATATATGTATGTATATGTACATATATATGTATGTGTGTGTATATACTTCTCCCCTGAATCAAGTTTTCAGTTATGCCTTGTAGATAACCGAACTGCTGAACCAAAGATAAAATATGCTGCAGCAAAATTTCCATAACATCAGCTGCCTCATACGCCTGTAAAAATGATTCATCAATATTTCGTCGGCTCATATCACGCGCAGAGCGCCATTCCCATTTGTCTCCCGCACAGCCTTGCTCTTCCCGGTAATTATTCAAGACCTTTCAGTAGCCCTTTCGCCTCACTAAAAGTTAGAGAACCCGGTTTCCAGTTGCAGTGGTATCAGGGTTTTTGCGATGAAATCCAATTAATGTCTCTGTTGAGTTGAGCAGGAATTTAGTACCGTGTATTGGCATATGGTAATTCTGTAACTAGGAAAGGGATATGAGTGATATATATATATATATATATATATATATATATATATATATATATATATATATATATATATATATATATATATATATATATGTATATATATTATATGTATATATATATTGTATATATATATACAAAAATATATATATTTATATATATATGTATATTTATTTATTTATTTATATACACATACATATGTGTGTGTGTTTATGCATGTATGTTTTGACGTTTGGTGTTTACATACATAAACGAGTACATAATCATAGTTCGCAATAATGTTTCAGTTTTAATAGTTTTATGGTTATGATAAAACTTAACTGAATAACATGTTTTGACCTATCGATTAATTTTCATCAATATTTAAAAAATCCTTCCGTCACTCATAACCATAAAAACAGACAAACAAACAAACAAAACCGCCTTCCCCACATAGGTAGCTGACCGACGGATGCTCAGCGAAATGGGCCGTGAATATGGATGAAGCCGTATGAGTCAAACTGTCCGGAAATGTGATGAGTGATGAGTAGAATCTTTCAGATAAGGAGAGTCGTCTCTGGCATTAACATCTGGGGAGATGAGTGTGTGGGGAAAGGAGGGACGGGGGAGGGGGAAGGGGGAGGGTGGAGGGGGGGGAGAGGCAGGGAGAGGTGGGAATTGGCTGGGCCAGTTCCTTTTCTATAGGCTTTCCATGCCCCAGTTCTTTCGAGTGACTTGCTTCTGATTCCTTCTATAGGGGAGTAGTGTATATATATGAGTATATATATATATATATATATATATATATATATATATATATATATGTGTGTGTGTGTGTGTGTGTGTGTGTGTATGTGTGTGTGTATCTGTCTAGTTGATGTCAGTTTTACCGTAGGAAAATAAATAAAGACAATAATAAAACTTATTAAACATCTGTCTATAGTTGCCCAACAGAATATACTTTACAAAATTCCGTAAGGAATATATATATATATATATATATATATATATATATATATATATATATATATATATATATATATATATATACATACAGTATACATGTATATATGTTTATATATAATATATGTATATATATATATATTCCATACAAAATTTTGTAAAGTATATTGTGTTGCGCAACTGTAGATAGATGCCTAATAAGTTTTATTATTGTTTTTATGTATTTACCCACAGAAAAACTGACATCAACTTGACAGTTACATATCATAAACCCATTGAAAACCTTCTCCTCAAATTTTTTAACCGGAACTCAAAACGTACTTGGCACCTTTTATAGGTTTACACTCTTATTCTTCCTTTTGTTTCCTAATTCAGGTTATTTATTCGTTATAAAAACTAAAGACGTGGCTGACTTGAAAGCATTCTTCCCAGTTCCGTTGTCTTATTTGAAAAAGATGCACAAAAGTCTGATTTTGCTTTGGGAAAGATAATATTAAAAAAAAAGTCATACCTGACATTTGGACAGTGATGAACGAACTTCAGTAAAGCAAAATAAAAAGAATTTGTTCCAAGTGTCGTATTTAAATCCTTGCATTTCATTGCACCATCTACACGAATGTCTGTGAGAATAACTTCTACAAGTCTGCATGCATTCTACGCTTATCAGTATTAACGTTTACAATTTGTTCTAAGAAAATCATTTTTAGTTTTCTGTAAAAGAAAGCTATTGAGATGGCTATTTGTCTGTCCGTCCGCTCTTTTTCTGTTCGCCCACAGATCTTAAAAACTACTGAGGCTAGAGGGCTGCAAATTGGTATGTTG
Organism: Macrobrachium rosenbergii; assembly: GCF_040412425.1. Classification (NCBI taxonomy): domain Eukaryota; kingdom Metazoa; phylum Arthropoda; class Malacostraca; order Decapoda; family Palaemonidae; genus Macrobrachium; species Macrobrachium rosenbergii. The sequence continues at coordinate 49,990,118 of NC_089745.1, forward strand.
ATCATCCACCCTCCAGTCATCAAACACACCAAACTGCAGCCTTCTGCCTCAGTAGTTTTGATTTCATTTAAGGTTAAAGCTGGGCATGATCGTGTGTCTGGCACAGCTATAAGTGCCAACAACACAGGCCACCACCTGGCCTTGGGTGAAAGTTTCATGGGCCGCAGCGGAGAGTTTCAAGGGCCGTGTCTGAGAGTTTCATACAGCATTATACATTGTACAGAAAAGTCGCTTGTGCCGAAGAAACTTCGGAGCATTTTTTACTGGCTTCCTCCTTATCATATATGTACATATATTTTTGGGGGACGTGAATTAGGTAATACATTTTTTTTTCCAGATTTCCATCATTTGCATAAATGATTTGATTAACTTTTCTTGTGGCTGCGAGAAAAAAAAAAGGAATAACGAAGTTAGTTCTGTGGGCTGCGATTTGCTTAATTCCATTTGGTTTTATAATAAGGTTTAAATTAGTGATGCCGATATTGCTTAAGAAAAATCTGAGCAGGGTAGAATGATCATATTCTTTTTCTAGTATCACAGTACATTTAAGGAGTGACGAAAATGTCTAAATATGGAGTGTGGGTACGAATTGTCCACGTTTTAGACATACTGCAGATGATTGCGCTTGCTAGAGAAATAGATGCGCTGCGCATGTGGACTATCACGATACTTTATGTGTGTGTGTGTGTGTGTGTGTGTGTGTATATGTCCGCTCACTAGCGGATCCAGGGTGGTGGCACCTGGGCACGTGCCGCCACCCCCCTCCCCCTTGAAAAATAATGACAAAATAATAATATTGAAGATTTAGATAATAACATAAATGATAAATATAAAAATGAGGAAAAAATAAAAACCTATTATAGAAGTAATATACATATATATATGTATATATATATATATATATATATATATATATATATATATATATATATGTATATATACATGTGTGTGTGTGTGTGAAAATACGTGTATATACAGTATACATATATATATATATATATATATATATATATATATATATATATGTGTGTGTGTGTGTGCATATATGGCTGTGTATGTGTAATATATATATATATATATATATATATATATATATATATATATATATATATATATATATATATATATATATATATATATATATATATCCTACACCGACAGAAACTTCAGTGGCTTTTTCGTCTTTCTGATGACAGAATCGTAACTTCCGGTTTCCATAGATGATTCCTAGGCTTGATCGAGATATTCCTTGGGTTGGAGAACTTACAAAAAAGGCCATCTGATCTTGCTGTTGTGACTTAGTTACGCTCAAGCCATTACCTGTAATGTTCGATGGAGCCAAATTTTGCTCGAGTGATGTAACTTTGGTGTCAAAT
>NC_089745.1:50001493-50043993 GCF_040412425.1 Macrobrachium rosenbergii
CTCTAGCCTCAGTAGTTTTTATTTTGTTTAAGGTTAAAGTTAGCCATGATCGTGAGTCTGGCAACGATATAAGCCAGGCCACCTCCGAGCCGTGGTTAAAGTTTCATGGGCCGCGGCTCATACCGCATTATATCCAGACCACCGAAAGATAGATCTACTTTCGGTGGCCTTGATTATACGCTGTACAGAAAACTCGACTGAGCCAAAGAAACTTCGGCGCATTTTTTACTTGTGAATAATATACAGATTAACTCAGAATATTTATAACGTAAGAAAAATTCATCCGATGCAAGTTTTACACTTGTTAACCTACTCATGGAGCATTTTGTCAATTACTGCTTTCTGTTACTTTCATGTTTATTAGTCCAATGGACTCCTAGCCTCCACAGCCGTGCCATATCCATTAAACAAAAAAAGATATGGAAAGTAAAAAAAAAAAAGGGAAAATCCAAGAAATCGGACTCAGATAAACATTACGCAAGCAACACGACGGCAGTATTTTTAAGCAACCATTCCCGCTCCACCCCCTCTCTCCCCATTCCCCAAGGCAACTCCCCCCCCCCACAACGTTCTTCCCTTTTCTCCCAATCCCAACATCTGCACCATAAACAGAAAGATATACACAGCGACTGTGAACTCAGCGGCGAGCAGTGCTGACTGATGGTGGCGCTGCCTCAGCAACCATTATTTGCTAAATCTCTCACATTCTCAGCGCAAACTCCTGAGACCCGACGTCTAAACACTTATCTTGTTCGACATTTTACATACTGTCTTTCGGCTGACTCCCGCTGACGCAGCTGAAAATCTTAGAGAGAGAGAGAGAGAGAGAGAGAGAGAGAGAGAGAGAGGGAGGGGGAGGAGGTGGGGGGGAGGATCTGGGAGGGAAAGGAGAATAGGGCAGAGAGGGAAATACAAAACTAGGAAGATTTTTGAAGAGAGAGAGAGAGGGGGCCGTTAGGGGGGGGCGGGGATGGGGATCAGGGAGGGAAAGGAGAATAGGAATGAGAGAGAAATACAAAACTAGGTAGATTTTTGAAGGGTAGGAAAGATAAGACTAAGAAGCTAGAGAGAGAGAGAGAGAGAGAGAGAGAGAGAGAGAGAGAGAGAGAGAGGTGGGGGTGGGGGATCTGGGATGGAAAGGAAAGTAAGAGAGAGAGAGAGAGAGAGGACGGGTGGGGGCGCCAGGGAGGGAAAGAAGAACAGCTAAGAGAGAAAAACACAAAACCAGGGAGATTTTTGAAGGTAGGAAAGATAAGACTGAGAACCTAGGAGAGAGAAAGAGAGAGCGAGGGAGAGAGAGAGAGAGAGAGAGAGGTGGGGTAGGGGGAATCCGGGAGGGAAAGGAGAATAGGAAAGAGAGAGAAATACAAACCTATGGGGGCTTTCGAAGGGTAGGAAAAATAAGACTGAGAAGAGAGAGAGAGAGAGAGAGAGAGAGAGAGAGAGAGAGAGAGAGAGAGAGAGAGAGAGAGAACTTGAAAGGAAAAAAGAATAATAAAGAAAAGGAAAGACAAAACTAGAGAGAGCCTTGTAGGGTAGGAAAGATAAGACTGAGAATCTTACAGGGAGGGAGAGAGATAGACAGACAGAGAGAGAGAGAATAGAAGAATGAAGGCAGAAAAAGACAGACTACGGCAGATATGTAAAATGATAGAGGGATAAGGAATCTTAGAGAAAGAAAGATATAAAGTGTTGGAGGAAAGAGAGAGAGAGAGAAAAAAAGAATTCTTCCCCGCCCACAAATACGCATTTTGTGTGTGTGTGCGTGTGTGTGTGTTGAGAAGCCATATTATCTTTTCGAATTCAAATGAAGATTTCCTGGTAAGACCTTCTAAGTTATGGCAAGATCTCGTAAAAGTCCGAGGAAGTGTTTTCTTTAGAGCTGTCATGAGGCTTCTTTTTTTTTTTTTTACTTGTCTTGAAGTCTTAAGTGAGAAAGATATATGGATTATTTTTCGTTTTACGTTTTTTTCCTTTTATTGCTTTACCTTTCTTGTTTTTTTTTTCCACTGTTCGTAATTGTGGTATATTTCACCCACAGTTTCAGATTTTATTGGTTTTATTTTTCAGTTTTCATCTTTTTAAAAATTTATCTTTAATTTTGTAGCAAATCTGGTGGCTTTAGTTCCCTTTTCTCTAACTTATTTTAGCTTGTTTTTCTGTGTGTCAGATTTTATCTGATTTATTTTATTTCATTGGTTTTATATGCATATCGTTTTGCATTGCAAGAAGTTTTGTTTAATGTCTTTCCGTGGGGAATTAGTGCCAGCAGTGCACCTCAAGCGGCGCCCTGTAGGCATTACTACAAGGTTTTTGTTGTATCCCTTCGGCCACTAGTGCACCCACTTTTTCAACTTTTACTTTACCTCCATTTCCGCTTCCAGTCTTCCATCCCCCTTTCCAACCACTCCAACTCCATCTTTTTACTGTCTCAAGCGCTGAATGGCTGAAAGAATCCCAGTGCTTAGCTGTATAAGCAAATTTCCATGAATCAAATCAAATCCAAACACTGTTCAGTGCGCACTGAATCCTTACATTACAGATCTCTATCTCCTCATGTAATCCAAGATAGCTGGCCCACCCTTCTTCAGGCCTCCTGAAGCCATGTCGAAACCCACCCTCCAATTTCTTATCTGATATCAATGAAGACTCCGAACATGACCGCAGATCACTTTATCCAATGGGAATACCTGTACACCGGTGGATTTGCAATCTCTCCCTTTTTTTTTCATCAACGATATTCATTAACTTATACTACTCGCTGCTGGCTGGCGAGTTTCTCCTTGGGAAGCCCGTCTGTGCGGTCCTGAGGATGAAGGGTCCGGTGTAAAACCCAATTTGCATGGGAAATGCGAGGAGAGGGAGAAGAAAATTGAGATCTGATTGCAACTCCAGATTAGCTTCTGTTTGCCACGCAGGCTCTAATGAAAGTGGACGTTTTGACCTCAGATATCGTAAGGTCGGAGGCAATTCGACCCTCGGACCGCGGCCGAACTGCCATTTTGGTGTATTTCTTTACGTTTTATCGGTTGGTCTCCGTTTTTCTTTCGCGGTTCTGCGATGGCTTGGTGACGTGTGATGCCATTCGTATTAACTATCCCTTATTTTTCTATCATTAGAGCTATTGTGATCTTTTCAATTTATCTGTGTGGAAAGTATCTTTTGATCAAGTTTACGGTTTTTCATCAATTCAAGATCTCCAAAGCTTGAGATATATTCACATATGCCACATCTGGTAGAAGCAAATGAGCCTCTGTTTTTATCAGTCCGGAGGGATAAACTCTCTGACTAGTAAGGAGGTTATTACTGGCCAAGTCAGTTCCTCAGTATGCACTCTGCTGGGCCCGCGCTCGAGACTCCGGCCGGCCAATGAAGAATTAGAGGAATCTATTTCTAGTGATAGCTATTCATTTCTCGTTATAATGTGGTTCGGATTCCACAATAAGCTGTAGGTCCCGTTGCTGGGTAACCAATTTGTTCTTAGCCACGTAAAATAAGTCTAATCCTTCGGGCCAGCCCAAGGAGAGCTGTTAATCAGCTCAGTGGTCTGGTTAAACTAAGGTATACTTAGTGGCCAAGTCATTTGTGGGTAAAGGAGTAATTCTTGGACGTTTTCTTTTGTGGTAGCAAGTTACCGAACAGTATTAGCCTAAACTGTAGGCATTACTTAAAGTTCTTGGCAGCGTCCCTTCGGCCCCTAGCTGCAACTCCTTTCATTCCTTTTACTGTAACTCTGTTCATATTCTCTTTCTTCCATCTTGCTTTCCATCTTCTCCTAACCAGTGTTTCATAGGGCAACTGCGAGGTTTTCTTCCTGCTACACCTTTCAGACCTCTTTACTGTCAGTTTCCGTTTCAGCGCTGAATGACCTCATAGGGCCCAGCTCTTGGCCTTTGGCCTAAATTCTATATTCTATGCTTGTAGTATTAGACTAAAGGTTCCAGGCTTATAGTGAGTCACTTGTGTATTTGTTTTATGTTTTTCCCCATTAATAAGTGGACAGAGTAAACTTAATCAAGTAAGTTACTGTCTTAGCACTCAGCTAATCTATTTCTGTTCGCATTTTACGAAGCAGTCCCTTCGTGGATTGGCGTTTACCTTCACAAAGAGGCAACCAGGTGAAATCCACTTTCCCAATGATTTCACAGAAAAGGTGAATTCTTTTGGAATGTTTTACGTATTACATAAAAGTCAAACGAGATTACTGAACGCTCTCTAAGGCGATCTGTTCTGTACTGTTTCTGCGTTCTTGAGCAGGTGAGCTGACACAGGATGTGCTAATTAAAGTGGACTCCGAGTTTTTTTTTTTTTTTTTTTTGTATGACATCGATTTTTAAATGGGTTTTTGTAATCAGTACATTTCCGGGACATGATTTTTTTAATATTCTATAATTTTCTTATTGCCAATGTTTTTCAAGATTATGGTTTGATGATGTAATCTTTTTACGAAGAGAACATAGGCAAACAAAAATGACGTTAAAGAACTGTTTATAGATAGCAACACACCAACTTAATTATAAAAAGAAATAGTGAACCATATAAAAAAAATAGTGAAATCATGTGGTTACATACCAACGAAACATATTTTCTTTTAGCAACAAACCTTTCAAATCAAGTGGGAAGAAATATAATGAAAAACTTCTTTTTTTAAACCAGAACGAAACGCCTGCAGTATGGCGAAACCTCACAAGCTGAATACGTCACGCGGAGACACAAACAAGCAGCTGTCTTGGAGTAACATGACAGATGTTTGAAATTTGACGAAGTCCGCCTGTGCCTCCAGCGATCCATTCTAGAAAGCATAAAGGAACAAGCAAGTGCCTTTAAGGAACCTGATAGATATGCGAGCCTAGCCGAGCCATTCTTTGAACCGATCAAAAGGGAACGCCACTGTGTCGGCTCAGTCACACTTGTTTACACTGGGAACCCTATCCGTACACAACAGGATCTCGTGACTTGTTCAAAGGTCTTGTAACGTCTTGCATTCTTTACGTATATGGGTGTGCTCGCATCTCTCTCTCTCTCTCTCTCTCTCTCTCTCTCTCTCTCTCTCTCTCTCTCTTAGTTTCTTAACCTGGTGAACCTGCTATGGACATTTCACACACAGACAAACACAGTCACATACACACACAAAATATATATATATATATATATATATATATATATATATATATATATATATATATGTGTGTGTGTGTCTGTGTGTATGTGTGTATCTGTGTGTGTGTCTGTGTATGCATGTGTCTGAGTGTGTGTGAAACCCACACTCACACACACACATGTATATGTATATACATACATACATACATACATACATACATATATATATACAGAATATATATAAACACGTGTGTATATGTATGTATATATGTATGTATGTGTGTCTGAGGATGTATTTACGAACGAAGCCCTACAAATGATTTATGAGAACTTGATCACGATGATTCTGCCTGATAATCTTGCTCCATCTCCATATATTTTATGCCTCGAACCCTCCGAATATGGATTTGGAACACGCAAGGAGTTAATAAGCCGTTTCTTCTGCCGAGTTCTAATATATATATTTTTTTCTGTATGTCAGGGTGGCCCTGAATGTGTTAAAAACGCGCCCTGGGTTAATGAGGTATAATGAGTTTTCTCGAGTTTTCCCCCCTCTTAGGTGTTTGCATTTTTCCAGCCCGGGCATAATTGGGGCTAATCTCGGGAGGGTAAATAAGCTATATGACCTGTTTGGCCTTTTAATGTCTTTTTTTTTATATGGTTGAGAGAGAGAGAGAGAGAGAGAGAGAGAGAGAGAGAGAGAGAGAGAGAGAGAGAGAATTCTCCCAGCCTCCAAAAGGCAAACCTTTTAATGTTTTTTCTTGTATGGTCGAGAGAGAGAGAGAGAGAGAGAGAGAGAGAGAGAGAGAGAGAGAGAGAGAGAGAGGGAGGGAGGGAGGGAGGGAGGGAGGGAGGCAGGGAGGGGGTAAATTCCCCCTGCCCCCCCAAAAAGGCAAACCCTTGGCTGTAGGGTTCAAAAACAGTAAAAGAATAAGTCACTAGGTAATGGAGGGGTTTATGTTTTTGTCGGCACTCGGCAGTCTTCGGAAGGATTGGGAGGTTTCCCTTAAAAGGGCGTTTGCTCTCCCCAATGCCCTGTCGATAAGAGGTCCTGTTATTTCGCAGCCTTCGTTAGCGTTTTCTTTCGTATTGGGTTCTTTATTTCATTTCGTTTTATTTTATTTTTTTTTACTTTTTTGCTTTTCTGTCGTTCCTGTGTCTGTATTTTTCGTTTTTATTGTTTTTGTGGATATTCTTTTTTTGGTTCCATTCGTAAACATAATCATCATGACAATTAATCGTGAAGTATAGATTGGTTATAACATTCCTCTTTTTTGCATGCAAAGAGAGAGAGAGAGAGAGAGAGAGAGAGAGAGAGAGAGAGAGAGAGAGAGAGAGAGAGATTTAAGAAACCCATGAAGCGAAAAAATCTAAATTCAGCATAGGATTCATTCTCCGTAGGATTTCATGCATTTCTGAATTACAAAGGCCTATAAACCTATAAAGCACTCAAGCCATCATGTAGAGCTTGATTCGAAGTCAGGAAACCTAATCTTTATTTAGAAGTCTTGAAATTGGTCCAACATGGTATGGGAGTCCCTTTTTTTTATTAGTTTTCTGAAAAGAAAACTATTCTGCCGGCTTCGTCTGTCCGTCCGCCCTCAGATCTTAAAAACTAATGAGGCTAGAGGGCTGCAAATTGGTATGTTGATCATCCACCCTTCAATCATCAAGCCCACCAAATTGCAGCCCTCTAGCCTCAGTAGTTTTTATTTTATTCAAGATTAAAGTTAGCCATAATCATGCTTTTGGCAACGATATAGGCCAGGCCACCACTGGGCCGTTGTTAAAGTTTCGTGGGCCGCGGCTCATACAGCATTATACCGAGACCACTGAAAGATAGATCTATTTTCGGTGGCCTTGATTATGCGCAGCAGCGGCTGTACAGAAAACGCGATTGCGCCGAAGAAACTTGGACGCATTTTTTACTTGTTTTTCCTGTAAACTCAATTTTGCCTTCATTGAATGTCTTAGCTATCATCATGCGCAAATTTTTGGTGCGGTATTTATGTATTATTATTATTATTATTATTATTATTATTATTATTATTATTATTATTATTATTATTATTATTATTATTAGTAGTAGTAGTAGTAGTAGTAGTAGTAGTAGTAGTAGTATCAGAACGGTAAAGTCTGTATGCATAAAACCTGTCGTTATAAGAACTGTCTCTTTCGAATACTTTAATTAATATCGACTGTAAACAGTAAACGGAAATTTGAGTTTACGTATTATTGTCTATCACAAATCTTTTCTGAGATTATTTCGGCATTTCCCGAAAGTCCAGAGAAAGGACCCATCCCAAAAAAACGTCGAGTTAGCGATTGTGAATTGCCAAAAATAAATACGCAGCGATGACAAAGAGATATATTTGGCACTTTTGAAAGGTCGACGAGTCTGCACCTTCTGTAATCGTTGCTGATGTTTTTGTTGACAAAACAGCCATCTAATATGTTCCTGCTTACTAAAAATATAAAATAACGAGAAGAAAAGTTAATAAAATAATTCTTTTGTGAAGTATTTAGAATTCAAAGAAACTTGATTATTTATCTACTCTTCACATTATTTGCGGTTTTTGTTTGGAGTCACGTTTTAGTGCCGTAGAATTTATTTTTGTTTTATTAATATTTTATTATCATTAAACTTATCCAATGAAGAATTAGAGGAATGTTTTTCTGGTGACAGAAATTCATTTCTCGCTATAATGTGGTTCGGATTCCACAATAAGCTGTAGGTCCCGTTGCTTGGTAACCAATTGGTTCTTAGCCACGTAAAATGAGTCTAATCCTACGGGCCAGCCCTAGGAGAGCTGTTAATCAGCTCAGTGGTCTGGTAAAATGAAGATATACTTAACTTTTTTGTTCGGAGTCACGTTTTAGCGCCGTAGAATTTATTTTTGTTTTATTCATATTTTATTATTACTAAACTTATCCATTTAAAACAGCATTTACTTCATACTTTAGTGCTGTTATTTTTCTAACCCACTGCAGTGCAGAGGTCTTCCGTATCGCAAAAATGAATATAGATATCGAAGTACTGTGAAACTGAATGCAGATACTTTTTTATATGATTTAATTAGCTCTGATGAAATGTAATCTTTAATGAAAAGAAATCAGTGAGTAGATAAAATTCTTTTGTGGAAATTTCTTTTTACCGGGTCCATTGATGGTATTTGGGGTTGGAAATTATTAATTACTGATTTGTTTTAAATTTCGTTAATATTTTTATTTGTTTGGCTTAAAGGAAAATGTTTCCGGGACAAGAATCATACCCCTTTTCAGTAAAAATGTATTTATTATTATTATTATTATTATTATTATTATTATTATTATTATTATTATTATTATTATTATTATTATTATTATTATTTATTTCATGTCTCTCACAGGGGTCGTCTGAACACATTGCTCTTAAATTGTAAAAAAAGTTTGAGAAGTTTGACAAATATGTGGGTTAAGGCTGAATGAAACTAATTAAAATGAAAAAAGCAGAAAGCCATTCAGCTGGAAGCCTAAGGCGCCCTGTAAAAGTATACCTTAGTTTAACCAGACCACTGAGCTGGTTAACAGCTCTCCTAGAGAGGGCTGGCCCGAAGGATTAGATTCATTTTACGTGGCTAGGAACCAATTGGTTACCTAGCAACGGGACCTACAGCTTAATGTGGAATCCGAACCACATTGTAACGAGAAATGAATTTCTCTGATTCTTCATTGGCCGGTCGGAGATTCGAACGCGGGCCCAACAGAGTGCTAGCCGATAACGATACCAACCCGTCCAATGAGGAACTAAGGCGCCCTGTAGAAAATCCTTAGAACCTTTTGCAGGGCGCCAAGCAACACTGTAGGTGGAACATAACTCTGTACTGGATACATATTAGCCTGCTCTAACTGTAACTTACGTTCTAGCAGATATATGAGTGTACCATCGTACTAAAATCCAGTTTCAGATTATTTTCATCCCTTAGGCTCTTCTTTAATATACTCGCAAAACTCCAGCAGAATATAATTTAAGGGGAGCTTCGAATAAAGGAGTTTTATTTGGAAATCCCCACAAGCCTCTACAGATTTAGCAACGTGCATATGGTGTGTTCCTCTTGAGCAGCAACAGTCGCGAGTGTTAACTGTCATGAAAATATCTGCACTTATAGTAATGCCCTTGTGGTTTCTCTCGTTATAGGAGAGTCAGTCGCTACGGGTCAACAAACTCGATTTTTTGTACTTTTTACTTTCTTTTTTTTTTCTTTTTTTTTTTTTAGCCTGAAGAGAAGGAGAGACTCGGTGTCATCTTTCCTTGACTAATGATGGACAAGATTTTGGAGGTCTTCCTCTCCGCCCTTCTCCCAATACTTCTGAATTATGAATTATTCGATCCTTTTGCGAGTTTGTCGTCATCGCTAATATAAACTGCGACTTTGGAAACGCTGATGATTAAAAAAAAAATCGGACTGCAGACAATTAAAAACCGAATATCGACTATCATTAAACTTGACGCAAATATACAATATATTTTATTGACATAGTTAATAAAAGTCTTATATATTAAAAAAACAACTGAAAATTTCAACGAAAGAATGACAAACTTAGCGATTTAGAAGCGTGACTGAAGGTGAGAGAATGACTCATAGTCCAATCTATGCTGATAGCCACCTTTCCCACCTACCTGGCCCAATTTAACGATGAATTAACTGACGTCAAAGTCATTATCCCCCGTAGATCGTTAAGGGAGAAGGGGGTCGGGACCCCCCCATGTGTAGTGGTGGGTTAGAGTTGGAGGTGTCACTGTTTATATATGTGTGTGTGTGTGTAAGTGTATATATATATATATATATATATATATATTATATACATTATATATATATATATATATATATATATATATATATATATATATATATATATATATATATATATATATATATATATATATATATATATACAGTAAGAATTTCCTTTGCTGTATCTGATGCCGTCTTCGTCATTTTCCATCGAAGAGGAACACCGCTAAGATATCTAAGAAAAAATCCTTTAGAAGATCCAGTACTACCCCCTCCACCGTACCTCATCGAGGTTAGGGGGGGGGAAGGGAAAGGGGGTTGGGGGGAGGGAACATTGCGTGGTTTAGGGTAACACTGCTGTTATTGATAAAGATTACGTTGTTCCAAAGGACTGGAACTCGTTCCCTCCTCCCCAGGCAACGACGACGGCACTTAGTAGTTTCCCCAGCTTCTCCCCTCCCTCCCCTACCTTCTCCCCTAACTCTTCCCCCTGCCCACGGGGAGCGGGTACACCCTTCCTATTATCTCCTATCCCCTCGAAAAATCTAATCCCTTGTAAAAAAAAAAAAAGTAAGGAATATAATCACCTCTATCACTCAAGGCCATAAAAACCTTAATCAATTTACCCTTATAAGTTAGGGTAGGGGAAGATGGTAGTTTGGGGGATGAGTTTTGAGGCGGGTTAGGTTAGATAGCGTGGAAAAAGGGGTAGGGGAAGGGAATGGGAAAGGGAAGGGGAAGGAGAAGTGTAGGGAGAGGGGCGGTGTTGTAAGATAAGAGCTCAGGCGTTTAATATTACATGAGATGGGTTTTTTTAAAGGATAGGCGTGTCAAAGGGGTTGTGGCGCATGCGCTGTGCTCACTCAGGTGAGCGAGATAGAATTTACCACCTCATCGCAGGTAAATGAAAATGTAACGCCAGCCTGACGTTGACAGATCAGTGAGTAGGTTTCTTGATGGATGGACTGATACAGTTTGGGTTAGATGATCACATCAAAATTTGGCAGCTGCATGTGAGAGAGATAGAGAAGATAGAGAGAAGGAAAGAGAATTTGAGATGATTATAAATCCCCCCCCCCCACCAAAAAGAAAAAAATATCAGCGATTTTGGCCCAAGTCTCTTCGTTGCATATTTTAGATAAAGTTTTGCCTCACTGTACAAGATTCCTTCGCACATTTTCACCCTAGATATGAAGAGTGTTTTAAAGTCAAATTTTCATTATTTATTGAGAAGAAACATTTCCTCGTGTAAATATATTGCAATTGAAATAGTTGATTTGCTTCTTTATTTTAAAATTACTGTGTGGAAGAACTTTAATCATCCTTACTTCCTTCCATATTCAAAATACCTTTATTTGCAGTTTTTTTCTTCATTGCTGAAAATCATTGGTATAATTGTAATCATTGTTTCTTTGGGAACCGCAGAGTTGATTTTAGCCTTAGATGTTTCTCTTTAAATGGTAATATTTCATCATAAAGTCATATAACTTGTTTGACTTACAAAGTTTGATCTGTTGCAATACATTTGTTGCGATTTTCTAAAATTATAAAATCTGATGTTAGCAATATTTTTTTATCTTTAAATCAGAGAATTGTTTATAGGGATAGATTTTTTAATGCTACTTAATTCTGACTATAGTCTGTTTTTTTCCATCTGTCCACCCGCCTGTGGTGCTCGCGCATGGTAACACTGCGTCCCGGGCTTTAAATAGTTACACTATGTTTAAGTTTTAGGTAAATAAAAGGATATCTACCGTACATTTGCAACTGAAAAGTGTTTTAATGAGTTACTGTATGCGAATTACACCGTTAATATTCGAAATAGGATATTGTTATTATTGTTGAGTGTAAGCTGCCTTTCCGGGGTGGCGAATGGAACAGCCAGACGCAGTGGCGAAAATTGCTTCTCTCGCAGTTCACTACGGCAAGATGTCAATTTTATTGGATCACACCTACTCTGCTACTAAGCTACGCGTTACTTCATATCGTATCTGGCTAAAACGCACTTTATAAAAATTAAAAGTATATACTGAAATACTTACGTGTAATGAAGTAACACGTAGCTTAGTAGCAGAGTCGGTGTGGTCCAATAAAATTGACATCTTGCCGTAGTGAACTGCGAGAGAAGCAATTTTCCCGCCACTGCGTCTGGCTGTTCCATTCGCCACCCCGAAAAGGCAGCTTACATTCAGCAATAATAACAATATCCTATTTCGAATATTAACGGTGTAATTCGCATACAGTAAATTATTAAAACACTTTTCAGTTGCAAATGCCCAGATAACCTTTTATTTACCTAAAACTTACACATAGCGTAACTATTTAAAGCCCGGGACGCAGTGTTACCATGTGCAACCACCACAGGCGGGTGGGTAGATGGAAAAAAACAGACTATAGTAGCGCTAAGTAGCAGCCCACTTCCTCACCTTCTCAGTTTCTGGTTGTCGCAAGCGACCCAAGAATGTAGCAATACTATGCAATAGGTGATCTCATGTACCACATTAGTTATCTTACGCTGGGTAGGAAACATGTAACCATTGCTGCGAAATACCTAGTTGCGTCACAGCATGCATACCAAGGCCATTCAGAACGGTGATTATTATTATTATTATTATTATTATTATTATTATTATTATTATTATTATTATTATCGTCATAAGAAGAAGAAGAAGAATAAGACGAACTGTTTTCTTATAATAATAATAATAATAATAATAATAATAATAATAATAATAATAATAATAATAATAATAATAATAATAATAATAATAATCTATGATTCTGAATGGCCTTGGCACACATGCTGTAACGTAACTAGATTTTCACAGCAATGGTTACGTGCTTCCTACCCAACGTACGATAACTAATGCGGCGATGAATTAACTGATTTGAAATTCAGGCTTCTAAAGAATATGGTGTTCGTTACAAAGAAGTAACAGAAGGTAATGGGAAATACAGAAAGAAGAGATCACATTAAAAAAAGAAAAAAATATCAAGTTAATAAACAGATTAGTTCCCTCGGATTTCATTTGTTTGCTGTATATATGGCCTAATCCAATTGTTTTGTCTTGCTCTTTGCTCTGTTATCTTTTGTAACATTTAAACATTCTATTCCGTTAAATAATAATAATCGCTGTGGTTTCTCAATGATCCCAAAACGGAAACAGTGATAACCTATTAGAGAGCGGCTTTAGTACAACATTCATCTGCGTGATTGGAAACCACTTACTTGCAGCTGCGACGTCGCCATCTTGCCACTCGTTCAGGAGCTCAAATCTGCTCCCTCGTTAATTCCATAAATTGTGTTTACTAATTGGGCGTATATAGAGTCCACCGACCACGGGCGTGGTTCCCATTTATTAAATATAGTTGTTGAAGCTACGCTTGAATTTCACTCTACTGCGGTGGGTAATCGAGCCTCTGGCTCGGTGGGGAAAAAAATTGGATTGCGTTTTGAGGAAAGTTGTGTATGGTACTACTACTACTACCGAGGTTTTAATCTACATGGAGAGAGAGAGAGAGAGAGAGAGAGAGAGAGAGAGAGAGAGAGAGACATATTCCCTAGGACACTGGCCTTTCGTATGCATTGCCTGTCCAAGTGTGCCCCAAGATCAAGTTTATAAACTACTGTAAGCCTCCCATTCGGAGGCCAAAAAAATCAGAAAGATTACATATGGCAAAAGAACCCAGCGTAGCACAGCCCAGTCCAAACATCGCTGTAGTAATTGCCATGTTGACTCAAGGCCCCAGTTGAAACTTAATTGAATGCTGATTGAGCGAGAGAAATGTCTTCACAGTCCCCCTTCATTCCTCGGGGGTGGGAGTAAAGTCAACACTTCTTTCGAGTGGAGGCCAAAATGCGGAAATTGAAAAGAAACAACCCTACGTGCAAAAAGAAACAAAGACATTATGAATAGGCCCCTCCCGCGACTCGTTGCCAGACGCCGCCACGTGACGAAATGTGACGTTCTTTTAGGGATTACAAACCCGTGTTAATAGATATTACTTTAACCCTTACGAGAATCTTATTCCGAGACCTATTTCTCATTCATTGGACAGATGTACTTTTTTATCATTATTTTTTATCTCTCTCCCTCTACCTCATCCTTACATCCCTTCCTCATACACACAATATTATATTGTCATAATTTGCATTAGAATTGGGCCTTGACAATAAGGTAGCCCTGCAGTTATCTTCTATTAATGCCTTGTATATTTGTTTTTTTTTTTTCATTTTTCCAAGTACTTGCTTCTTTAGTGAGACTGGTAATTGCTGGAAATTTGCTTCTGTTAATTAGCCTGATTTGATTGTTTCATAGTGCAACTGCGAGGTTTTCCTCCTGTTACACCTTCAAAACATCTTTATTTCTCAGTTTCCCTTTCAGCGATGAATGACCTCCTAAGTCCCAGCGCTTGGCCTTCGGCCTAACTATTACATTCCATTCCATCAGCCTGATTTGTGAGGGTTACAGGTATGACGATATCGGAGGGCAATTAAATCAGTGATTACTAAATCACTGTTGATATTATTTGTAACACGTGAGTTACAGTTTTCATTGTATAGATATTTATTGAAGCTCATACATACACAACACATATATATATATATGTATGTATGTATGCATGTATATATGTAGATACACATAATATATAATATATATATATATATATATATATATATATATATATATATATCATCATACACATTTTCACCCTTAGCAGGTCTTCTTGGGATGCAGTTGCTAACCCCATGCGCCTTGCTACCCTGGCTGCAGTCCACCGCATTCGCCCAGCCATTAATATCTTACCTAATTTGCTACATAGATCTTCTGCGGCACAATAGATTTTTGGGGTGGTTATTTCTTTGTATGTATGGGGTATAAGAGCACGCGTATTTAGGGGTGTTATTGCCTATGTTTCTATGTATATATATATATATATATATATATATATATATATATATATATATATATATATATATATATATATATATATACGATTAACACACACACATATATATACATATATATATATATATATATATATATATGTGTGTATGTATGTGTGTTTGTATACATAAATATACAGAAACACGGGTATGGACACCTCTAAAGAAATGTAATCATAATAATGTACCCTTATACTTCATTCCAGTTTGTTCCCATATACCCTAGATATAGATATACTGTAGATATAATGTACTGAGTGTGTGTTTGTGTGTGGGAAGCACCATAAGCAACAAGCGAACAAACATGTCTTGTCTAAACATCTGGTATAGAAGTAACAAGAATTTACATTATATATGCTAATGTGAAAACAAAATGCCAACGAACAGATAGATAGACGACTAAAAACTGGTAACGGCAAGAAAAGAAGGAGGAATAATCTTCTTTGGGACAAGAGGGTGAATGCACAATTCACGGATCTCGTTTTTCCAAAGGAAAAAAGGATAAGCATATCGTTTTGTTAACATCTGGCTCAGATTAAGTACCCCCCACCCTGACAATCTGTGCATTTTAAATATGTTTTTTTTTTTTTAAATAAAAAATACACTGTGAATGGAGTGTGAAGTTGTTCATGTATTCAGATGCAGAACTGATTTGGTGATAGTTTTTTTTTTATGTAAGTGGGATCTCTTCTTTTTGTATTTCCCTTTACTTTCTCTTACTTCTTCCTAATGAACACCTTAATATTCTTTGGAAGCTTGAATTACAAGTCAGTGGCCCCTGTGGGCTTGTTCCATATGAATGGGTTTCATCTACTGAAAAATAATAATAATAATAATGATGATGATGATGATGATGATGATGATGATGATAATAATAATAATAATAATGCAGAGGAATTGCGGAAACTAGTGAAAGAATATGAAAGCATATGTTAGAAGGGAAAATTGACTGTAGATAAGAATAAGATAAATGGGAACCAGGAAGATGGTGCAAGAAATTTAAAATAAATAAGGGAAGAATGGAAGTGGTGGATTATATATGTATTCTGAAGTAATTATAATGCATGAAAGTATGGTGGGACAAGAGGCAAGCCACAGAATAGAATTGAAAGAGATTTGGCACATCTTGTAACCAAGGTAGAAATATATGGAGGATTGTTTTGCAAACTCTCCTAAATGGAAATGAAGTGTGTATGGTAGAAGCGAATATCAGAAAAAATGCTGGCGTCTTTTACAGATGAATGGTTGGCGCAGTATTTGTTGTGCAAGGAGAACTGAAAAGGTGGGTAATTTGTAGACTGATAGAAGATGGTTAGTTTAGTTGAAAAGAAGGTTCACCGCGTTTTGAGATGTGGAAAGAATGGAAGATGATAGATAGATGAAAAGAGTGTATGATTTGGAAGTGTAAGGAGCAATAAACCTCGAAAGTGCAGGACAAATGGGTAAGAAAGTGTTGGAGAGGAAGGGCCTTAATATCCTGGGAGCTCAAGGGTGGGTGCAAGATAGCGTTAACTGGCGCAGTACATGTAGGGGAGTTCAACACGCTGCTGGTGAGCCGTCTAGGTTTTCTGCACATGGGATTAAACAACAATTCAGCAGTTAAAGTACAACTGTAGCAGTAACCATTGTCTTATTTTTTCCTTTGAGCCAGCCCCTGGATATATATTGTTTGCCTTTGTCTTCGTACTCTTTTGTGTTGCATTGTTCCATTGAAGTAACTAAAATAAAGCCACCCCACACGTTTATGCAGTGCTTTTAACTTGATGTGGTTCCAGGTTAGCATCACAACGAAATCAAAATTACGACTTCATGTGCCTTTGAAATAAATAAAACTCGACAGTGAATGGGCTGAAAAGTCGACAAAGAAACTAATATGCATGCGTGCAATAGCAAACTAGTGGAACCCTCCATTGACGTGAGATAGTATGGATAGCAATACATCACAGAATATTAAAATGTTATTGATTTCAGAAATATTTACAATTATATGCAAGTGAGTAAAATTGGAGCGGCGTATAGCTACATGCATACAATTTTAATTAATCAATCAAAGACTGATAGCCAACCAGACAGCAGTGAAAGCATAATAAAAATTTTTTTTTTTAAAGTTCTCGTTTTTATGACGCCTCTGTAAGGTATAGGAAGGAGCTGACTGAATGCCATAAGCTGTGAATGAAGCTGACTTTTTAAGGGTTTCCTCGAAGCGAGACGAAGCCCCTGAAGCTCTCATCTTTCTTTTCTTTTGTTATATTTGCCTCAGCTTTACCTTCTCTTATTATCTGGAATGGGAAAGTTATTCAATTCATTTTCGCCTTTTTTAGAATGGGAGTAATTGTTATAATATATATATATATATATATATATATATATATATATATATATATATATATATATATATATATACATATATATATAATATATATATGTATATATATGTATATATATATATATATATATATATATATATATATATATATATATATATATATATATATATATATGTATATTTCTTTTCATATGGAACAGGAAAAATTTGTAATTTTTATTTTTACCTACTGTCTTTTATCTGGAAGGATTAATACAATTTAGTGATTTTTTGTTATATTATGTCTTGTATTGTAATTGGGAAAATTGACAGATTTTGACATGTTTTTACCTGAATTAACTTTAAAAAGGCGTAATTTTTAGAAACACTGACTCCACAAAAGCTCATTATAAGGGAACTTGAGATTTTTAGCTTATTGTTGAATGGGTTTGCTTCGGGTTTGCTTCAAGTTTTTATATATACTTCTCAACCAGTTTTTATTAGGTACAAGCAAGCAAGCCAGAAAATCGTTAAGAGTAACGATGATGATTGGAAGTATGTGTCTAAAAATTTAGTATCTGTACATTTGTACATAGAGAACAGAAATTTGCGCATATTGTATGTACTGATATACACATACATGCCTATGCGTTGGTTGCACAAGAGAAATTGGTTACAGTAGTTTGAAAGCAGCTTTTAGCGCCGCAGAGGACAGGTCGAAAAGACGTAGTCTTTATTATAGTGTATGCAGAATGCTTAATTGCTATTTTACCATAATTTACAAGTGACGTATGTAGTGGCTTCTTCCGTGACGGGGCCGGAAGCCTAAAAAATAATAAAGACCGAGCGAGAGATTCCTGACACTTTTGCATTCAGTGAAAATGCCCATTGTTCAAGGACATCTAGACCTCATTAGTGCATATAATTATATATATATAAAAAACTCTCTCTACTTCATGTATTTAGTAAGAAGTCAGCTTATGCGAAAGAAACTCTGATCTCAAACTTACGTTTCCTTGAAGGATTTATCTTTTGGACAAAGGCTGCTCCGTAGCAGATCCAATGGAAGATCAGAGAGTTCTGTCTCCCTGAGCGGTCGTCTCTCTAGTTCAGGTACAACGATAAATTTATTCGGTGCCTGAGATGCTAAATAAGGTTGACTTATGGCGTAGGCTGCCAGCCTTATAACCGACAAATTACGCATGATAGCACAGCGAATCCTGAATATAATTTGTGTGGACTTATGCTATCAGGTGACCCGTTTGACCTGTGCAAGCATGGGAAACCCGTTAAAAGTCGTATAATAAGATGACGATATCGGAATGAGGCATACTTAGCATTTTCAAGCGATGGTTCATTGCGATATTTCTGATAAGCGCTTGCGTGAATTTATACCGTTTCTGAAAAAAAAAGACTTAGTATAATTTTGGGTGATATTCACCAGATTCTCTAAAATATATTTTGAATGGTGATGCATAAAATTGGGTGTTTCCAAACAAGTAATTATTTTGGACTGTCACGCTTATGTTTCTGTTGAATCTGTCATATGAAAGCTAAGAAACCTCCCTTGTATGATAAAGATTAATAGAGAAAGAAGCTAGTTGCTAATGCTTATTTAATTAAATTACACGAAATTCACCATATTATGCATTTTTGTTGGGTTGGGTGTGGGGGGGAAGGAGGGTGGGCGGAGTGTGGTTGCATCATCGACCTTGTATTTGTAATCTTATCAACTTACCTTGGCTCACGTTTGCTGCGTCCTGGGATCGTTCCCAGCCTACCCCCCACCAGTGCATCCATCTGTAATTTGGTACCAGCATCTGCCGAACTCAAGAAAAAGGATGTGGGGCTAGCAACCTCATCCTTAAAGACGTGCTGAGAGACCGGATGGTCATGCCCTTTTTGCATCACCCAAACCAGAAAGGAAAATAGGTGTTCGGAAAAAATTTGTGCGTGTGTAAGGTGTCCTTGAATATAATTGCACATTGCAGCGTAATTACAAGCACTGAATTACTGGAATTTTAATCATAAATACCTCATGATATTAAAGATACATTTTCTTGAATCCGAGACACCAATACTTCTCTCTCTCTCTCTCTCTCTCTCTCTCTCTCTCTCTCTCTCTCTCTCTCTCTATTTAGAGGGAGAGAGAAATATAGTGTTGCTAGCACGTATAGTCAGATTTTGGCTGGAATCGAAAGTGCTCGTAGTTTGTTAGTCATTTCGGATGGCTCACACAGAGATTGATTTCTCTGCCATAGAGGGATTTTTTTTTATAATTCAAAAGGACGATTAAGGAAACTTTCGTTGCATGCAGATTAACTATAAGTGTATTTACTTAGGTGTTTAGTCATCACACGCATCCTGCCTCTAATTTTCATAACCTAAACTGCTTCCTCTCTGAGTGCCGGGGTGAGAATGGTAACTATCCTCTTTCCCGAATTTTGGAGCGGAAATTGTTTTTTAAGTACTCGTAATTCATTTTGAACTATCTTCAACATTTCTTAGGTTTTTCATTGTCATTTTTTGATGAAGGGGTGTGCATATTTGTTTTTGTGGTTTGTATTACAATTAGGAAGCTTACTTTATGCATTTTTTTATCAACTAATGCGTTTCCGGTATCGAGAACCTCTGTGTTCTCGCGCCGGCTTGTAAAACAATCAATCAATCAATACACTGATGTACATTTATAGGTGGGCATTTTCATCTCGCTGTACATATAAATGTATATGTATGGATGTACGTAGACATTGCATATATATGGACCAATCACCGAACTCAATATAGACGTTATGCAAATCAAATATGGACCGAAATGACGGCGGTCAATCACTCTGGGTGATGGGAATTGGGTCCGTTTTATTGAAATGTGTCATCTCGATCAATTAAGTTTTAGAGAACGGTTCTGCCAGTGATTATGACTGCTCTCTCTCTCTCTCTCTCTCTCTCTCTCTCTCTCTCTCTCTCTCTCTCTCTCTCTCTCTCTCTCTCTCTC
Source organism: Macrobrachium rosenbergii (assembly GCF_040412425.1). Taxonomy (NCBI): domain Eukaryota; kingdom Metazoa; phylum Arthropoda; class Malacostraca; order Decapoda; family Palaemonidae; genus Macrobrachium; species Macrobrachium rosenbergii. The sequence continues at coordinate 50,021,617 of NC_089745.1, forward strand.
CACAGTGGATATAGATGTTGGAATTCGTTTTTTTTTTATATTGATGAATGAAAGCAAACATGAGGGCATTTAGACATGCTTAGGGTAAATAGGCCTACGTACACAGGCAAAATTAGAGAGAGAGAGAGAGAGAGAGAGAGAGAGAGAGAGAGAGAGAGAGAGAGAGATGGAATAGAGAATAGAGAGAGGAAGGGATGACAGAGAGAGAGAGAGAGAGAGAGAGAGAGAGAGAGAGAGGGGGTGGGAAGAGAGAGAGAGAGGGAGATATGGGGTGGAAAGAGAGAGAGGAAGGGTGGGATGGGAGAGAGAGAGAGAGAGAGAGAGAGAGAGAGAGAGAGAGAGAGAGGGCACCCACAATCAATTATTGATATGGCGCGATATAATCAATGACGTAATGACCAACTAAAAGTCAATTTACCTGAAAATGAGTATTACAATAAAACAGGACCGGGGGCTCCCATCCTCCCCCCTGCGTAATTGAACGGCGTTATTCCGGTGCGTTTCTTCATTTGCATAACGTAATGGCTTTATCCCACGGCGGAAGGTCCCTTCGTATGTAAGGCCGAGACCCTAAATGTTTATGGAGGTAAAATGTTGAGATTGGAACTTGCTATGTTTTTTCAGGAATTTTTTCATACGTGATGCCAGCAGGATTCATAGCGGTTTTAGTAATGGTGTCGATTGTAAGAGTATTCTCCGCGTTCCAGAGGTCATTTATTCCTCGCACCATTGGGCTGTGGAACAGTCTCCCTGAGGATGGCGTGCGATTGGAACTCCAAAAGTTGAAGCGAAGATGCTATGCATTTCTGCCCTAATACTGTTCTTGCGTTTTAATACATTTTTACCTGTTTATTAATTTTTTTCTTTCTTTTTTAATAAGGGAGACCCCTTCTTTCTGTATATCCCTTTACTTCCTGTTGCTTCTTCCCAGTGAATACCATATTCTTTGAAAGCTTGAATTTCAAATCAGTGGCCCCAGTGGGCTTGTTCCATATGAATAGGGTTCATCTTCTGCAAAATAATAATAATAATAATAAGAATAATAATAGCATTAAAAGTGATTGCAATTGTGATGATTGTGGTTGTATCAGATACTAGTGATACTACAAATATTTCTGTAGCAGCAGTTTCATTTAAATTTTTAAACAACAAACTTTTTCATGTGAAAGTTTTTTTGTGACTGTTACTCTAAATACCATCCCACTGTAACTTGGTTTATGTGAAGCTTTGCTTAAAATGTAAGTATTAAATACTTAAATTTTAGTCTTGATGTGTTTGCCACATTGTAGCTAAACTCCAGCAGTAGATTTTACCTACGATTTGCTTTTAATTCGTAGTGTGTTGATGCTGGACAGCCAATTAAATGACGAAGGAAAATTAAGTTATTTACCTTAATATATTCTTAGAGTAAGCATCTGCGCTATAAATGGATTTATTATTATTATTATTTTTTTTTTTTGGTATGCAGTCATGCAAAACGGAGGAGTAAAAGGAACATGAAGGTATCTGTCAGGTGTCTACAACAGAAAGAGCGCTATTATTTTTTCTATATTTATATTCGTTCAAGACTACCGATTAAAATTGTGGGTTATTATGAGAAAGTGCAGCTCTCCCCGAAAACTGAAATAAAAGGAAAGTCTTATGAAAATGCTGTTATTAGATGTATTCATTAAAAACCTCTTGTTGCTCCTAGCTGTTAACTTCACTGCGACGTGGAGGTTGTTTGCATAAGATTTCCACGACGTTTTAGGCTTTTACTGTTTTTATCACAAGTGTATTTTGTGGTCGACTTCGGTCCTAGTCGTAAGGGCCGGAGGTATTCATATCCTGGTGAGGTGATAATGGAGGCATTTTACCATCATTTTAATCCCGTAGGGTAGTAAAGCAGGCAGTGCATCTCACGTGGTGCACTGTAGGCAGTACTGACAGGTGTCCGCAACGTCCCTTCGCTTCGGCCCGTAGCTGCACCCACTATTTATCCTTTTACTTAACCTCAATTCCCGCTTCCATTCTTCAGTATAGCTGTCCAACACCTCTAACTGTTACTTTATAGTGCACCTGTGGGGCTTCCTCCCAATTCCACCTTTAGATTCATGTACTTCACCCGCTTTGTTTTCTGGGTCTCTGTCTTGCTGTCCAACTACTCCAACACCTTCTTTTCACTATTTTAAGCGCTGAATGGCCGAAAGTGGCCCCAGTGCTTGGCTTGATAACCTAAATTTCAGAAATCAAATCCGTTGCTGGTACATTGTGCATACTTTTAATCTAAGAATTTTTGCATGAATTGGTCTTATCAAGCAACTTACTTTACCCAAGTTGCTTTCTCGACGCGTCTTCAGTGGCTGCAATATCTGCTGTCTTCGTTATTTCTGGGATCCTATAAGCTGACTGGAAAATAAATAAAGCCATTGACGTTTTCTTATCAGAGCTATTACAAGAATCGGACGTTTGTAAGTTCGTCACGGTTCTCTTTGTAACAAATATATAAATAAATGAATAAATAAATAAAATGATTAATAAGTAAATACATAACTCAATTAGATATGTTTTTCAACTTTAAAAACATCTGTCCACCTCTTTTGAAAAACTGAGACCAAATTGATTTTCACTATTTTAGATAAATGCGATAGAATATCTTACTTTATCTATTCACAAAAAAAGACCTTTGAATATAAACCCCTTGTATTTATGAAGTTACACGTGCGTTCTCTCTCTCTCTCTCTCTCTCTCTCTCTCTCTCTCTCTCTCTCTCTCTCTCTCTTGATATATATATATATATATATATATATATATATATATATATATATATATATATATTAATTTTGTTAATGTATTATATTAATCTATTAACCTGTGGCAATACATTCATGTTCGAAAAAATAAAGGATAATCAAAAGGCTTTAATTCTGTTCCACTTAAACAAAGGGCGTTACTTATGTTGCACCTGTATATATATATATATATATATATATATATATATATATATATATATATATATATATATATATATATATATATATATATATATATATATATATATATATATATATATATATATATATATATATATTTATATATATATATATATATGTATATATTTGTTTGTGTGTGTGTGTGTGTGCTGGCGATGCATCCATGTTTATGTGTCTCCCGTTTCATAACAGGAACTAAGAAGAAAACCTAAAAAAAAAAAAAAAAAAAACTTAACCGCCCAATCTCTATCACCGTGTTGTTCGCGGTTTTCGCTGTGTTTTGAGAGGCGATGAAAAATCTCACAGAAAAGCTTTTGATGGTTGTTATAAAAATGCTGGAGGAGAGCCAAGCACAGACATTGGTTAACTAGACCGAGAGCGCTTTTCAGGCTTCGTTGAGTCTGAGAGATCTCCTACATCCACCCACTAGCCCCTTCCCCCTCCCCCTCCCCTCCCTTATCAACTGTCCCCTGCCTCCCCCACCCCACATCTTCCCCACCTTGATCCTCCAACCACGTGAGATTGTGTGGTATTGGGATAGGAAGGAATTGTACTGGGAATAATGTGTGTGTGCGTGTGCGTGTGTGTGTGTGTGTGTGTGTGTGTGTGTGTGTGTGTGTGTGTGTGTGAGGAGGTTGGGTGATTAGTGGTTAGTGAGGCATTTCTGTATATAATTGTGATCCTGAAATGGATATTTTAAAAAGAAAAGGAATTTTTGCCGTCAGTCCTCAATTGCACAGTCAGCTCACTTTGTTCCGTTACCCGTAATATTTAATATTTATTGCTTAAAATGAAAAGTAAGTTTTATCGCGCATTCCTACCAAAAAATAAATAAATAAATAAAATAAATAAAAGAATTCCTCCCACGCTCTTGTAGCATATGCATTACTAAAAGCCTTTTTTTTTTTTACCATGCACTGCTAAGAGATTAAATTTTATCATGAATTCTGATCCTACGAGAAAAATGAAAATCTGACGTGAGTAACTTTGAAAAATGTAAATCGTAGCGGACTCATTTTTGCAAAAACAAGAAAAGATAAATTTCATCATTCGTACTTAAAAAAAAAAAAAATGGAAAGTCTGACATGCATAGCTGTCAAAAAGATGCAATTTTTTGTAGGCATTTCTAAAGAAGGAATAAGTTGTATCAGGCAGTGCTAAGAAAAAAAAGCCAGTTTTAACATTCGTTGCTTAAGAAAAACAAAGGGGAATTCATACATGCATATCTGTTAAAAACGAAGTTAATCCTTTATCCTGGGATGCTACAAAATAGATTTTAATATTCGTTGTTGTGAATCACAAGGTAAATTCTGATGTGCACAGTTATGAAGAGTGTAAAAAGTGTAAATTTTACCATGCACTGCCACAGACATGGTCATTTTAGTAAGTTTTATTAAGCAGTTCTACTGGATATCTTGGAAGTAAATCCAGGATTCCAGATTATTAGAAATTTATGGGCTTAGAAACAAAAATTACGAAGGTTTGGGTAGGAATAACGTCAGAGACCTTTTGTCCGATTGCGCCAGTTACATAAGCCAGTCAGTCATTTTCAACCAAGAAAGAAATAACTGTTTACGCAAGGAGTCCCCGTAGCGGGGGTAGTGCCATTAGTGCATCTCACGTGGTGTACTGTAGACATTAATAATGCTGTTTGCAGCGTTCCTATTTGGCCTTTAGCTGCATCCACGTTTTAGCCTTTCACTTTTTAGTTTTCTGCAAAAGAAAACTATTGAGATGGCTATTTGTCTGTCCGTCCGCCCTTTTTCGGTCCGCCCTCAGATCTTAAAAACCACTGAGGCTAGAGGACTGCAAATTGGTATGTTGATCATCCACCCCCCAACCATCAAACATATCTAATTGTAGCCCTCTAGCCTCAGTAGTTTTTATTTTATTTAAGGTTAATTAAAGTTAGCCATGGTCGTGTGTCTGGCATACAGGGAACGACCGCGCCGTGGTGAAAGTTTCATGGGCCGCGGCTGACAGTTTCATGGGCCGTGGCTGAGAGTTTCATACAGCATTAGGGCCTACACGCTGTACAGAAAACTCGATTACGCCGAAGAAACTTCGGCGCATATTTTATTTGTTACCTCCAGTCCCGCTTCCTTTCTACAAACTTATTATCCAACCTCTCTAACTATTATTTTTTAGAGCAACTGCAGTGTTTTCTCCCAGTTCCACCTTAAGATCCTCGTACTTCATTCCCTTTATTTCCTGGATCTTTAGCTTGAAGTCCAGTCAGTTCAACTCCTTTTCACTGCCTTAAGAACTGAATAGCCGAAAGTGCCACAGTTCCTGACACCTAAATTTCATAAAAATCAAATTAAGAATAAATGAGCATTCCTCTTGTTAAAAGGACGGACGCATAAAATAATAGTGCATTGGGAACAGTAAGACCGAAAGGTATTGGAACTACAAAAAAACCTTCCTCCCACCTCCAGAACTTTTCATTGAGTGTTTTTAACTGCATGCCACTCGCTTAAAATTTTTAGTGAACGAGGTACAGTAAATTAAGAAAAAATAAAAATTGTGCAACAGACTATTAGATAGATGAATGAAATGAGAGGTGGAGGCTGAAAATCAAAATTAACTGAAAGAAATGAAGCAGATGCCATATTAAAATGAGGTAAAGAGTGGGTTAATGAAACATAATTACTGGAAGTCAGACGATAATGAATAACCTGGCAAATAAATTATAGTAATTTCTAAACTTCTTTGTGTGCAGATTCTTATATAAGTACTGGTCGCCTTATCAACAGAGTGAATTAACATCAGTTGAAAGCTTCCAAGATATACGACGTAATCCATACACAATTAGAGATCCCCCGATAAAAAAAGATAAAAACAATCAGTATAAAATTACCGTTCCCCCATCTTTTAAACCTAAGGCAAATAAAAAAAAATAAAAAACAGGCAACTGGCGTCATTTGATACGAATGTAGGTTCATCGGTATCGAAGTCCTCCCTCGAAGTGGTCATCTGATAAGGACTCAAACCTGAAAACGCCTCTCTCTCTCTCTCTCTCTCTCTCTCTCTCTCTCTCTCTCTCTCTCTCTCTCTCTCTCTCTCTCTCTCTCTATTTGGATAAGAGGGAACCCTAAAACCACCCGTTAATCATTTCATCAAAGTGGTGGAGGAGAGAGAGAGAGAGAGAGAGAGAGAGAGAGAGAGAGAGAGAGAGAGAGAGAGAGATTGTTTTCGTCATTGTGGCATACTAAACATACGTTTACAGGTATCACACAAAATAATTTTTTTGTGTGTGTTTTAACAAGTGCTTGAGAGAGAGAGAGAGAGAGAGAGAGAGAGAGAGAGAGAGAGAGAGAGAGAGAGAGAGAATTTTAGAGGATACTTTTATTAATTTGTCCATGTACATAAGAAAGTGTTTCCTCATTTTGACATACTGAACTAGGATTTTTTTTCGTGTTTTAATTGGTTCGAGAGAGAGAGAGAGAATGAAGACCGCAATTTGAAACCTGTTTGTTTCGCGTCATGATATAAATTGCTACGTTGCCAACTGTCCGTTCATCTCGTTAGCGGCGGCGAAAGGAATTGAGAAAAGAGAGAGAGAGAGAGAGAGAGAGAAAAAAAAAAGCGAGGAACGCTGTTCGAAACCTGTTCATTTCACGTCATGTTTCAGTAGGAGTGACTGCTGCTATTCCTGCCGCTGCTGCTGGCTGCTGCCGTTACCTCTCATGCTAGCAGCAGCACCTGGGGTTTGTCTTCAGAAAAATCTCCCATTTTTAAACATTTTTCTTTAGAAAAGGGATGAAATTTTTTTGACCAAAATTCGTTTCCCGAGGTATCGGTATAGGATCAACTGGAATCGGATGTCTGATTCAGCATGTAAGGTATTTCCCTTTTTAATAGCTGAAGGGGCATTCAACGGAAAAATACAGAGAGAGAGAGAGAGAGAGAGAGAGAGAGAGAGAGAGAGAGAGAGAGAGATTGAATCCCCGAGCTCCGCGGAAATCTGAAGGAAAAAGCCGCAAGATTTAATGTGGTATCATCTCCTCTCTCGAATAGGATGGGCTGCAAGCAATCTGTGCTCAGCTGGTTTTCGCAGAATCGGCTGAAGAATGAATATCTTTATCATGATTTTCCCATTAATCGGGCGGCTCCAATTTCTCGTGAGCGGATACCATGAGGTCCTTGGGTATATGTATGTATGTACGGTATGTATATATATATATATATATATATATATATATATATATATATATATACAATTTATTTATACATATATATATATGTGTGTGATAATGTATATATATATATATATATATATATATATATATATATATATATATATATATATATATATCTATATATATCTATATATATATATATATATATATATATATATATATATATATATATATATATATATATATATATACAGTATACATACATGTTTATATATATAAGCCTATTCAGTGGACAAACATTTTAGGTAGAAGCTTGTTTTGTGTGAAAAAATTATTCGAAATAAATCTTACCCGAACTGAGAGACCCTCCCGTAAAAAAAAAAAAACAGATTTTTTGTATTGCATACTTTCTTTACCTCCAGGAAAGGTAAATATGTATTAAAGTGGTTATGTATCAATCGTATACCTGCGGTCGATATTTAACTAGACATATGATTTTCAACAATTTAAAACCGAGAAAATTATCTTTGAAATATGAATGAATTGAATTATCTCAAGGTGAAATATGAATGAATCGAATTATCTCAAAGCGCTGTTACAGAAATGGTTACATAATAATTGTATCCTCATTTTAAACTTCATTTATTTTTCCAGCGGCACTAAAATACCCTCGTCTTTCATGAAGAGGACATCCCGAACTCGGCGTTCCTGAAAATCCGGACACACACAAAAACGAAAGGAAAAATATGGGGAGAGGATCCCAGGAGATCACGCGGTATATAGCCGTTACATCTGTCGGCTTCCGCCTTCAAACGCAGGCACCACCTCAGCTTCCAGATTTGGGGAAAATACTCAAGATTTTTGCCTCCCCGAAGAAGGGAGTCGGTTTTTTTTTTTTTTTGACGTACGGTCGTCCATTTTTTAGTTTTCTGTAAAAGAAAATTATTGTGCCGGCTTTGCCTGTCCGTCCGCCTTTTTTTCTGTCCGCCCTCAGATCTTAAAAACTACTGAGGCTAGAGGGCTGCAAATTGGTATGTTGATCATCAACCCTCCAATCATCAAACATACCAAATTGCAGCCCTCTAGCCTCGGTAGTTTTTATTTAATTTAAGGTTAAAGTTAGCCATGATCGTGCTTCTGGCAACGATATATGAGAGGCCACCACCGGGCTATGGTTAAAGTTTCATGGGCCGCGGCTCATACAGCATTGTACCGAGACCACCGAAAGCTAGATCTACATTCGGTGACCTTGATTATACGCTGTAGCGGTGTACTGTGCAGAAAACTCAATTGCGCCGAAGAAAATTCGGGGCGTTTTTTACTTGTTTATGTCCTATTTTCGAATAGCTCTTTCCTTACCCCAAAATTTAGTTTTCATCTGTATAATATGTATGAGGTCACCCATTTTAACTAGTATCTTACCTGCATCCGTCATAGTGACCTTAGCCATCATGACCTTAGTCAGTGTGAGGGAAGAGGGCTGTTTCAAACGAAGTGACCTGCACAAAGAGCTTGAACAAATGAATGAAGTGGGTAAACCCACTCTTTAAAAAGAAATCATGAATTAGTAAATGTTACGTTTTCGTTCAGAATTTTTGCCAGTCTTTCATGAATGCTCAACGGGAAATTAGACGGACAATTGAGTGCCAGGAATAAAACGGCAAAGTGTGCAGTCTGTAAACTCGACTCTTATATGTGTACCTGCTCACTTCAGATTACCGGTTTTTGTTTAGTATTAAAATCATGTTATAAGTGTTATGCAAAGTTTCAACACTCACTTCAGCAGTCTAGTTATGAAGCCCGCTGTGACTGAAAAGATCCCCATTCGATACCATGAAAACAGTGACGTGAGTAAAAGGAACATTCATTATTAAATAGATAGATAGAGGTCGTGCCTGTTTCCAGAAAGTTTACAATTGGGCAGCTGTAGGGAATTATGCTTAGATTAAAGCACCAGTCTGAGTTTTGGAAACCGCTAATTACCTTCATCAGCGAAGTTGGAAGGACGGCGAATTTTGGCCCGCGTTAGTTCGTTCGTATGTCTACAATTAGTACAGGAGCATTAGGTCCTAAAACATGCCAACTTGGAAAAAAAATGCAGAAAGCTGATTTTTTTACTGATGGTACTACAATTCTTCCTCAGTTGAATGACATAAAGTTTACCAAAGTTAACCCTGAGCTTGCTGAGTAATTCAAAATGGCGTGCAAGATGGCTGCCATTAGTACGGAACCCACTTTCTGAACTAATAACGCTAAAAATGGGGGAAAAAGTTTTACAAATTAGGTTTTAAGCAGTGGAAAGAACATATTTCATGTCATTTATTTGATATGTTACCCATTTAGTCATACTTTAATATAAAAAAAATTCTTTATTTCCTCAAAATAACGTGGTGTGAGATTTTATGCAATTCAAAATATGATTTGTAGTCGTTACTAACTCCTGTTTTCAATTCTCCTACATATACCATATACCCCCTCCCTTTCCCCAGTACACTGTGATACCCATTGCAAGGGGTGGTGAGGAAAAGTGAACTCGTCCTGGACCTGTATAAGCTACTTCCCGTATCTCACTGGTGAGCCGTCCCCAGACACTTTTAGTCTACCACACAGATCCTTCATGATTACACCACATTTTATCAGACAAGGCTGTTCAGGTACTTTATATTCATCTGGTATCATCTCAAAGTCTCTCAAAATATCTCACCTTTGTATTTTATAACACACACATATATATATATATATATATATATATATATATATATATATATATATATATATATATATATATATATATATATATAGAAATCATCAACACACAATCACGTGTGGAACAGAAATAAATTTCTGACTCACGTCAGGATCGAACCCAGGTCCACCTGAGAGACCTGGGTTCGATCCTGACGTGAGTCAGAAATTTATATATATATATATATATATATATATATATATATATATATATATATATATATATATATATATATATATATATATATATATATATATATATATATATATATATATATATATACATAAACTACATTAGGTAAAGACTAATTGTATTCAGGCTTACTTATTGTGCTCTAAATATCCAATCTCTCGGCACCAAAGGCATTGTTTTCCAAATTATTTGTAATCTGCGAATGAGAATTATTTTTAAACTACGAATTAAGAACCAGTGATTTAGTTTGACATCAGAAACTTTTCTTTGTTTCAAGGTATGAGTGATGGAAGAAAGATGCCGATGTGTGTTTTCTGCAATGAAGCCATTGACATGGATCAGGGTGCAATGGGTCAAAAGGGATTGGACAAAGTCTTAGCAATCAGCAGTGAAGTAAAGGATGGGTTAGACCAGTTGTTAGTAAACAGAGCACTACCAATTCCTATACATAAGAGATGTAGACAGAATTATCTCTTGCCTAAAAATGTCAAGAAAAGGAAGAGAGAATCACATAACTCTGGTAAAAGATCAGAGTACAAGGCACCAATTCGCAGGTCCCAGACAGACGATTTCGACATACTAAACCAGTGTGTGTATTGTGGAAAGTGTATTGACTATTCTATGATAAGCAAACAACCTCTTACGAGACGTGATAAAATACATGAATCGAGAACTAAAGACTTTATCCACTCATTACAAGAGAAATGCATAGAACGCTCTGATAAATGGGGCAATGAAGTACATGTGCGTATTCAAAACATTGAAGATACAGTTGCTGCTGAGGTAAAATATCACCATGACTGTCAGGTAAGTTTTCACAAGGGTAGGGAATCTGTGCAAAATCCCACAAAAAGGCCTAAAGGTCGTCCTATAGGGTCAGTTGATGAAGAGAAAAATGTAGGATTTTACAAACTTTGTGAGCTCTTAGATAACAATGATGGCCACCAATACACTTTGACAGAATTAGAGGGTCTTTTGAAGGATTGTTCTGGAGATGGTGAAGTGTACACTGCGAGACAACTAAAGTCTAAACTACAAGATAGGTATAAAGATGAAATGATTATTACGTGCGAGCAAGGTAAAGAGACAATTTATACATTTCTGAATGAGAGCAATAATATACTGAGACAACATTACAGTAATACTGGACTAACACCTGAAGAAATTGTCGACATGGCTGGATTTCTCATAGAAGATGAAATAAGGACAACCATATATGATAAATCCCAGTATCCAAAATTTTTGGAGATGAGCAACTATGAGAAGATGGAAGAACGTGTTTCTCAACTTCTATTAAGGTTACTTAGTCATCTCATCAAGGACAGACGCCGTAGGATTGCAATATCACTCAGTATAACATCAGCTGCACGCCCCAGATCATTTCTCTCTCCAATTCTCTTAGGAGTATCAGTGTACTGTAATGCTGAATTCGAGTCTCGTGAATTAGTTGATTTACTTAGCAGTCTAGCATTTGCAGATGATTACCGAGAAGTATTACGCCTCTACAGTGCAATGCTGCCAGCAGGAGAGAAAATGTATGAATGGGTTGACAAATTTGTGAATTTTGTATTTGACAATGCAGACATTGACACTCATACACTGACTGGACTTGGAACATGGCATGTTTTGGGAGGCATCGCAGGTGTAACGCCAGCTGGAGAGATTGTGGAAGAAAACTTGCCTCGTTCAACACAAGTTCAGTCCGTTGTAGATGCTGGTAGATTTGCACAATTGCCCACCAAAAAATACAAAAAACCACAAGTACCAGGTCTCAGAAATGTATTAATCAAACCACTAGAACCTTTCAGTACCAACCATTCCTTCTTGAGATTAGGTATAACCTTAGACAATATCTGGCTGGCCAACTTCCATGTAACACAGACTGCATGGTGCCCATTATGGAGTGGTTTCAATCAAACTCTCATGAAGCAAATCCACTATGATGTAAGCAGAATAGACATTCTGCCATTCATTAATAACAGTCCAAATCATCCAGACACACTTTACTCTGCCCTCTGCTATGCCCAGGATGTGTCGGAAAAGTACAGGCTTGGTATTATCCCTGTCACATTTGATCAGCCACTATACCAGAAAGCAGTTGAAATAGTACAAGCATCTCCAGACCTTACCAAAGTTATAGTGAGATTAGGTGGCTTCCATCTTTTAATGTCATATATGGGTGCAATTGGACATATAATGGCAGGGAGTGGGCTGTCTGATCTATGGGAGACTGTCTATGGAATCAACACAGTGAAGCACATGCTGACTGGGCATGCTTATGCTCGTGCACTCCGAGCACACATGCTGACAGCCTCTTCTCTTGTTGGGAAGATGCTTCATACATCAACATCTTGTAACACACTCAACTTGGATCATCTTAGAGTTGTCCATGAAAAGCTGCTTGATGGGAAATATGAGGTTGGGACTCTTCAACAGGACTTCTCTGTGGCTCATCTAACAAATGTATTAGATGATCTAGAACATAACCTGACTACAAACTCAAGAACAGGAAAACTGTGGATTGAATATGTCAAGATGATACGTCTAATGCTCTTGTTTCTACGTGCTGAGCGTACTGGTAATTGGGAAATGCATCTATTTTGTGTCAATACAATGATCCCCATCTTCCATTCTGGTGGACACCTAGCATATGCAAAGTCTGCCCGTCTCTACCACACACAGATGAAAGAGCTCCCCACCATCATGGACAAGGATCAGTATGTTGCATATACAGAATCTGGATACTGGACAATACGCCGGAGTGACCGATTCTGGTCTGGGAATTTTACTGACCAGACCATAGAACAAGTTTTAATGCGGATGTTGAAGACTCGTGGAGGTTTGAAGCATGGCCGTGGCATCACAAGCAGCACTCAGGCAAGGATGATTCATGTCCTGCCAAAGACTATTCCAATATGCTTATTATATCCTGTGGATGTAAGGGAGGGTGTGCGAAGAGGTGTAAGTGCCGTAAAGCAGGAATGTTTTGCACAACCATCTGTTCATCATGCATAGGTCAAACATGTACAAATTCCTGGCCTGCAGATGGTGATGAGGATGAGAAAATACTATGAAACCTGTGAATACGTGTATATGATTTTTTTTTGGTTAATTCAGTATTTATGATTTGAATTTTTTTTATTTGGTTATTAAAGGCAAGAACTTGTACATGTTACACTGAACAAAAGAAATCACATTATACATGAGTCTGGTGTATACTATGCTTGATTCAGTAGATATTTTGTGAACTCTTGTATTTTATTTGGATTTTAAATCTCGGAACATGTAAAGTTCTCTTTGAATAGAAGAAACCACATTAAATACGAGATATGTGTCTACTATGGATAAATAACAAAATTGCTTAATTCAATATTTATAATGTGAAGATGTATATTTTATTTTGATTATAAGGCCAAAACATGTAAACTTTACATTGAATTAGAGAAATCACATTAAGAATGAGTCTTGTGTCTATAATGAACGACAAAAGTATTTTTCTCGGTTTATTTCAATATTTGTGATGTGAAAATTTGCATTTTATTTTGATTTTAAAGGCCAGAAAAAGTAAACTTTACATTGAATAAAAGGAATCACATTAAATATGAGTTTTTCGCACCAAAGTTCCTTGTTTAATAAGTACTAAACAATGCTAAAGTAGTATTTTCGAAAATTAGCCGCATCGCAGCCGCCATCTTGGATTTTTCAGCAAGCTCAAGGTTAATTTAGGTAAACTTTATTCCACTGAACTTAGTAAGGTTTCAGATAACTTATGTGAAAAATTCAGCTTTCTGCATTTTTTTTCCATGTTGAACCCTATTGCTCCTGTACTAAATATAGCTGGTTAGCGGGACGGTCTAAATATACCGTCAGATTCCAATTAACGGAAGGAGCTGTCGTTCTAAAACTGTTTTAGACACGTAACCGAATACAATACAGTGACGTTACCGTAGATATATTCATGTGGAATGTGAGAGATGCCACATCGCAGAATTATGCAAACTGATCATTCCAGCTTGGCCGAAAGTTTGAAACCCGACGGTACACGCGAGGCCGAGTTAACAATGACAATTTCAGGCAAACGTTCCTTTGCCTTTAATATTAGACGGCAGCTAAAAAGCGCATTGCTCTTCTAGCTCCGAGCTAGATTGATTGAATGCATATTAATCAGTCCACTAATCTGGCTCACCGCTGGCGGAACCCGACACTTTTTGAGCGCGCGCAATTTTTCATCTCCGAAAACTGGCTTTCAGGTGATGCTGCCTGCGCGCTTGATTTCTTATATATTTACGTCTCTCTCTCTCTCTCTCTCTCTCTCTCTCTCTCTCTCTCTCTCTCTCTCTCTCTCTACGGACACAGTAACACACATTGAAAGACATACGTACAAATTATTATTACGGTTATCTCTCTCTCTCTCTCTCTCTCTCTCTCTCTCTCTCTCTCTCTCTCTCTTACGAACACAGTAACACACATTGAAAGACATACGTACAAATTATTATTACGGTTATTCTCTCTCTCTCTCTCTCTCTCTCTCTCTCTCTCAAACACAGTAGCACATATTTGAAAGATATGTATACATATTATTGTTATTAGTATCATTATTATTATTATTATTATTGGGTATAACCATGTATTTCTATAACTTTTTATCTCTCGTATCTAAATTTTGTATTTTATATCTGCCTTGTCTGTCTCTGGATGTGGCCCTCAACTGAAATAAAGGATATTATTATTATTATTATTATTATTATTATTATTATTATTATTATTATTATTATTATTATTATTATTATTATTGTTGTTGTTGTTGTTGGTTAAGAAATCCACAATGGTGCAACTGCAAATATATGTTAGAAATATATATACAAAACGAGAGCTTTCGAGAACCTGCACGATTCTCCTTCTCACTGCAGGCATTACTTAAGGCTCTTGGCAGCGTCCCTTCGGCCCCTAGCTGCAACCCCTTTCGTTCCTTTTACTGTACCTCCTTTCATATTATCTTTCTTCCATCTTCCTTTCCACCCTCTCCTAACAATAGATTCATACCGCAGCTGCGAGGTTGTCCTCCTGTTACACCTTTCAGACTTTTGCAGTCAATTTCCGTTTCAGCGCTGAATGACCGCAACTCGTCCCAGTGTTTGGCCTTTGGCATAAATTCTGTATTCACTTCAATTCCTCTTCTCAATCTGACTAAAACACGACAGCAACCTTCGATGCAAAAAGTTTTGAAAAAATAAATAAAAGTTTAAAACGCATTATAGTTATCATTATACACAAACACGCACATGAATACACACTGAAATACATACATATATACATACATACGCTTCCAAACACGTACTTCTCTTAGTGTCAGTCGCAGACAGCACTATAAGCCTTTGTGAAATAGTTTTATTTTTTTGCTTTTGTTAGAAAAAGTTGCAAGTTTTGACGTTCCTCCTTTCTGTTTTTGCTAACATTTAATGAAAAACTGAAGTGGCCGTTGTTGCATGCGCTCACGGCTGCTTTTTATTGCACAGGCAGATTGAGGCTGGAGGTTTGCTTTTTTTTTTTTTGTGGGACACGTAAAACTTCATTGATTTTTGGGGTGGTCTTGGATCTGGTTTCATGCTTTTACGCAATGATCAGGTGTTAAGAAAGTATCCTTATCTGAAATATATGAACTTTACGCTTATGTTTCCAAAGTTAAAACATTCCAGCGGCCACTGCCGCGGTCATACTTAAATTGCTGAATCGTGGATGATTCCCCTGTGCAGTCAAAGTTCCTAAACATTAGCAGCTTCATACTTCTACACTGAAGGCTCATCAGCAGGGCATCGAACCCTCCTACTCACATACACACACACTCTCTCTCTCTGCACCATCCAACCGCATCTAGCGTGCATTCTTGGGCATCCTGGATATTAAGGCTTTTCTTTCCAGCACCTATTTCACTCCATCTATCCAATCCTTTCTAGGATTTCCTTTCCTTTTCACCAACACCTCTGAATCACTCACCCTTTTAATTTATGATCGGCCATTCTTTTCTCATGACCGAACCATCTCAAGATGCTCTGATCTATCATTTCACCTAAGCTAACCTGTACACCCTTTTCACGTATCTCAGCAGTTCGTCTTAGCAGCTTCAACCTTTCTTCTTGCATTCACATGTTGAATTTGAATGCAATGAAAAAAATTGAAGCTGTTGGGTTGATCTGTTTCAGTAGCATTTGTCGTAACGAAAATTCCGAGTGTGAGAAATGTGGAGATTCGTAGAATTGGCAAAAAGTTTAGCATAGGTAAAAGAATAGATCAGAGTGTATTGAAATGATTCAGTTATGTTGGAAGAATGAAAGAAAATATTTAGGTGGAATGAGTATGCAGTTCAGAAGTAATGTTAGATTGGAGGAGAGGACGGCCGTGGGTCCTTAAATTCACGAAAATGTAGCACTGCGTGTAAGATTGAGTTGAATAACACGATGTGTGCATAGGATTCAAAGCATTGCCGATGAGACTTAAGTTTATGAATTGGTGTGTCAGGTAATGTTGTGCATTTTTGTTTTTGATCCCTTAAGTAGGGAAATAAATTTTATTATTATTATTATTATTATTATTATTATTATTATTATTATTATTATTATTATTATTATTATTATTATTATTATTATTATTATATAAATATATATATATATATATATATATATATATATATATATATATATATATGTATATATATATATATATATATATATATATATATATATATATATATATATATATATATATATATATATATATATATATATATATATATACACGTGCGTGTGCGTGTTAGTGCCACACGTTTAGAATCTAATGTCCTGTGCATAATATTATATGTTTAAGGATTAATTGTGCAACATTATTTAGGTATTTAAGTCTTATGTGTAAAATATTCTGTCTTCATGCATACGATGCAAAGAGAGTTTTATGTCTATCGCGAACAGAAATAAAATATCTCATGCAAAACGATTCTTGTCGTGAAACCATAAAAATGTAAAGTGTTTACATGTATCAGAGATCAAATGATAAACAATTATCCTTGTTTTCCTGATTTTCATGACTATGAGAAAGAACTGAAACATTTTTTTTTTTATCTTTCAGGACTGAGGCATCACCATTTCATTCTCTGCAATAGTTAATGTAAGCGATTTCCCACCTTCAAGGGCTGAAGGTGAGACAATTGTCTGTCCTACAGAACTGAAACTGAAAACTATTTTACTGTGCTAAATTAAAACAATTTTCCCTATTTTAAAGACAGTATAGGACATTTTTTCCACCTTTTCGGTCTGAATGTTGAACAGTTTCCCTTCCTCCCCTCAAGCATTGAATGCAGAACATTTTATTACATTTAGTTCTGCATGTAAAACCGTCTTCCTTCTAATTGTAAACACTCCCTTACTTTTCAGGAAGAATGCAAAACCCTGGGGAACAAATTAACATCAAATTTTTTTCTGATTGTAAGGCTTTAGATTTTCAGCAGAGAAAACTGTTTTCAAATGTTGCATATTCAAACACTTTCTTGTTTGTGTTTCAGGGGTATATGTGAACAACCGCCTTCCCTCTTGTGACGATCTGATTGGCAGCAGCTCTCGATGCGAAAAATAAAGACAAGGTATGTAAGATATTCGCAATGACGATTCATCAATTCCAGGAGGATTACTTTCATCATTGAATTAAACGTATAAAACCGTAGTATATAATATAATGCAATATTGAGAGTCAAACGTGAATTTTTCTATGGACAAGTCTATGAAAATTTGAAAAGGCGAATGAGCCAAGTTATTTGTGACAGGGGCTAATTGTTGTTCATTAAAAAATCTGCAATTATGTCAATAAATTGTATTATTGACAAAAAGCTGAACTCTGAAAACAAGGACTTAGGAACGCCTGAACGGTATTCTTCATCAGTTCACGCTAAATTAAAATAAAAATAATTGCGCAAGCACCTATGAGGAATACCGTTCAGATGTTCAAACGTCTTTGTTTTCATTTTTAACTTTTGTTAACTTTTGTTATCAATTTTATTGACAAAAAATTGTAGATTTTTAACGAACAATTGAATTACGGCATTAAGAATGATTTATAGGCGCTAACATTACGACACCCATGTTTCCTATAAACAGGCCATGAGACGACTTTGAGTATCATATCCAACTTACCAGTCCCATTTAAGCCATTAGTTATGCCTCTGCATGCAGTCTTTATTAGGGATTTTCTCCTCTGTTAGTTCATTGCCGGGTTTCCAAACCCCTTAATGATTAAACTAGGGCTTTCATCTTTGCCCTGGTTACTTAAGTGTTCTATCCACAGTGGAAGTTTTGAAGTGTTATTCGTTATTATCTATTGTACAAAGCCTTTCTGTTCTTTTCTATATTGATATTTAATTTATTAATGTGGATATATATATATATATATATATATATATATATATATATGTATGTATGTATATATGTATTATTTGTACATATATATATACATATATATATATGTATGTATATAGAAGCCACATTAATAAATGAAATAGGAATATAGAAAAGAACAGAATGGCTTTGTACAATAGATAATATATATATATATATATATATATATATATATATATATATATATATATATATATATATATATATATATATATACACTCGAGTAAATAATATATATATTTATATGTATTATTTACACGAGTGTACTTTCTAATCTGTAAATTAGTACATATGTATTTGTACAAGTTAGGTAAAACAACAACGCATATTTACGAGTATATATCAAAACAACTGGATCTCCGGAGTGAACTAGACTACAATGCCTCCGGAGAATAGCTGGAGCGATGTATGTATATAAATAAGAAAAGATAAAGATCCGGCAATTGAACACAGATCAAGTCACCGAGAATCATATTAGCAACTTGAAAAGTACCAAACGTAAGGCAAAACGAAAAATGAAAAGAGAGAGAGAGAGAGAGAGAGAGAGAGAGAGAGAGAGAGAGAGAGAGAGACGGGCAGGACTTGTTATTTGTTGAGCGAGTTGGTTGTTGAGGCTTAATATCCGGGCTGGAATGGTCGTTCCATTACGCCACGAAGAAATCGCTGAAGAAACTTCTCCCAAAAGATTTTGTCCTCGGCAGAACGAATTGTTCCGTCGGTGAGTGAAAAATGTACAGATGGGTAATGAAATAATACTCGGGTTTATTTTCTACATAACGAAGAGACGGAAGTTGGTATCTCGCAACTTTTTTTGGCAAGTTTTCTAAGAGTAAGGGTTGATTCAGTTTTACTTTTTGCCAGTGCAGTTCCATCATCTTTTTTATCCATACTGAGGAAATAACTTATTTCAAATTTTCGTCTGTAGAATATTTTTTTGCAATAAACGTGTTCTTTGTCTATCTTACATCTACTGTTTTTTTTTGTATTGTGACGTTTTGATAGTTTAAAAATAAAAATTTTGCCCAAAGAAATGGGTAAGCAAGAGTAAGTACTGAAATAACGAGGGATCGGAAGTGAAATTCAGTAACTTTTGTGTCATTCTTCTTTTAAACCAGTTGAACTTGGCATTTATTTTTTAAAGTGTTTTAGTAAACTTCAGCTGTAAAGTAGATTCAAATGATGTTCAGTACCGCAAAAGTCATTTTTAATTTTTATAGGCTGTCCGGATACCACGACATTCATAAGGGCATAATTTGTGTATCTCACTGTATTAGTGCGTCAACTACGTGAAAAAAAATCTCACTAACCCGGCGTATAAAGGAAGTTCTCCCAAAATGAACTTCCTTCATATGAACGAAGTTGTCCCAGAACGCCTCACAAAAAAAAAGAAATTTAAAAATTGTCACGAATAGGTTTTGACATAAAAACTGAAGCGCTCCCAAAATCTACTTCCATTATATTTAAACAGTAATATATATACAGTATATATATGTATGTATGTATATGTATATATATATATATATATATATATATATATATATATATATATATATATATATATATATATATATGTATATATACGTATATATATTAATAACCACAATGCCCTCTAAACTTCTCGAATTCTTCAAACTTTTGGGTACGCTTGTGTACCCAAAAAAGTGTGAAGAATCTGAGAAGTTAATAGGCATTGCAGTTACGTAGTTATTACGGTTACATACGCGTCTGGTAAAAGTGATATATATATATATATATATATATATATATATATATATATATATATATATATATATATATATATATATATATATATATATATATATATATATACACACACACACATATATACATACATATAATATATGTGTATATATATACATACATGCATACATATATACATACATACACGCGCGCACTTACACACATGCACACACACACACATACACGCTATCTGAATGTTTATCCTCTGTCACGTCGAATCTCTGGTTACGTAACGCCTGTAGGGTAATGAGCCTGGACTCTTCAAGGACTCACGACTTCAAAGGGCTCCGCGTAACTCTAAAAGCACAGGAAAGCCTTTCAAGAAGTCTTGATCCCACTGGAAGCGCCACAGTAGATTATTTCTGGTAATGATCACTTGTCCCAGAATCCTGTGAAGGCGCAACCGGAAGATTCTGGGTGCTATTTGTTTTAATTTGTTGATTTATAGTTTTGTTTTGATTTAAGGAAGCCTTGATATGGGAGAGTCTAAAAATGAAGTTTGTAGCAATGTGGAATGCAGGGCCTTTTGTGTTTTACCTTATTAAATTATTTCTTTGATGGAGCCATTTTATCTGGCCTGTTTTAATTTGTTGTTCGACAGTTTTCTTTTTACATAAGGAAGCCCTGATGTGGGAGAGTCTAACAATGAAGTTTGTAGGAATGTGAAATATGGGGCCTTTTGTGTTTTTCCTTATTAAATTATCTCTTTGAGCCATTTTTCTGGTCTGTTTTAATTTGTTTTCCAGAAATTTTTTTTATTTAAGGAAGCCTTGATATGGGAAAAGCCTAAAAATGAAGTTGGTAGGAATTTGAAATGTAGGCCATCTTGTGTTTTTCCTTATTGAAGTACAGTATTTCTTTGATGGAGCCATTTTCTAGTCTGTTTTAATTTGTTGTTTTCCAGTATTTTCGTTTTGATTTAAGGAAGCCTTGATGTGGGAGAGCCTAAAAATGAAGTTTGTAGGAATGTGAAATATAGGACCTTTTGTGTTTTTCTTTATTAAATTATTTCTTTGATGGAGCCATTTTTCTGGTCCGTTTTAATTTGTCGTTTCCCAGTATTTTTTTTTTTTATTTAAGGAAGCCTTGATATGGGAAAAGCCTAAAAATGAAGTTGGTAGGAATTTGAAATGTAGGTCATCTTTCGTTTTTCCTTATTCAAATATTTCTTTGATGGAGCCATTTTTCTAGTCTGTTTTAATTTGTTGTTTTCCAGTTTTTTTTTTTTTCTAGGGAAGCCTTGATATGGGAAAAGCCTAAAAATGAAGTTTGTAGGAATGTGAAATATGGGGCCTTTTGTGTTTTTCCTTATTAAATTATTTCTTTGATGGAGCCATTTTCTAGTCTGTTTTAATTCGTTGTTTTCTACTATTTTTTTTTTTATTTTACTTAAGGAAGCCTTGATATGGGAAAAGCCTAAAAATGAAGTGTCTAGGAATGTGGAATGTGGGAGCTTTTAAAAATGCGTTTTTCCTTATTAAAGCATTTCTTCGATGGAGCCATTTTCTGGTCTGTTTAATTTGCTGTTTGCCAATTTTATTTTATTTAAGGAAACCTTAATATGGGAAAGAACCTAAAAGTTAAGTTTATTGGAATTTGAATTTTAGGGCCTTTTGTGTTTTTTTTCCTTATTAAAGTATTTCTTTGTTGGAACAGTTTTTCTGGTCTTCTGTCTTAATTTGTTGTTTGCCAGTTTTGTTGTGATTTAAGGAAACCTTGATATGGGAAGGAACATAATAATGAAGTTTGCATAAATGTGAAATGTAGGGTTTTTCCTTATTTCTTTGTTAAAGTATTTTTTTTGATGGAACCTAACGTTCTCTTACCTCTGTATTGTTATAGTTTTATACTATACAAAGAGCCTTCGGTATTGCTGAAATCCACAAAGATTAAACGCCCTTAAATAAGAAAATATCTGTAAGTACAACTAATTGAACGGGCATTTTTTCTATGTAGTGAATCTATCTTCATGCGATTTACACGAAAAAAAAGTTTAGCTTATAGACTGTAAGGAAATCCCACAAAAAAAAAAGCTCTCCGCGCCATGCAAATCACACATACATTTACCCTTCAGGGGCGTTCTAATGACCAACTTTGTATCTGGCGAAAGAATCCGATCGTCTCGA
>NC_089745.1:50046493-50068993 GCF_040412425.1 Macrobrachium rosenbergii
TGCGCCTGGCAACATTATAGGGCAGGCCACCACCTGGTCGTGGCTGAAAGTTTCATGGGCCGGAGCTCATACAGCATTATACCGAGACCACCGAAAGATAGATGTATTTTCGGTGGCCTTGATTATACGATGTACAGAAAACTCGATTGCCCCGAAGAAACTTCGGCGCATTTTTTACTTTTTTTCTAGCTGTCTCCTACTAAATGCGCTTGGTCTCGAGTTGCTATGTCACTCTGTTAATTCTGATTTAGAGCGCTTATCTAAATGGGGAACACGTAGCTTAATGTAAACTCAAATTTTTTTTGTAACGTCCAAATCCTCGATCATTTTCATATAATAATTTAATTTAAACATCTCACATCTACGGATATTTTTTGTGTAGGTGTTCCTTTAAACTTGTCCTGGTAAGTTCACTTAGCTCATATGGCTCTATATAATTCAAAGTGGATGTATTATTTGGATTCGTCAAAATCTTTTTCTTGCTTCGGTTATTAACGCTTTACGTTGGACCGATTCGCCCCTGGTCCGCTGGCATAGTGTTAGTGTTGTGGTATGCCACTTAGATGTCGCGGGTTTGCGTCTCCCCCAGGGCGATGAAAAATCACTGGCCCTGTATCATGATCAGTTAATACTGTAGTGTGGTGTCTGCAGTGGGAGGTTGAAACCAACATTCTTTGGAAGCTTGAATTTCAAATCAGTGGCCCCTGTGTGCTTGTTCCTTGTGAATAGGTTTCATCTACTGAAATAATAATATAATAATAATAATAATAATAATAATAATAATAATAATAATAATAATAATAATAATTATTGGGATTATTTTTGTCCCCCTAGTAGACGGGGCTGAGTCAAAATAAAATAGGCTTGGCTACTTACCCAGTTTGTGCCCATTGTGAAGCACACCAGGCTTTCCCATGTGTAGATTTTTAGGGAATAATTCTCCATATTCTCATTGCAACACTTCGGAAATCAGTTAAGTGTTTGTGGCATGATCTATGCTGTTCTGTTTCGCTTGTGGTCAGAGGTGTAACCGCTTAGTCACAATCCAGAACGAATGACAGGTAAATATGTTTGATAAGAAACCCCTCTTTTATCTCACCTTTCTCACTCCATCTCGCTCACTCTTCTGTAGATATTATTTTGGTCACTGTTCCGTTCACCTCAAAGGGAGATTTCCTCCTACTGGACAATCCTTTTACACCCGTCAGACCACCTGTTCCCAAATTTACTCCGTGGAAATCGTTAAACCTCTTCATGACCTGTTCAGCAACTGTCTTTCCCTCTACTGCTGAACTTTGGAATTGTCTCCCTATATCTGTTTTCCTGACCCTTACTTTCCTTCCTAGTTTAAAAGGCAGGTCCTTCGCACAGTTTCATTCTGCTCATTAAGTGGTTACTAAGATCTACAAACAAGAAAAAATTCGATAACAATACCACCAAACCAAGTAAGATCGTCGTACTAAAAAAATCAGGGAACCAAGGGAAAGATTCTTCTTGGTAAAACTAAAGATGTTTCGGCCGCATCTGATTCAGAATGCAAAGCCCAAGAGAGAAGAAACCGCACTTGCCGTAAATTGTCTTCCTCGCGTTGACTAATGCGAGTTTGATTCTCCGGCTGCCAAAATATGAGCCAAGAAGTTTTGGACTCTTTCGCTTCTCTTGTTTTTTTTTTCTTGCACGTAGGAATATCCTCTGGCAGGACGTTGACGGGGAAAGTAACCAAAAGGATATTACCCAGTTCCTGAGATTCGTTTTACGTGCTCGGTTGTTCGGACTTGCTGTAAATTGCCATTAAGGAAAAGGCTGGCGTATTTTTGAGTTGATATTAAGCTCAGCAATTTTTATCTTGGCCCGTCCTATTATACTTCTTCATAAGCAAGAACCTGTGCTGGCAAAAGGCCAGCTTAATCTAACAGCAATAATGATAATGGGACCAGATAAAATATTGGCCTGATTGACGCTTGTCACAAAATGTTGTTAGTCGTTTCAGTGATCTAGAAAATTATGATTTCTTTTCCACGAATTTTTGTCTTAAAAGCTCTTCGTTCCTTGTCTTACCTCCTTGAAGAAGTCAAATGAATTTACAAGAAGCAGAAGAAGGAGAAGATTTTCTTATAGCGGGATTTTGTAGGTCCTTGTCTTAAACTGTCGGATATATGGCTATTATTATTATTATTATTATTATTATTATTATTATTATTATTATTATTATTATTATTATTATTATTATTATTATTCAGAAGATAAACCCTATTCATATGGAACAATCCCACAATATCCATTGTCTTGAAATTCAAGCTTCCAAAGAATATGGTGTTTATTTGAAAGAGGTAACTGAAGGTAAATGGAAGTACAGGAAGAAGAGATGATTTTTTAGAAAATGACAAAATAATTTTACAAGCTAATAAATAGACAAAAATCTAGGTAAATTATTAAAATGCAAAAAGAATTATTTAGGGTAGTAACACGTTGCATCTTTGCTCGCATTTTTGAGGCTCCATTTGCGCAACATCCTCAGGAAGAACGTAAGTTTCATATTAGCCACGAACGATACTTTTAAATCCCTCAAGTAGAATGCAATAGGTTTTAATTTCAGTGTAGCCTATTCTTAGCTAAAAAGTTAAGTATATCTTAGTTTAACCAGACCACTGAGCTGATTAACAGCTCTCCTAGAGGAGGCTGGCCTGAAGGATTAGATTTATTTTACGTGGCTATAAGAACCAACTGGTTACCAAGCAACGGGACCTACAGCTTATTGTGGAACCACATTATAACGAGAAATGAATTTCTATCACCAGAAATAAATTCCTCTAATTCTTCATTGGCCGATCGGAAGGTCGAACGCTGGGCCAGCAGCGTGCTAGCCAAGAGCTCTGCCCACCCCTCCAATGAAGAACTACCACTGTATTCTTAGCTGATGTCTGATATGGAGGTAAAGACACATTACGATTTGCATAGTTCTCTCTGTTACAGTAATAATGTCCTTGTGCTTCACTGCCAGTATGCTCAGGCTCTTCCAGAAGATATGTTTTGATAAAGTTTGCTTGATAGATGCAAGCAGAATCATTTAATTTTCAACTCATTCATGTTGAAAATAATAAATGTAGAGCTGTAGTTGGGTTCGTCGGTGAAACCTTTCCAGGAATCCAAAGAAAGACTTTATATTTATGAATAACTCGGTAGTTATTTTCCCTCTTAGTGCACTTAGCGTCATTGTTGTTCATACTCCAGTAAAGGTCTTTAGTGAGGTTATATTATTCCTGTCCCGGCCTGGTTCTAGGTAATATAATAAATGCTGCATTGTATGTCTGCTCTAAGTGCGAAGTTATTTTGCTCCGGTTCATGTTACTATTCTTGTAGTTCTCCGAACTTCGGTTCAAGAAAATTTTGACAGGTTTTAGTTTACGGAGTTTCAGCATTGTGAAAAAAAAATCGCAAGTCTTAAAAATGAAAAAAACACTGGGCGGGTTGCTGGAAAAATTTTGGTCGGCTGAGTCCTAATGCGTTCTGCGTTAGTTTTGGTATAAAATGAGATTTCTCCAGAATTTTAGCGTACATTCCTTCATAATGAAGTATCTCCGAATAATATAAGTATTGAATAATGATAATTATTATTTTCATTACTATTATTATTAGTAGCAGTAATAAGTGGTAGTGGTCTATCAGGCGTTTTCCGAAGCGCAGCGGGAGCCTCAAACCAATTTGGTTTTTAGGCACCCTATCTGTGAAAGGGTAAAAATACCTGTTACGCCAAGGCATCCGTCGGCAGATGAGGAGAACCATACGGAAATTATCTCGTCAAAGGACTGACCTTTATTCTGGCGGGGAATCCGAGAGTTAAATCGCCTTTTCCCTCCATAAATGAGTGTTAACGTCCTTAAAAAAATGTTTTAGAAAAGCTTTTTTTTTTTATTTTGAAAGGCATGAGACTTTAAGAATTGCGACTTATTACGGCTTATGTACAAAATATGATGTTCAGGTACTGGTATCAATATTTTTTCTGTGGGATTGTGTTTGATAATTTTCATATTTTCTCGACATTTTAGTTTTATATGTCCAAATGAGCATCGAATCCTTAGAATTTAGGGGAAGAAAATTAGTTTTCAATATATGTTTTCAATTAGTAGCTGGGACGTTTGAAAATCTTATTGTAAGGACACCTTACTAAAATCCTTACACCAAGTTCCTTATCGCCTGCCCCGTATATTTTAAATCGAACACGAACCAGGTATCCCGAGAGGGTATTGTGGTTAATTGAGTCTTAAAATGCTGGGAAATTGAGGTCCATCAGTGGATGCTGACTTATGTGACGGGGAGGCCAAAAAACTGTCGAAACCCCGCTATTAAAGATGTCACCCAGGTTAATTAACTACCTGTCCCTGACCCGTACAGAGGTTCTCAGGTAACCCCCTAAAGAGCTCTTGCTGTGAAAGATACACCTCAGGAATGGCGTCTTGGTACCAACAAGGCATTCACTGGGTGTAACTTTACAACTGCCCCTTAATTGGATAAGTACAGGTGGACTGTGCGTTTTTTCCACCTTTTAGGGGTTGTTAGCAGTGCTTGCAGGTACCAATATATATATATATATATATATATATATATATATATATATATATATATATATATATATATATATATATACTGTATATATATATAATATATACATATATATATGTGTATATATATAATGTATATATACACATATATATGTATATATATATATATACAGTATATGTGTGTGTGTAAGTTATTCCCAAGGTATAGTGAATTCTATATCAAGCAATATTTGTGGCTTAATATTTGTCATTATAAGAAAGTCACGCGTGATTGTGGCAAAAGTTATATTCATATGTATATATACATACATATATATATACAACTATATTTATATATACTGTATATGTATATATACATATGAATATAACTTTTGCCACAACCACGCGTGACTTTCTTATAATAATGATAAATATTAAGCCACAAATATTGCTTTATACAGAATACACTATAACTTGGGAATAACTTACACCCAAGCAGAACTGTAATATTTAAGTGCTTCGCAGATGTTCGACTATTTGTTCTGGCCGGAACAGATGCACTTATCAATCGTAATTCCCCATTGGTGTGAATTCTTCCCAAGGTATAGTGAACCTAATATTAATAGATGTTTGTGACCTAATATTTGTAATATTATATATATATATGTATGTATATATATATATATATATATATATATATATATATATATATATATATATATATATATATATATATATATATATATATATAGGCATACATACATAATGTCTACAAAACACGCTTATATATATATATATATATATATATATATATATATATATATATATATATATATATATATATATATATATATATATATATATATATATATATATATATATATATATATATATATATATATATATATATATATATATATATATATATATATAGGCATACATACATAATGTCTACAAAACACACGCTTATATATATATATATATATATATATATATATATATATATATATATATATATATATATATATATATATATACAATGTGTATATAAATTATATTCGTAATGTCATATTTTCGAGATACGTTTTCCTCTGCTGTTCCTAAATACAAAATGGGAGTAAATGAAGAACCTCTTCCTTCCTTGCTGGGAATTGAACCCATGTTACTGGTAGAAAGGTTGACGGTATTGTTACCTATATATATATATATATATATATATATATATATATATATATATATATATATATATATATATATATATATATATATATATATATATAAACGTTTTGTGTGTGTGTGTGTAGGTGAGGAGAGAGGCCTATGTACATTAAGTACATCCATATTAGCTACCATTATACTGTTGAGAACTTGACATGCGGCAAAGCAAATAAGAGGCGTGTAGAAGTGACGCGGCGTTCCTCACAGTGGGTGTGTGGGACCTTCAGCAATTGGCGACAATCATTGTTGTTGCCTCTAACAATTCTCTTGTGCTGAGCAACGGGCAGAGGTACTTACGAAGGCAGGCTTTTGGTTTATTCTCTCTCTCTCTCTCTCTCTCTCTCTCTCTCTCTCTCTCTCTCTCTCTTGACAGGACTGGCACCGCCGATGTTGACTGAAGATGAACTTACAGCATTGAAGACGCCAAAGATATTATCTTCAGTCTCTTTATCTTTTCTAAGTTTTGTATTACATTTATCTATTCCTCTTTGTTAACTTGTTTTCTTGCCGTTTTTGCCATGTCTCTTTTGTGTTTTATCTTTTTCATTTCTAATGGTTTCTTCTCTGTGTACGTTTTGCATTGCATTTTCCTATTCTTTGTTAACTTGTTTTCTTGCCTTTTCAACTATGCCTCTTTTGTTTTTTATCTTGTTTTTCATCTCTAATTGCTTCTTTGTTAACTTGTTTTCTTGCCTTTTGACCCAAGTCTTATGTTTTGTCTAGGTTTTCAATATGTATATCTTCCGTTTAATGCATTTTACTTTTGATAAATAATTTGTTTTTATTTGCTTGCATTTTTCTAGTCCTCTTTGTTCACATGTTTTCTTGCAGTTTTACCCAAGTCTCTTTTGTGTTTAGTCTATGTTTCCAATATTTACTCTTCCGTTTAATACACTTTCCTTTTGATAAATTAATTTTTCATTTGCAAATGTATATCCCCTTACGTCAGCCTTTCAAATCCGCCTTGATAAACGCCCGATGATTAATCGCACATTGGTCTACGAATTCGACAGCTGAATCCGACAGCGTGAACTGTACAAGTGGAGTTTCTCCGATCGTCGAATTACCTCCACCACTAACGACTCCAATTCATGCAGCCTGTCAACACGTCAACGAGCCCCAAGATTTATGACGACAGTACGCGTTCGATACATGACGCTATCTCATCCTTAGGCAGAGAAAGCTCCGCGTGCCTGTCTGGTATTGGATGATCGTGCTTGTTCGAATGGTTAAATGGATATTACCCTCCGAGCTTCGTGTAAATGTTTTTTGTTGTTACATTCGAAGGAATTCGGTTATAGGTACTAAGGTGAATGTTATGCAATATTCTTAAGAACTTACTTCAAAGGCTTCGGGGAGATTTTACATACATTGCAATATTCATGGTTGTGTCACTTGCATGTTAAGTTATTCCTTTGACCAGCCTCAAGGATTGTTCATATTTAATAAAAGGTTGTGTACTAGATTACATTCCAGTGAAATTCGAGCGGATGCTTTATTTGTGTATATTATTCAGTGCAATGTGATGTGGGCATAGTTCGGACTTATATATTTAATTATTTGACCATGTTTTAAAAATCATTAGAAGAATAATAAGGCTCGTTTTATTTATAGAATAACTGAAACACTCACACACACAAAAGAATACACATAAGCATTAAATATATATATATATATATATATATATATATATATATATATATATATATATATATATATATATATATATATATGTGTGTGTGTGTGTGTGTGTGTGTGTATATATATATATATATATATATATATATATATATATATATATATATATATATATATATGTATACATATACAAATATGTATACTTATATATAAGTATACATATATGTATATGTATATTGTTCTCGTGGTAAAGTCTAAATAGGCTCGCTTATTGCACGAACAACTTTGTTCGATTCTCTACCAATGACGGAATATTAGGAGCAAGTTACGTCAACAAAACACCTGCTTCCCTTGACCTAAGCCGTGAATTAGCTGACTGGTTGACAGAAGTGGTTAGCAGGTTGGGTGGACAAGGGCTTTGGCTAGTTACCTCATTCCAGTAATCCAGCTGTCAACGGCAAGGGTTAGCCTGGTCTTTCTAGCACCATTTCTTGCAAGGGCAAAAGCTTATGTCAGTATATATATATATATATATATATATATATATATATATATATATATATATATATATATATATATATCACTTATAATTCCCTTGGGTGTAAGTTATTCCCTAGGTAGAGTGAACTTGATATTAAAGGAAATTTGTTGCTTAATATTTGTAAATATAAAAATGTCCTGGTGTATGTGACAAAAAACTCTATATATATATATATATATATATATATATATATATATATATATATATATATATATATATATATATATATATATATATATATATATATATATATACTGCTTGTGTTCGTCTATATGAGTGTCCGTGTGTGTGTGTATGTGCGTGTGTAGGTGTGCATGTCCGTTTGTGTGTATGTATATATTTTTGTGATAATAGATAAACAAAAGCTGCAGTTTTCACTTTACGATTTAGAATGCTCGAGGTCGTCATGGATTAGAAAGTAAAATATTTCACCTGAAGCGTAGTATAATTGTTAATGAAGTGCGTCGATAATTGTGTCCGTTTGTCTATTCTATCATTTGTTACCCATTCAATTCAGCCGGTTAAGTCTTCGCTTCGTGTCCAGCAAAGCCTCTTCTAAAATGCTATTCATTGTCACAGTTTATTTCTTTTTTATTATTCAGTGGCATTCCTCCAATTCGTCGTGGCAACTTCCCAAACCACCGCCTGGGTCCTGCTGATCCTCTTACCTGGTGATATATATATGCAATAAATATTTACGGTTGCATCGCGTACCGCTTCTTCATGCGCTGGTTCCTTGACTTGCTTCCGGTGGAAGAAATAGCTCAAGTAATCGCAAGATTTTTCATGTTTTATTTTTTGGTCTGTTGTGGTTTTTCGTGTACATGTTCTCTTGCTGAAATTTAGCTCTTAATTCGTTGGGGTTTCTCTGTCCTAACTTTTTTCAGTCGTGAGCAAACTATTTAAATAAGCAGTTTGTCTATATTCAAATGTCTTAGCAGATGAATAGCGAAGGAAATGAAGCATTTGCATTTCACCAGAATCCGGCTTAAATCCTCATTTTCATTTTAGACGGTTTGTATTATAATCATTGTTATTGTTTATTGTAATTGGTGTAGATGTTGTTCTTTCATTCGATTGTCAGAAGGCCTTAAATCGTCAAAGTTCGTAATTATTATTATTATTATTATTATTATTATTATTATTATTATTATTATTATTATTATTATTATTATTATTATTCCTGCTGTTGTTGTTACAGAAGCTTTTTCTACGTAACCTCCAAGCTGATCTTCATGTTGTTTAGGCACTTGCACACTTGCAGTGTCCTTGTTTGTACCGCCAGTATGTGCGGTATGTGCAGTCTGTGCCGCTGAATACAAAACTGCATTTCGAGGCAGAAGAGGCGACGGAGCCGAGGCTATTTTGAGCGCTTTACTCATATGTCGAAAAAAAAAACTTATGCATATCAGGAGTGTTATGGGTTTATAAACGTGACGTCATATGGTGGTGGCTTTTCTTCCTTCCACTTTTCCCCTCTTGGTGCAAGATTGCTTCAGATATTTTTCCTAGAAGTTTCGATTTGTAACGGACGTTTACAAAGGATCTTATTAGCTTTTTTATTTTATTTTGACTGACAAAAATCTTTCGGTTTGGATATTCTCCGGGTCTTAGTGGGGACAGAAGGCGTAAATTCGCAAAATAGCCGAATTGTTGGCTGCCATCCCGTTGTCTCGTCCCTTTTTTATACTTTGAATAAATTTTATTTTTTCGTGGTAAGTGTCTAGTCTATTCACCATCAATTGCCACTCTTCACGAAGCGATGTTTAGATGGAACCGAGACGAAATAGGATAGGGGCGACAAGTGAGTTGAATGCTGGAATGATGGAGAGAGCGAGAGAGACAGAGAGAGAAAGACAGAGAGAGAAAGACAGACAGAGAAAGAGAGAGAGAGACAGAAAGACAGACTGTGAGAGAGAGAGGTGGGGAGAGAAGAAGAAGGAGAAGATGAAAGTCTCCAGCGAAGCGTTTCATCGCCTCTGATATTATCTATGCAGATGTAATTATTGGCGGTACGATGAACTGC
This sequence comes from Macrobrachium rosenbergii, assembly GCF_040412425.1. Classification (NCBI taxonomy): domain Eukaryota; kingdom Metazoa; phylum Arthropoda; class Malacostraca; order Decapoda; family Palaemonidae; genus Macrobrachium; species Macrobrachium rosenbergii. The sequence continues at coordinate 50,056,455 of NC_089745.1, forward strand.
AACTCGCAGCATCCTCCTATTCCTTGTTGGTTTGTTTCAACATCCCCCCTCCCCCTCCCCCCCCTCCCCCGCCACCCTCCGTCTTCTCACAGCATACGCTCCCGGTCCATCGAGGATGCTTATTTCCTTCAATCCTCTTTCATCCGAGGTATTGGATCCTACAGGATTCTCAGATACCCTTGTATCTCGAGTCTTATTAATCTCTTCATAGACGTTTCTGCCCCTCCTTGGATTGTGTGGTTGGATGTTCTTGCCAATCATTTATTTTTCATTTCTTTTGACGGATTATTGATTTTATGTAATTTGTGCTCCTAAAGATTTTAATAGTGATATTTTTTTACTCACTCGAAAATGATGTGAATGTAATATGTAAATGCAATGATAAATGTATTTATAGGATATGATTCATTTTTTGACGGATTATTGATTTTCTTTTATGTGATTTGTGTTGTTGAAGATTTTAATATTGTTTTTTTTTTTTACTCTGATGTGTTGAATAAACTTCTCGAAAATGATGTGAATGTAATAAGTAAATCAATGACATTGACAGTATTTGTAGGATGTCGTTCTAAGTAAGTTCTCATGTTGTAGCCTGAAGGTATCATTGAAGGAACGCAAGAAAATGGAGAGAGAGAGAGAGAGAGAGAGAGAGAGAGAGAGAGAGAGAGAGAGAGAGAGAATAACGAGCCAGCGCAATTACATAATGGAATGAGCGCGACCGAAATGAGGAGAGATTGGAAGAGAAATGAAGAGAAGGGTGGGGAGGATAGCAAGGAATTGGGACGAGGGCGGGGGGGAGAAGGGGAGGGGGAATGTTGGGGACTTGGAGAGAGACGACCCCTCCTACTCTCCTTCCTCCTCCTCCTCCTCCTCATTGTCGTCCCCATCAAGGGAGATCAAGTGAGGAATGCAGGCGACGTTCTTCAAGCCAAAAGGAATTGGGGTTTGGTGGGGAGGGGGAAGAGAGGGGAAGGGGGACGGGACTCAGAGCAGGAACGTTTTCGAAATCTTTGTTAAGGGCGTGATGGCAACGTGCTAATACCTCTGATGGCCCCTTTTGATTTCTTGTCATTTGCTTTTTTCCTTTTTGATTATTTGTGTCTGTTTATATATATATGTATATATATATATATATATATATATATATATATATATATATATATATATATATATATATATATATATATATATTTATTTATTTATTTATATACATATACATATATATATATGTATGTATGTTTGTATGTATACTGAATTTTCTTCCCAGATATTATGTCTTACAACGGATTTTTTCCTCCAATGTGTCAGCTGGTCTGACCATCTCTGCAGAGATAATGTATTAGTATTTTCTGTAAAATTCTTGAAATCAGTAAATATCCTACATTTTTTTAATCTAAATACGCAAAAAATCAAGCAATTTCAAAAGCATTTAACATACAGTTTTATTGCATTTAGAAAAACATAGCGGTATTAGATATAAATAAACCTTAAAGAATGTAACATGGTTCCTAATAGCAGAATATTTGTCTCCTGACCAGAAATATGAGAGAGAGAGAAAAAATGAAAATGTAAAGAGGCCCTCTCCCTTATCTTTCCTGATTTGAATAGATTCTTTTTTTCTTTCATTGTGCGCGTAATCCTGTAATCTCTTCCAACCTACTAAAAATTCCGTTGCTTTACACCACCTGAATCTATCTTTCTACCAGGTACTTCTGTTATTCCTAATCCCTAGTGACATTTTTCCCTTCGTCTCCCTCTTCTTCTTCTCCTCCTTCTTCTTCTCCTACCTCTGCTTCTTCTGCTTCTTCTTCTTCTTCTTCTTCTTTTTCTTCTTCTTCTTCTTCTTCTCCTACTTCTGCTTCTTCTGCCTGTTGGTTTTCTTCTTCTTCTTCTTCTCCTTATTCTTTTCCTTCTTCATCTTCTTCTTCTTCTTCTTCTTCTTCTTCTTCTTTGTCCTCCTCCTCCTCCTCCTCCTCCTCCTCCTCCTCCTCCTCCTCCTCCTCCTCCTAGATGTTATCTGTCTATTTTCTTGCTCTCTTTTGAAAATTTGGTAGACATTGTACTCTCTTTCGAGGGGTTTCGAAGGCAGATTTTCCCTCTTTCCTTTTTTTTCCTCTTTCCTTTTTTTCCCTGATAATGGGCAGAGTCGTTTGCGCATTCCTGGCGATTCTCGCCGGGTTCCGTTCGTTACTGGAGTCTATAACTTCGGAGAGTCATGATAAATTGTCAGGAGTCTGTCAGGCTTCCTCGCCTTGAGATACTGCTGTCTAAGAGGGAATTCGCTATTTGGAATCAGTGTTGGGTGCTCGGTTCTTGGAGTCTTTATAGGAATTTAGACGACGGTTTATTCTATATATATATATATATATATATATATATATATATATATATATATATATATATATATATATATATATATATATGTATATATATATATACATATATATGTTATATATACTGTGTACATATATATATATATATATATATATATATATATATATATATATATATATATATATATATATATATATATATAATGTTTCTGTATGCATGTATGTATGTGTACTTGCATGAATACAATCTAGATGATTTATATGTAGTATAATTTCAGTTACGACTGAAATAAATTACTATTGGTTAAGTTCTATACAGTTGCAGTTCATTTTACGAGTACAAGTTTATGTCCGTATATATCAGTTCCTTTTTCCTTGTTATTCAAATGTTTAATCTTTACACTTCCTGCGTTTCTTTCAGTGTGTCTGTCTGTCTGTCTACCTTTCTCTCTCCCTCTCATCACGAAACTAATATTTGCGTTTGAAGTCAGAGCGTGAGGAAGACATGAAAGAAGCAAACGAGCGAGTTTTCCCCAAATCCGAGTCGGAATTATGTCAACACGAAGCCGGGGGGGGAAGTTGGCTGGCAAGCAAGAGTATTATGAACCGAAGGCGCCTTCCCTCAAGTTAAATCCTCATGAATTATTAAACTTAATAAGTCATTTACAAAGTCACGTGCAGAATTACTCGGTTACTTTCGGAATAACTTAAGAGAAGTTCCTCGTCGGGTTGCTCGGCCGTTATTGACCTCCTCCGGGAAACACGAGGCGACACCAGATGAGTTTGGGGGGCAAAATTATCACCCTGGGGAAGGTCGTGACCGGATTCGAAATATTGTCCTCGAGAGTTTTTCGTTTTCTTTCTACCTGTGAAAATTGTTGGTGTACGCGCGGGTTAGGGTTAGAAAAGTGTATGGTAGAGTTGTTGGCTTGTGACACTTGAGATATATATACGGTATATAATATATGTGTGTATATATATATAAATCAATATATATATATATATATATATATATATATATATATATATATATATATATATATATATATATATATATATATATATCTATATATATATATATATATATATATATATATGTGTGTGTGTGTGTTTGTGTGTGTGTGTGTGTGTGTGTGTGTGTGTGTGTGTGTAGAGAGAGAGAGAGAGAGGGACAGAGACAGTGACAGAGAGAGAGGGAAAGCTACTCCCTCAGGTTGGTAATTCAATTTATTAATGATTACAAATATATGTTAACAGATTGTGCAGAAGGGCAGTATGTCCAAAAAAAAAAATAATAATAAAAAGAAACAGTCGGATTTCCATAGTCATGTTCTCTGATGCTTTGTAAGAAATACTGAGAATGAGTTTTAATATTTTTCTCTTTTATTTTTGTCTGACCGCACAAGACCCACCCCCACGCCCCCGGCAGACTTCAGACATATGGTATTGCTTCTTTACTGTCTAAAGTTATTTCTAACTTTCAAATTGATTGCGCTATTTATGCCATACCTGACAACACTACATCTGCCATCTTCCCTGGTCTTAGTGGTCCTCCGCATATTTCTGTTATCTCCCCTCAACATTTTTGGCTCATTTTCTCCTTACAATGAACTTTAAGCTATTTTTGTTCTTGCTACTGTGTGTGTATGTATATATATATATATATATATATATATATATATATATATATATATATATACATATATATATATATATATATATATATATATATATATAATATATATATATATATATATATATGTATATGTATATATACATACATATATATATATATATATATATATATATATATATATATATATATATATAAAGAGATATATATATACTGTATATATATATATACATATATATACGTTTGTTTGTGTGTGTATATATATGATGAATGTTGAGAAGGAATTGATCAGTGAAAAATATAAGGTCAAGCAACAATTTAAGTCCAGTAAAGTCGTATACACTAGGTAGAAAAAAGATAGCTACATGAAAAAAATTTAATAGGAAAGGTAAACAAATTTACTAAGGTAAGCTGAAGATGATAAAAATTATACGGTCACTACTAGGAGGGGCACAACTTTATAATCACCAAAGCATATAAGCCACACGCGATGCATGTACTAACGTATGAGTGCGTGTTTCTGTATGTGCATGGATGCAATCACAAAGTAGCCACTCATCTTCACTGTGTATATGTTACAGGAAGACTGTGAAACCAGGGGTTTCATGAAGTCCCTGAAGTTTTCAGGGAATTCGTGAAATCACCTGTTCACTTAGCGACATTTGATTCCCGAGGGGCTAGTACTAGGCGAAACAGTGGTTCATCTACACTGTTTCGCCGAGTTTAGTATTAGCCTCTCGGGGATCAAATGTGTTTTGCCGTGTTTAGTACCAGCCCCTCTGGGATCAAATGTGATCAAATACGCTTAGGGACATTTGATCCCCGAGGGGCTAGTACTAAACACGTCGAAACGGTGTAGATGAATCACTGTCTCGCCGTGTTTAGTACTAACCCCTCGGGGATCAAATGTCCCTAAGTGAATTGGTGATTTCACGGTCTTACTGTTACATATATATTCACATTACTCGTATTAGGTTTCAATAAGACAGGATGATTTGTATTGCAGATTCTTCCATTTACATAGTACTACAAGCTTTCAAAGACGTACAGTCTTCTTCTTCAGGTACTTAAAGAAGAAGATTGTGCGTCTTTGTAAATTAAAGAATCTGGAATCTAAACTGTCCTGTCTTGTTGAAGCCTACTACGTGTATTTTGTGTACGTTATGTATATATGTGTCTGTGCATATGTGTAAATTATCACACTCCAGACGGTGATCCAGTCCGGTTTTCAGCAAGCATTGCTGAGGTGAGGTTGCTAGCCCTAGTCCCCTTCCAGTAGATGTTCAAGGGGTTTAATTTGCCGATTAAATCTTGCACTCCCTCGACGGTCACGCATCCAGGTACTGACCAAACTCAGTGTAACTTAATTTTGCTGCTACGTCGACTAGTTATTAATACGCAGCTGAATGGCATCTCTGACTGGAGAAGGCGAAACGTTGTCTTCTTAATTCTTTAGAGGAAATATCCTCACGTACCTAAATAATATAGTATTTGTCTTGTATGCAAATTCAACCATCAAAATATATCGTATTGTGACTTCACGTAAATGTATTAAATCATTTGAAACAATACCATTTTCCAGTAATGGATTGGTTGCTTGAGTAAAGGTTCGAAGTAGGTCTCCTTCTAATATTTGTGCAACTCACTCAAACTGTAGTGGAGTGTCGTTCCTTGACGCTTAATAATTTATGCGTCAACAGCATTGGAGGCGATAAGGCAACCTTTTATTGACTTATCAGTATATATTGCATCCCTTATTTGAAATTTGGGGTCGCTTTTCAGCAAAAAATGCTTTTCAATTGCATACCACATAGGAAAATGAAGATGTTTTGTTTAGAATATGCCCAACAGTTTCGTCCTCCAATGGACCTCTTCTCGGAGCGTTTATTAAGGAAAAAGAGGTCCATTGGAGGACGAAACTGTTGGGCATATTCTGACCAAAACATCTTTCATTTTCTATGTGGAATACAACTGAATAACATATCTTCGTGTCTAAGAAGATTACCAGTATTATTAGACTGTGCGTGAGTTATTGCTTTCGAGAACTCTTGAATTATTCTTGACTAGGTAATTCATCCTTGGTATCCACGTAGCACCCGCTAGGCTTCTCTCCCTCAGGAACATAAGGCTCTGAAATCTGTTCTTTCGATCATTCCTTTACTCTAGAACCCCCCTCCCCACGCCCCCACCCCCCACCTTTCCTTTTGCTGTGTCTGGAGTCTTACGTTTCATAAAGGGTCGAACCAGTCGGATGTACCGTATTTCCTGCGTTTTCTCCTTCCTTGCCTAGCCAGGTTTTAAGCTCTGAGCTCTGAGCTCGGTTTCCGTTCTTGTAAATTATATACAGTAAGATCATTTGAAAAATCATGCACCCCACCGGCATACGATGTATCCTTTAAACGAACACACATCTTTGCTGAAAGAGATGTGCAGTTTTGATTACTTGAGGCAACGATTCACTTTGAATTTATTAGTTATACATATTAGACGTCAAACTCCACATTCAGTGAACATAAACATGTTCATGGCCCGATCTATCGTTAGATATTCAAATTGCTTGCATCTCAGCGAAGGAACCAGAATTGATGAACAAGACCTAGAATGACCTTGGATGTGTTCCCAAGGACTCTGTTAAGTATGGGGGATGAGACAAGGGGAGGGTGGGAGGGAGTGAAGGTTGTGGGGGGGGAGAGAGGAGACGCTCAAGTGTGAAAATAAAACCTTCATATTAGGAGTGTTAAGGGCCCGGTATCGGCCTCAATCTACCTGTTCTTCCACACTAAAAATCGCCGAAAATGTATCGAGAATTTGTAAGAATTTCCCCAGACACGCCCTTAACGGCCTCCCCCTCCCTCCTTATCGACGGGTCCATCGGCCCAGACGGGTCTGCAGCCCCATAAAAATTAGACCCATACTTGTCTCCTTTTGACCGAGACGTGTTGGTAGAAATGTAAGTTACAGTCAACCTACAATATTTTAAGTATCCACTTCTCCCTCTTTCCCGCGGAGAGTATATTATCGAGAGAGGAGCATTGCTTTGAACCAGTGCGGTAGCTTAAATACGTTTTGGCCCCTCCCTTAAAAAGTCGAGGGATAATAAACTCGGCTATAAAGCCCAAAGAAGCTAACTTTTAGGAGCCTTTGGCGGAGGGGATTTGAGAGGACCCCCTCGTAAATCATATTGAACTCCGGGTCTTCGTTGCACCCACTTCTGGATTTTACCAGCTGAAATGATCACCAATTTATGGGTTTTTTATTTTTTTTTTTTCGTATGGGCTTACAAGACGACTACGCGCAATCGGAGTGTTGATATATGTATATGTATATATATATATATATATATATATATATATATATATATATATATATATATATATATATACATATATATATATACATATATATATATGTGTGTGTGTGTGTGTATATATATATATATATATATATATATATATATATATATATATATATATATATATATATATATATATATATATATATATATATATATATATATATATATATGTATAATATATATACACACACACACAGAATGAAGATGGAAGTGTATGGATTATAATTCATTAAAATAAGAAAGAAATTTCAGTAACTTATGTATTAAGTGCATCCTGAAATTCTTTTAGCTGAGTATTTTCATACGAATGTATGTTGGTGCATATACTTGTGCATACAAATTTATGGACTCATTTTTTTCCACCCAAGATAGAGCACTAAAACGTGCGCGCGGTACATGTACACCTTCAGCTGCTCATAATTTATTGTACGTGATGTTTATCTTCAGATGTGTCTATCTAAATCATTATTGTTACCTTGGCTACAAAGTGGATGTTAATGTAGGACCAAGTTTATTAAGTATTTAGGATTATGAATAGGCTTTTAGTTTTTAGTTTTCTGTAAAAGAAAACTATTGTGCCGGCTTTGTCTGTCCGTCCGCACTTTTTTCTGTTCGCACTTTTTCTATCTGCCCTGAGGCTACCAAATTGCAGCCCTTTAGCCTCAGTAGTTTTTATTTTATTTTCGGTTAAAGTTAGCCATAATGGTGCGTCTAACAACGATATAGGACAGGCCACCACCGGGCCGTGGTTAAAGTTTCATGGGCTGCGGCTCATACAGCATTATACCGAGACCACCGAAAGATATATCTATTTTCGATGGCCTTAATTATACGCTGTAGTGGCTGTACAGAAAACTCGATTGCGCCGGAGAAACTTCGGCGCATTTTTTACTTGTTCTTGTTACATTGACCGGTCCATAAATCCTGTTGATAATTGATGCATCAATATCTACTATACGTTGTCATTGACTATCAAAATTCAATAGAATTATATTTGTTTAATGCCCAGTGTCGTGATTCAACCTAATCTTTAAATAATTAAGTGAAATCTTTATCCAACCAGGGAGATAATTAGATATTTGAAAAATAGGTAACTAACTCAAACTTTCCTGTCTTATCTCGAACAATTAAATGGAACCATTTAAAAACTAATGTCACTTGCGTGACACGTTATCTCTGCAGCATGACCTTAGGTCATGATAATTATTCTCTCTCTCCCCTTTGACATGGGAAGGGCAGAATTAACTTGGCTATTTAACCCTCCCCTTGGTGGGGTGGTTAACCCCTATAACATGGAAAAAGGCCATTTTGGCATTATGGTTTGGGTACTACCAAATTTACAGGTTTAATATGGAGGTACGCGTTGCTGATGAGTTCATAAGTTCCCAGGATTAAGCTGTCGGAGTTTTGGCCAAACAAACGAAGGTGGTTTGATATTTAAGCCGATTAGCGTCTTCAAAATCACCAAAATGTACATACATTCGTTTTTATGTAGCTCTGATTTAAATAATGTGGCTGTCTAAATGTAAATATTGGACATAATTCCTCAGAAGTAATTCGGAGAGCGGACGACAAAATCTCGTCACTTGCGAGGTTCCAGGCCAGGACCATATTTTCATCGGCTGCTTAGTAGTCCCACGACGCCAGTAACGTTCTGAGCTTTGGATAACGATATGTTTGCTGGTCATGAAACGCCCAATGGCCTAAGAAATTCCAGCCAAGCACCGAGCTCCCATGGGTAGTTCCGTGAGCTATTGGGCGCCAGCGACGTTCTAAGGGGTTGGGGGCTGGATTCCAGGATAGGGAGGACTACCCCCCCTCTCTCTCTCTCTCTCTCTCTCTCTCTCTCTCTCTCTCTCTCTCTCTCTCTCTCTCGTTTCCGCAGATCTCTCTTGTAAGTCCTCAGCTCTCTCTCTCTCTCTCTCTCTCTCTCTCTCTCTCTCTCTCTCTCTCTCTCTCTCTCAAGTTTTCTCAGATCTCTTCTCGAAGTCCTCAAACCCCTCTCTCTCTCTCTCTCTCTCTCTCTCTCTCTCTCTCTCTCTCTCTCTCAAGTTTTCTCAGATCTCTTCTCGAAGTCCTCAAACCTCTCTCTCTCTCTCTCTCTCTCTCTCTCTCTCTCTCTCTCTCTCTCTCTCAAGTTTCCTCAGACTTCTTCTCTAAGTCCTCTCTCTCTCTCTCTCTCTCTCTCTCTCTCTCTCTCTCTCTCTCTCTCTCTCTCTCTCTCTCTCTCTCAAGTTTCTTCAGATCTCTTCTCTAAGTCCTCAACTGTCTCTCTATCTTTCTATCTCTCTCTCTCTCAAGGTTCCTCAGACTTCTTCTCTAAGTCCTCAACCAACTCCTCCCCCCCCCTCTCTCTCTCTCTCTCTCTCTCTCTCTCTCTCTCTCTCTCTCTCTCTCTCTCAAGTTTCTTCAGATCTCTCTCTCTCTCTCTCTCTCTCTCTCTCTCTCTCTCTCTCTCTCAAGTTTCTTCAGATCTCTTCTCTAAGTCCTCAACCGCCTCTCTTTCTTTCTTTCTTTGTATCTCTCTCTCAAGTTTCTGCAGATCTCTTCTCTAAGTCCTCAACCGTCTCTCTTTCTTTCTATCTCTCGCTCTCTCAAGTTTCCTCAGATCTCTTCTCGAAGCCCTCACCTCCATCCTCTCTCTCTCTCTCTCTCTCTCTCTCTCTCTCTCTCTCTCTCTCTCTCTCTCTCTCTCTCTCTCTCTCAAGAGTCCTCGGATCTCTTCTCCAAGTCCTCAACTTACTTCTCTCTCTCTCTCTCTCTCTCTCTCTCTCTCTCTCTCTCTCTCTCTCTCTCTCTCTCAGTTCACAAAGTCTCAGAAACCACTTAGCGTGACATCAAGACGCATTGTTTCTTATATTTCCCTCAACTCTGAGAGCGGAGCGTGGCGTGCCCTCCTGGGAAAGCGGACGCCCAAAACTATTTGCATTTGATAATGAGTTATGTCACAAAACTTGAGTTTAGCTTGTTTGGAAAGCAGAAAGGTTTGGAGAAAAGCCGGTGCCAATTAAAGGAGTTGCCTCTTCTTCTTCTTCTTCTTCTTCTTCTTCTTCTTCTTCTTCTTCTTCTTCTTCTTCTTCTTCGTCGCCGTCGTCGTCTTATTGGAATTATCGTTCTTGTAGGACGTAACAAATAGAATCCGACATATTTGACAATGAAACTGGAATCTTTCTAAATCCATATTATTATTATTATTATTATTATTATTATTATTATTATTGGTTCTTCGATTGGTTCTCTTCTCTTCAATACTAATGCTAAATAAAATCTGGCAAACGTTCATTCTTTGACCAGATATTGTAAAACACCAATATCGCAGAGAAAAAAAAAATTTAATAATTGAAATGTCATAATACCAAATCAATTCAGCTGATGCAGCTATTCTTTTCAGCAGAATTATTATTATTATTATTATTATTATTATTATTATTATTATTATTATTATTTGCAAAAATGGTCACGGAACTATGCCTCCGTCGTGTTTACATATACCACTCTTCAGTTACTATTATTATTACTCTTTTATTATTAATATTATTTTTTTGGGGCTATCACAGTCATCCTATTGGGCTGGATGTTTTTTTATAGTGTGGGGTTCCGGGTTGCGTCCTGCCTCCTTAGGAGTCCATCACTTTTCTCACTATGTGCGCTGTTTCTAACAGCATACTCTTCTGCATGAATCCTGGAGCTACTTTGGCTTCCAGTTTTTCCAGGTTCCTTTTCAGGGATCTTGGGATCGTGCCTAGTGTTCCTATGATTATGGGTACAGTTTCCACTGGCATATCCCATATCCTTCTTATTTCTATTTACAGGTCTTGATACTTAACAATTTTTTCTCGTTTTTTCTCATCTACTCTGGTGCCCCATGGTATTGCGAAATCAATGAGTGATACTTTCTTCTGGATTATTATTATTATTATTATTATTATTATTATTATTATTATTATTATTATTATTATTATTATTATTATTATTATTATTATTATTCGCAAAGAAAAACGGAACCATGACTCACTCCCTCACACACGCGCGTTCACATAAACCACTCTTCCTTCATCGGAGGAGGAGGAGCGAATAACAACAGGATATCGTAGGATGACATCCTTCCTGCGTTATCCATTTGTGTAATGTCTTCATTACGGGATTTAAGGTTAATCCTCCGGTCGCCGGGATCCCCAAATTAAATGTCATCCAGCGGCTTTTATGGACGGTAATGATACACTCGCAGTCGTTCACGGCTCTTCTTCATTTTGTTTTACGATGACGAGATTATGTGGCTCGGGAGTGATGGCCGGGTGTGGGGAGGGCCTCCGTGCGCATGCGCGTTTGGGAGTTTTTGGATTCGGATATACGCTTGTATGTTTGTTTGTGTGTTTGGCCGTGTTCTCTTGTGTTTGTATGCATTGACGTGTGCCCTTACATTATTGCCCCTTTATGCATGTATTTCGTCCTTTTTTTTTTTGGCAAAGTGTCGAATATGTATTTTTCCGAATTTTCGAGTTACCTGCATCGACTGTGATTTTGTCATCGACTTCTTGTTTCAGCAAAGTATCAAGTCTGTCTCTGCTACCATCCAGGATGTATGGTGAGACAGACACACTTGATATTTTGTTGAAACAAGACGTCGATAACAAAATCACCGTCGGCGCAGTTAACTAAAAAAAATTGGAAAAATGCATATTCGACACTATGCCAAAAAACCGACGATATGTGTTTTACTTTCATAAGCTGTGCACGCGTGCTTGCGTTTGTATACTCATTATTGCATTTATCTTTATTAGCCACAATCCCGAAATTGTGTGTATATGTTTGTACATAAGTATGAGCACGTATTTTTTTTAGTATATCTATATAGTTGTATAGTAAAGTGTTAGCGTGTGTCACTAACCACAATTCATGAAGCATGCTATTATATAAATGTGTATATTTTTTCATTATAATTTTCTTTTTATATGTACTGTATGTACTCAGATTACATGTACCCACTTGCGTGCAACGCTATATAAGTGAGTACTTGATTCCCGCTGCCTTCAAAGTACTTACAAAATCAAGCCAAAGAATTCTGATTGGCATTCGACTGGCAGGTTTGGATTCCTTAGCAGCGGCATGTCGATGTGAGTCGACAGGCGTTCGCGATAGCTGCAAATTGTTGCAGTGTGAGTGATAGCAGTTGCAGACTCGACACGCCCGAAGCCTTGAGAGAGGAAGAAGGCTCACC
>NC_089745.1:50076493-50078993 GCF_040412425.1 Macrobrachium rosenbergii
ATATATATATATATATATATATATATATATATATATATATATATATATATATATGTGTGTGTGTGTGTGTGTGTGTGTGTATGTGTGTGTGTGTGTGGTCGTGCGTACTTAACAGATCCACTCAGGCATGGAAGTGAGGCTGGTTCCGCGAACTGCGTTGTTATAATTAACGACAGAGAAAAAGGGAACCCACGGAACCCGAAAATGCTGAGATGGTTTTGTCAGATTAATATGGAAGACTCCCACTCTTTTTTTTTTTCTGTATCATTTTTCCACCCCGACGATCTCGTCAATTTACTGACAAGGACAAATAACTGGGTAGGAACTAAAATTGGGTTAGCATAAAAATTGACAAAAAATCCATTTTTTTATTTGGAGATGGTTGAGAGAGAGAGAGAGAGAGAGAGAGAGAGAGAGTGCTGGCGTGAAAGCTGGTACGGGAAAGGAAGACAAAGAGATCTAGGTTTTACTTTATTTTACCTTATTCATGAGAAAATTCCCTTAATATAATAATAATAATAATAATAATAATAATAATAATAATAATAATAATAATAATAATAATAATAATAATAATAATAATAAGGACGGATAACTGGGTAGGAGCTAAAATTAGGATAGCATAAAAATTGACAAAAATATTCTTTTTTATTTGGAAATGGTTGAGAGAGAGAGAGAGAGAGAGAGAGAGAGAGAGAGAGAGAGAGAGAGAGAGAGAGAGAGGCGGTTTGCTTTTTACTGGCGAGAAGGCTGGTACGGGAAAGGAGGGAGACAGAGAAATATAAAGAGTATAGCACTAATCTCCAATGAAATTCCTTTAATAATAATAATAATAATAATAATAATAATAATAATAATAATAATAATAATAATAATAATGATATCTATACAAAAAACGCAATATATATACTGTACATCTACATGTTTTTCTGTTTCAAAAGTAATAAATAACACGTTTGTCATTTTTACCTTATGATAAAATTCTCTCATTAATAATAATAATAATAATAATAATAATAATAATAATAATAATAATAATAATAATAATAATATCTATACAAAAAACGCAATATACATATTATATATCTACATGTTTTTTTCTGTTTCAACAGTAATAAATAACATGTTTGTCATTTTTTCCTTATGAATTTAAGAATAATAATAATAATAATAATAATAATAATAATAATAATAATAATAATAATAATAATAATAATAATATCTATACAAAAAACGCAGTATACATACTGTATATCTACATGTTTTTCTGTTTCAAGAGTAATAACACATTTGTCATTTTTACCTTATAATAAAATTCTCTCATTAATAATAATAATAATAATAATAATAATAATAATAATAATAATAATAATAATAATAATAAATTCTGAAACATTAAACGCATTGTGTATCCATATATTTTTTCCGTTTCAACGGTAGTCTACAGGTAATAAATTCCACATTTTGACTTTCTGTCTTCCAGCCCGAGCCCAGCCTCTGTAACCACTGGACCTTCTCATACATTGCCGTCATTGTTAACGTAAAGACACACAAGTAATAATGATACAAATAATTAAACAATATTTTCACTCACGCATCGACTGGGAGCCAATAAAGACTTAATAATGCAAATTAGTAACTATGAAATATACATTAAGCATCCAAGTTTTCATCGCAAACCGAACTAGTTGGTTGTAACTGGTTATTCCCAAACAGTATAAATTCGATCTCTAGGGAGTATATTTAGTTACCTCTTCTTTTTTTTATCTTCTTTGACCGGATACGGTGCAGGACGCATTGTAATCCTATACTGCGCTTGCATAATAGTATGCAGGAACTCCTCCTACTGGCTTGCATGCAGAGGATTCGGTTTCTTTTTGCAGTGATGATTGTCCTGGATTACGTAACTTTGCAATATGTCCGTTTAGTTTGTTATATTTTTGAGTTAAAATAATATTTGCTCAGTAATGGTAATGATACATCAAATCTATAATTTGTACGTTTTTTCAAGTATTTTAATTGTTCTTTATATAATTAATTCAATGAAAGAGTCTGAGCAAATCTTACTGAATTTTCAAGGCAATATGTTATTATAGTATAACTAGGAACTTATAACCATTATGGCCTCAGGTAAAGGTGTGTATACTTTTATTTATCGACAAACAGTTATGATGCTTTCACTTGTACTTCTTCCTCCCCAAGATAATGCAGCTAGATGATACAGACTGTAAATTAGATGCAAATAATTCACTTACAATCAATAAAGTATTTTTATCGAATGTTGCACGTCATATAAGTGATAAAACGCTAAAGATTATCTCTTAATATTTCGTTCATCAAGTGTATGTTTTCATATATATAGTTTATATATGTATGTATGTATGTATGTAATTGTCTTCAACATTTAGCCGTTTGTAAAGTGCAGAATATCGCCTAATATTTCGATCACTGAATCAAATGAAAGTTTCATATAGTTACGGTAAGGCTGCAAGATATCTTC
>NC_089745.1:50081493-50088993 GCF_040412425.1 Macrobrachium rosenbergii
CGGCCAATGAACGATTAGAGGAATTTATTTCTGGTGATAGAAATTCATTTCTCGGTATAATGTGGTTCGGATTCCACAATAAGCCGTAGGTCCCGTTGCTAGGTAACCAATTGATTCTTAGCCACGTAAAATAAGTCTAATCCTTCGGGCCAGCCCTCTCTAGGAGAGCTGTTAATCAGCTCAGTAGTCTGGTTAAACTAAGATATACTTAACTTTTGTACCGAAAATAACTCGTAATTAGAGATGCTCATTTCCACCACAAAGACATACATAAATACTTTGAGGCATCACCTGATGGCAGTCATAGAACCCAAATAGATCACATAGCCATTAATCGAGAGAGAAAGAGAGCGCCAGAATGTGTTAGCAGCTACAGAGGAACAAATGTTGGCAGTGATCACCCAACTTCTCATTGCCGCACCAAGAATGAAATTAAAAGCACGCAAGAAACTTTTGTAAAGAATATCGAAACAGATTTACTGTTCTAAGAACCGTACCTGAGGCGGTGCAGTTAATCAAGGAAACAGAGGTACTGGCGTATGAACAATAAGATGGATAATTTTGAGTTCTGATGAGACTTGGGACACGGGGAAAATTAGACAAGAGCAAAAGGTATTTCTATAAAAATTTCAGGAAGGGGATGAAGAATGTAAAGTACAACATAAAGAGCACTGAAGTGCAGATAGTTTAGCCGAAGGCAGTGCAAAAAGAGATAAGAATGAATGTCTTGGAAAAATAGGCAGATATCCATGACGAAGCCATGTATTCGGAGAACGGCGTTGGTGCTGGGGTAGCCTACAGAATAATTATAAATGAAATATCCACGGGTGAAAAGAAAAGAGGAAAATAACTGTTACAAGAATGATGGGGTGAGTATCATCATCATCATCACAAGAAGAAAGGAAACTGTGGGAGGAGCATATTAGTTATGTCGTAACTAAGAGATATGAGGGATACAAAGATTTCTGTTTTCTTAGGTTTATTTCCTCTGGCGTTTCAAACTCCCTCTGGCGTTTATTTTCAGAGTGAATGAAATTGCATGCAGCTTACAAGGGTATATAGCAAGCGGAGGTGGGGCGGTGGGTGTACAGTTGCCAGGTCGGTTATTCAGCTGAGTTGTGGTTGGTCACGGGTTGGTGACGAAGTCGGTCTCGGAGGCGTTGAGACCTTCTGGGCCTAATCACTATTATTTGATTGGTATGCCTTGACGCTAAATAGCACCTAAATGCACCGATGAATGAATTGACAATTTTTGAAGCGGCATTAGTAATAAGGAAACTTAGGAGGTGGAAATCACTGAGCTAAGATAGATTAACATCAGAAATTATTTTAGCTGAAAATGAAATGTCACCTCGTGTACTAACGAGATTGTTTTGAAGAATATGGAATGAGAAAACAAAGCCTGATGATTGAGAACTGGAAGTCATAGCGAAGGTACCACCAAAGAAAAGTGACCTACTGAATGTGGTAACTATAGAGCTATTGCACTCGCTTCAGTTGTGATGAAAATAATTAATATACATATCCTCAGTAGGCTGCAAGAAGACACTGATACACTGCTTGAATAAGAACAAGCTGGTCTTATAAGACAGAGTTGTACAAATCAGTTACTTGTGTTAAGACTTATAGTGCATCAGTGAATGGAATGTAAAAATCCCAGTCTGATGACTTTTGTGGACTTCTGTTGAGTACTAAAAGGCATTTAACAGAACCCACAGACCAGTATTACGGTAATTCATGCGTCTCGATGGTAATCCCGTTAAATGTGTAAAGCCTGTTGAAGGTGTCCGTGAACGAAGTTAATTTACAGGATTCAGTGGAGTGCTTAAGGGGAATGTTATTTCACCTATGCCGTCTGACCTTCTCATGGAATTTATAATGAAAAAATTGTTGGCGATGGAAGTGAAAGTTCAGATGGGAATAACAATAGAAATATGATAGACTTTGAGGAGGTAGATGATGCTGTTTTAATAAAAAAAATACAAGGTTATAAAGCTTGCTTAATATAATGCATCATATATTTAGAGAGATGGGACTCAAAATAAATCAGAGAAACGCAGAAATAATTTAGATAGAGTATGCACAAAGGGATGACACACACACACACAAATACACACACACACACACACACACACACACACACACACACACACACACACACACACACACACACACATATATATATATATATATATATATATATATATATATATATATATATATATATATATATATATATATATATATTTAATTAATATATATGTATGTATGTACATATTAATCGACTTGAAAGAGACAATGTTATTTAAAAACAGTAACAAGAAGCTGCGGACTAGGCGAATGGGTTTGAATGATTTTATGAGATTAAAAGATACTTTAGAGTATTATGAGATGTTCCTTCATGCCAAAGGAATGGAGGCCGATAGACTGGCGAACAGTATATAATTCGTAAGTGCTGGAAGGAGGGAGGAGAGGAATGCCCAGAAAGTTCTGATTGGATAGAGACGAATTGGCACTGGGGCAGAAAAGCATGAATATCCTAATGTCCATTGAATGGAATGGAATGGAATCTAGAGTTTAGGCCAAAGACCAAGCACCGGGACTTATGAGGTCATTCAGCGCTGGAAAGGAAATCGAGAGTAGGTAGGTTTGAAAGGTGTAACAGGAGGAAAACCTTGCTGTTGCACTTTGAAATAATTGTTAGGAGAGGGTGGATAGCAAGATGGAAGAAAAATAATATGAATGGAGGTACAGTAAAGGGAACGAAAGGGATTGCAGCTAGGGACCGTAAGGACGCTGCAAAGAACTTTTAATAATGCCGACAGTGCACCCCGTGTGGTGCAGTGACGGCACTAACCCCTTACGGAGTAATGTCCATTGAGCAAGCGAGAGCGTGCAAGATAGAGGTGGGTGGCGCGATGTGTTGTAGGGCGTTTGACACATTGCTAAATAGCATTTTGTGTACGAAGCGTGAAGCGGTTAATAATTTGGATTTTTTGTATACGAGGTACACTTGATTTTTTTCATGAACCCCCTAAACATACTATATCTGTTTAAAAGTCTTTCATTGCGGAAATGCTTGTGAACAACAAATCGATGTAACGAGCTTACCAAAAAGAGATTTGTTTCCTGCTTTTATTGCTGAGATGATGCTTATCGATGTGTAACCAGTAGTATCTGCATTAATGTACTTTTGGAAAATAACCGATTTAATGTATTCCTGTGTTAGTGGGTTTTTAGTTTTCTTAAAAGAAAACTATTGTGCCGGCTTTGTCTGTCCGTCCTCACTTTATTCTGTCCGCACTTTTTCTGTCCGCCCTCAGATCTTAAAAACTACTGAGGCTAGAGGCGGCAGATTGGTATGTTGATCATCCATCCTCCAATCGTCAGACATACTAAATTGCAGCCCTCTAGCCTCAGTAGTTTTTATTTTATTTAAGGTTAAAGTTAGCCATAATCGTGCTTCTTGCAACGATACAGGATAGGCCACCACCGGACCGTGGTTAAGATTTCCTGGGCCGCGGCTCATACGGCATTATACCGAGACCCCCGAAAGATAGATCTATTTTCGGTGGCCTTGATTATACGCCGCAGCGGCTGTACAGAAAAACTCGATTGCGCCGAAGAAACTTCCGCGCATTTTTTACTTGTTGCGATCGTAACTTGCTATGTGGAAGATTTGTTTGGTGCATATGAAAGTTACTTTGATAACAGTTTACTTAACTCCCTTTATAAAAACACACACACACACATATATACATGTGTGTATATAAAAATATATATATATATATATATATATATATATATATATATATATATATATATATATATATATATATATATATATATATATATATATATATATATATATAATTGTGTTTGTGTGTGTACGCATACTGAATAAACAGAATAATCTACGCGTTTAGTTGCTCGCATAGTTTCAGCTGTAAAGTGAGATTTCGATAACAGAATCGCTGATCACACACACCTCATTAACTCCTTTCCACTGCCGGGCTGAAAGGAATGTCAGTAAACAAGATCAAGGCGTCCCATAAAACGGGGAATAAATTCCTAACCGACAACCTCTTTATCGCTCATTGCGCCCCTTAATTGCGACGGGCAAAACTCGTAGGGGGGTCCTGCATGGCATACCACTACAATCGTTTGTCCCATTCGTATCAAATTCCTTCTATACGAAATTTTTTTTCATCGGCTTTTAATTGATATGTTATTGGTGTGTACAACGCCTACGGACAACTGGTTTTATTACTCGTTTTATGGCTTAATTGGACCAGGAAGTTTCTCTCGCAAGGTGGTCTGGGGAGCATTTTCCTTGAAAAAAGCGGGACGACATATCTTAAAATCTAACCATCGAGTTTTCTTTGAAATAATCTCAATATGTTTCCCACACCCAAATTCTCCGATGCTTTTATCTTAACCTAATCTAGGGGCATGGTCAAAAAAACCCGGGCTGGTACAGTAGTAGCATACATCTCAGGTATTTGCGTCAGGGGAGCAGATTGTAAGAATAAAGGATTTTTTCTGATCTGCAGTTACCTTCTTATATCGTTTTTTTTTTTTTAATATTCTTATTGTTACTTCATAACAGTCCTCATAACATTTGATTTGCATCTTTTTTTTTATTTATACCGGGAGTATTTTCCTCTTAGGAATGCTTTGTTGTTTTCAAAAAGGTAAAATTTACATTTTTGTTATTTTCAAGAAGGTATAGTATACCATTTTTTTTATTTTCAAAAAGTTAAAAGTTTACCCTTTTTATATTTTCAGAAAGGTAAAGGTTACCCTTTTTTGTTGTTTTCAAAAAGGTAAAATTCACCAATTTTTTATTTCCAAAAAAGGTAAAGTGTAGCATTTTTTTTATTTTCAAAAAAGTAATTTACCATTTTTTTATTTAAAAAATGTAAAATATACCTTTTTTCGAAAATTAATGCTAATCATTTTATAGTTAAGGTAAGGTAAAATACACCATTTTTTAATTTCAAAAAGATAAAGTTTACCATTTTTTTCAATAAGGTAAAATGTACCATTCTGTTTAAAGGTCAAGTTTACCATTTGTATTTTCAAAAAGTGAAATGTAACATTTCGAAAATTAAATTTTACGATATTTTAATTTCAATAAGGTAAAATATACCATTTATATTTTCAAAAAGGTAAAGTTTATAATTTTTTATTTCAATAAGGTAAAATGTACCATTTTTTTATATTCAAATAGGTAAAGTTTACCATTTTTTTTAAAGTTGAAATGTACCATTTTTTTTTTCAAAAAGGTCAAGTTTACCATTTCTATTTTCAAAAAAGTGAAATGTGAAATTTCGAAAATTAAATTTTACCATATTTTAATTTCAATAAGGTAAAAATACCATCTTTTATTTTCAAAAAGGTAAAGTTTATAATTTTTTATTTCAATAAGGTAAAAACGTACCATTTTTTTTATTTTCAAAGAGGTAAAGTTTACCATTTTTTATTTTTTTATTTTCAAAATGGTGAAATCTAAAATTTTTTTTTATTTTCAAAACGGTCATGTTTACCATTTTTGACTTTCAAAAAGGTGACGTGGACCATTTTTTTTTTTTCATTTCCAAAAGGTTACGTTTACCATTTTTTATTTTCAATAAGGTAAAATGTACCATTTTATTTTATTTTTTAAAAAGTAAGTTTACCATGTTTTATTTTCACAAAGGTAGAATGTACCATTTTATTTTGTTTTTAAAAAGGTAAAGTTTACCATTTTGAATTCAAAGAAGTCAAAATGTACCATTTTTTGCTATTTCCACCAAGGTCAAGTTTATAATTTTTTATCTGGAGATCGTAGCTGTTCAAAATTTTAGCATAGCTGAAGCAGTTTTATGGTTGAAAATATGAATTTTCTGCTGTATGGTAACAAGTCTTGTGTTTGTCGAGGTCTAGGAAATTTTAGCTCTGAAAAATTTATATAAGCATTTTAATGCTTTAAATTTTGTTTTTGTTTTACAAGACTTTAAGTATTTATGAAGTTTAGTCATTTTTGTTTGTCCATAAAGTTTGTGGACGTCCGTATTCATGTGGTTTTCGCTCAGTAATTAAGGAAATCTTTGGAGAAATTCAGGGGTGATTTATTTACAGAAAGGTCAAGTTTACCTTCTTTGTTTCCAGAGAGTTAAAATGTACCATTTTTTTTTTTCAGGAAGGTAAAGTTTACCATTTTTGTTATTTTCAAAAGGTAAAGTTTACCATTTCTTGTTATTTTAAAAATGGTAACATTTACAATTTTTTCAAAGAAGTTAAATTTACCATTTTTTTATTTTGACATTTTAGCTGTTCAAAATTTTAGCAGAAATTAGGCAGTTCCATGGCTGAAAATATGAAATTTCTACGGCATGACAGCGAGTGTTGTGTTTGTCGAGCTCTGGGAAATTTCATCTCTGAAAAATTAATACAAGCATTTTATTACTCTTGAGTTTTTAATGTTTTTTTAGTTTATAATTTTACAAGAATTTAAGTATTTGTGAAGTTATGAAGTTTTAGTCTTGGAATAAAAGTTTTTTTTTTGTTTGTTCGTAAAGTTTGTGGGCGTCTCCAGTTTGTTTGGTTTATATTCAGTAATTAAAGAAATCTCTGAAGAAGTTAATCCATGAAAACACGAGATTTAACTAAAAAATGAATTCAAGTTGTTCAGCCTCGGCATTTCAACTCTTGAAGTGTTTCCAGCACTATCTTTTTTTGGGGGGTATTTTGGGTTTCGCTTCTGAGAATAGTGTCTACTTATCCATTAACGAAATTTTTAAAGTTTTTAGAGGGCTCAGTTATTCTTTCTATTAAAGTCCGTGTAAATCATACAAATTTTGATTTAAAAAATTAGGATTTTGCTCTGAACAGTGAAAACTGTACTTCTGAAAAGCGATCAGTGTGAGAAATTTTTCCCATAAAAGGAGTAGGTGGCTTTCATAGTAGAAAATATCTAATATTTTGACACGTACCGACATTTAAGAATGAAACGTAACCATTCAGTCTGTAATTTCTATTTTCATATATGAAGAGTTCGTTGACCCAACGTATACACTACCTGGCTTGTCTTCAGGTTGCCCTGCCACATAATAACTTTCTTGCAATAGAACTTTACTGCAAGGTTTTTGAAATAATTCGATACGATACGCGGATGTCCATTCTCCACAATAGTATTCACCAGTCTCCATGAAAACACTTAATAATTGCGAGTCCGTGCAAACAGGTTATGCCGTGCGGTCCATACATTAAAATGTTGCCTAATGCTTCATGGAAATATATACAGTATATATATACACAAACACACACACGCACTCACATATATATATATATATATATATATATATATATATATATATATATATATATATATATATATATATATATATGTGTGTGTGTGTGTGTGTGTGTGTGTGTGTGTGTGTGTGTGTGTGTGTGTGTGTGTGTGTGTTGTATTACAGTAAATATGTGAAATCCAGGGATTTCACGAAATCCCCA
>NC_089745.1:50093993-50098993 GCF_040412425.1 Macrobrachium rosenbergii
TTTTTTCAAGTGGGTGTGAGAGAGAGAGGTAAAAAAAAAGGGCGAAATTTTCGGGCGTGAATTACGGGTCATTTCTAAGCCATTCGATCTTAGACCGAGACGGCGATGCTGAGCAGCTGTTCACTAAACAAAATTGGTTCTTTGTGTGGTTTATATCGCTTCATCTGTTTTTGTTTCATTATCTTTTTTCTCTCTTTGTTTACATATTTTTGTTCTTTTTCTTCGCATTCCACTGGTTTCAGATGTAAAGTATGTTTTCTGTAGAAATTTTCCATTTAGCTCCACTGATATATTTTTTTGTTTCATTTTTTTTATTAACATCTTCTTTGACTTTTTTTGAGGTTCATCGTTTTACTAACCTCTTCTTTGACTTTTTTTTGGTTCATCTTTTTATTAAACTCTTCTTTGGCTTTTTTTTAGGTTCATCTTTTTATTATCTTCTTCTTTGACTTTTTTTTAGGTTCATCTTTTTAGTAACTCTTCTTTAACTTTTTTTAGGTTCACCTTTTTATTAACCTCTTCTTTGACTTTTTTTAGATTCATCTTTTATTAACCTTCTCTTTGATTTTTAGGTTCATCTTTTTAATAACTTTTTCTTTGATATTTTTTTAGGTTCATCTTTTTATCAACCTCTTCTTTGACTTTTTTTTAGATTCATCTTTTTATTAACCTCTTCTGAGACTTTTTGTAGGTTCATCTTTTTATTAACCTCTTCTTTGGCTTTTTTTTAGGTTGACCTTTTTATTAACCTCTTCTTTGACTTTTTTTTAGGTTCATCTTTTTATTAACCTCTTTTGCGACTTTTTGTAGGTTCATCTTTTTATTAACAATTTCTTTGACTTTTTATTAGGTTCATCTTTTTATTAACCTCTTCTTTGACTTTATTTTAGGTTCATCTTTTTTTTAACCTCTTTTGCGACTTTTTGTAGGTTCATCTTTTTATTAACAATTTCTTTGACCTTTTATTAGGTTCATCTTTTTATTAACCTCTTCTTTGACTTTATTTTAGGTTCATCTTTTTTTTAACCTCTTTTTTGACTTTTTGTAGGTTCATCTTTTTTATTAACAATTTCTTTGACTTTTTATTAGGTTCATCTTTTTATTAACCTCTTCTTTGACTTTTTTTAGTATCATCTTTTTATTTACCTTTTCTTTGATATTTTTTTTGGTTCATGTTTTTATTAACCTCTCCTTTGACTTTTTTTTTTTAGGTTCATCGTTTTAGCAACCTTTGCTTTGATATATCTTTTTTAGGTTCATCTTTTTATTAACCTCTTCTTTGACTTTTTTTCAGGTTCATCTTTTTATTAACCTGTTCATTAAGTTTTTTTAGGTTCATCTTTTTAGTAACCTCTTCTTCGCTAGTATTCTTCTAAATTTTCACCAAATAATTCTCATCTTCATCAAGACAATTTCGCTCTTTTTTTGGCATAGGTACCATCATCATGTCAGCTTTTATCTTTTTTTATTAAAAAGTGATGTACTACTTGCCAATTTAAATTAACTTTACAGTTCGTTATATTGTATTTTTATGATACCGAATTCTGTCCTCGAGTAAGATCGGAACAGCTAAATGCGTTCATATGTTAGAGAGAGAGAGAGAGAGAGAGAGAGAGAGAGAGAGAGAGAGAGAGAGAGAGAGAGAGAGAGCATCTAGGGACCTCTTGCCCAATTAATGTAAAGAGAACTTGGAGACCTTTTGCGCTTGTAATAGAGGTAAAATGAAAAGGGAGAGCTTTTGGACATGAGAGAGAGAGAGAGAGAGAGAGAGAGAGAGAGAGAGAGAGAGAGAGAGAGAGAGAGAGAGAGAATGACCTTTGTGTAAGAGAGAGCACGAATCGAAGATCTGTAATGAAACCCAGACAGACAAAACAACAGACATATCGCATAAGCGCTTTTGTGAAAGAGAAGGAAAAAAAATTTTCACCTCGGGGCATCAATGAACCCCGAAGTGTTAAAAAAAAAAAAAAAAAAAAAAAACGAAGCGAGAGACACGCGTACCATTCGTTGCTAATGATGAACGCCATCACGTGACGTGAGCCCTCTCTTTTGTTGCGCCTGCAAGACAATGAGGAAAACAATGAGGGTTTGTGGGTCTTAATTCCTCCTTCAGGAATTATCATGGCTTCTCCATTGTCCAGATCAATTGCCCTCATTACCTCCCTGACGGTGAATGGTTTCTCCTGCCGCAGATGGCGCTGAGACTCATTTAGATTCCCCTGGATGTTGTTGTGTGCTACAGACGAGGTTGATGACTGTCAGATGGGTTAATTGCTTCTGGGGGCAATTGAGGAATAAAGGCTTGTCCAGGGATTGTGTTGTTTTCTTGATACGTCTGTAATGGACGGATTTTTTTTTCGTGATTAGATTTCCTATACAGAAATTCTCTTCATTACCTCTTTAACAGTAATTCTTCTCATTAATTCTTGAATATTGATGACAAATGATGTATGTCATGTTACAAATTGTACAAAGAATGTTATTGTTTTCAGAAAAGATTTGTTTTATTTGATTCATGAAGATTCGGTTATAAGGCCAAGAATGGGGCGCTTTCAGCCATTCAGCGCTTTAGACAGTGAAAGGGGGAGTTGGAGTGGTTGGACAGTAAGATTGAAGAAAGGAAGCGGAATGGAGGTAAAGTAAAAAGGCTAGAAAGTTATTGCAGTTAGCGCAGAAGGGATGCTGCAAACAGCCTTTAGTAATGCCTACTGCGCACCACGTGAGGTGCACTGACGTCACTACTCCACTACGAGGTCCAAACTTAAGTATACCTTAGTTTAACCAGACCACCGGGCTGATTAACAGCTCTCCTAGAGAGGGCTGGCCCGAAGGATTAGACTTATTTACGTGGCTAAGAACCAATTGGTTACCTAGCAATGGGACCTGCAGCTTATTGTGGAATCCGAACCACATTATACCAAGAAATGAATTTCTATCACCAGAAATAAATTCCTCTAATTCTTCATTGGCCGGCCGGAGTCTCGAACTCGGGCCTAGCAGAGTGCTAGCCGAGAACTCTACCAACTCGTCCAACGAGGAACTACTACGAGGTCCAGAAAAAGATAGTTTATTGGTTATAAATATCGTTTATGTTTCCGTTGGTGTTTTTACTGCTTCCACAATGCATGATTATTATTTAAAGGAAAATTAAAAAAAAAAATTAATTCGGATCAATACCAAATTGTCCAAAATTTCTTAAGGGTTGATGATCAACTAAATCAATTACATCTTTCAAATTTGCCATTTGATTCCTTAATATACGAAAAAAAAAATAGTCTTTTTCTTTTTGGAGTTCATGGTAAGTATAATCCTCTCTTTGGTAAAAATGCCGCCTTTTAAAAATGAAAGTGTCTCAAGAAGATTCCGGCCACAAAAGCAATAAGGATTACTGTGGTGCAGAAGCTCAAGAAAAAAAGGAAAAAGATAAGACGAGAAGATTAATCCAACATTTCCGAGTCTCGAAACATGAATTTGCTGATAACCTAAATAAGTTTCACTTGGGGTCAATTCCACTGGAGCGGTGATGCGGATACCACGTTAATCAGAAATTCCTCAGCAAAACTTTCACATAGCTGCGAAAGTTGTCATACTGAAATTTCCGATGAGAAAAACATTATAACACTCATATCTTTGTGTCGTAAAAATCCACAATTACATAGTAAAATATATTGCTATGTTTATTTTACATAGTAATTTAGTTTTTTACTATATAATTGTGGATTTTTAGTAAACAGATTGTATTTCACGAGATTGTGAATTCCTTAGCACTCATATCTTTTTTTAAATTTTTAAGATATGTGAGAGTAAAAGGAAGGATGCTAAATCCAGAAGGCTCACTTTGAACCTCCAAATCCTACTCCTTATCCTGAAATATATTACTGCCATTATGATGCACAGATACTTCTTACTAATTTTCGAAACTCTCATCGAATCATAATGGTTTAATTGGTTAACAATTACTATCTCGCGTCTTGGCTCAAAATAAGTTTTGTTGCTAGTTTGTACCAGAGAGAGAGAGAAAAAAAAAATTGGGGTAGTTATACTGGGCCTCAGGGTAAAAAAAAAAAAAAAAAAAGAGAGTTAACGTAATTGCAATCAGTTTGTCATCAAATAACAGACTGAAGCTTGCAGTTTTCTTTCAAATTGGAGGTCACAGTTACAATATAATATTAATAATAACAGATAAAGAATATTTCAAGTTATTACTCCACATTTTTCCAATGAAGTTTAGCTCCAAGAAAATCCCACCAGGTTTTTTTTTTTTTAATTTTACCCTCCTGACCTAGGTGTGCTAGAACTAGAATAAACTTGGAAGATAATGGCAAAAAAGTTCGTTTTGCGGGACTAGAATTATTTATTTTTTATTTATTTATTTATTTATTAATTTATTTATTTATTTTTTGCTCATACATGCTGTAAAATAGGTGGCGCCTTTGAGCGCTCGTTCCCCAATCATGATGCTGTTATATTGATAACTTGTATGAAGCTGTCAGTTTTATACAGGGTTGAAGGAGACAGAGAACATGAATAATTTGAACATTAAGGAGCTATAGTAATAATATAATTATAATAATTATCAATTATGGAATTTTTACAATAACACATATATAATACTATTGCTCATTTTGTTTTCTCATTATTTCATAATTTTCATTCATATGCTTCTCCTGACTTGACCATGAACAACTTCGGTTATGAAAAAAAAAATTCGATATTGATAACACTATCGGACCATGATTTGCTGAATGAAAGTGCCGAAGCCCTCAGTGGGAAAAAAACTCTTGTTCAACAGGACCCAATGAATTAATTAAATTCTAGTTTTTCAGCACATCATGAAATGAATAATAATCCACCTGGGTCATTAATTTTCATCTGCCCGAAACCTACAAGACCCTGTGGATTTTTCCAAGGACTTAAAAAATGGATAACATCATTATGTGACTTTTCATATTTACTTTAGCAGTTATTATTATTATTATTATTATTATTATTATTATTAT
>NC_089745.1:50108993-50111493 GCF_040412425.1 Macrobrachium rosenbergii
GCTTATTTCTGCTGCTTGCACCTTGCTTCAAAGTAACAAAGACATATTTAAACCGGGATGCATCAAAGCCTAACCATTTCTCAACCTAACCTGTCTTAGGGCGCCGTGCCCTGAGCTGGTCGGGGCACTACCATCAACACCCCCCCCTCCCCCTTCGATCCACTCAATAGTACATCGTACATAGCAGAATGACTTATAGGTAGCTATATTTCAATATTACCAATAACAGTAGCAGATAAACAGTTTTACATATAAAAACGGATGCGAGGCAGAAGTGATTAGAACAGAATCTTTCGGTGAAACCCAACTTTCGTTCAAAAGGCTCTTTGACTGTATATATATATATATATATATATATATATATATATATATATATATATATATATATATATATATATATATATATATATGTGTGTGTGTGTGTGTGTGTGTGTGTATGTATGTATGTATGTATGTATGTATACGAGTATGTGTGTGTGTGCGTGTGTGTATGCTGGTATGACAAAGCAAGGGTAGAGGGAGGACTTGGTTCCACTTTCTTAATGATTTTATTTTTCTGTTGACCTTAGTAGTGAAATATGTATCCAGCAGGTAGTCGAGTTTAGTGGGTCAGATCTCGAATGGAGAAGGACATGTAGCTAGCAAATATATCACGCAAAGAATATTTATTAATCTCCCAAAACTTTGGTATCGTTGTATCTCATTTATGAATCGTTCCTTCTCGGTCTCGTCACTCGGGCTGTCAGCCCGCTGACAGTGTAAATAAGGTGTATTTATTACCTGGAAAAGAAATTACACGGATTCCTAACCTAATTACGGTTTGGTATAGTTGAAAAAGATTTATTAGGGATGATTCATTTCCTCAGTTTTGAAGAGAATTACATTTTTTTTAGATTTATTAGGGATGATTCATTTCCTCAGTTTTGAAGAAAATTAGATTTTTTTTTTAAGATTTATTACGGATGATTCATTTCCTCAGTTTTGAAGAAAATTACATTATTTCAAGATTTATTAGGGATGATTCAGTTCCTCACTTTTGAAGAAAATTACTTTTTTTTTTTCAAGATTCATTAGTGACGATTCATTTCCTCAGTTTTGAAGAAAATTACCTTTTTTTCAAGATTTATTAGGGATGATTCATTTCCTCAGTTTTGATGAAAATTACATTTTTTTTTTTTTTCTCAAGCTTTATTAGGGATGATTCATTTCCCCAGTTTTGAAGAATAACTACTTTTTTTTTCAAGATTTATTAGGGATGATTCATTTCCTCAGTTTTGAAGAAAATTACATTTTTTTCAAGATTTATTAGGGACGATTCATTTCCTCAGTTTTGAAGAAAATTACTTTTTTTTTTAAGATTTAGTAGGGATGATTAATTTCCTCAGTTTTGAAGCAAATTACATTTTTTTTTTCAAGATTTATTAGGGATGATTCATTTCCTCAGTTTTGAAGAAAATTACATTTTTTTTTTTTTCAAGATTTGTTAGGGACGATTCATTTCCTCAGTTTTGAAAAAAAATTACTTCTTGTTTCTCTCGTAGGGAGGTAGTGCCGTCAGAGCACCTCACGCGGCGCACTGTAGGCATTCCTTAAGTGTCCCTTCGGCACCCTAGCTGCAACTTTTACTGTACCTCCACTGAAATTCTCTTTCTTCTATCTTCCTATGCACTCTCTCCCAGCAACTGTTTCATAGTGCAACTGCGAGGTTTTCCTTCTATTACACCTTTCAAACCCTTCTACTCTCAATTTCCATTTCAGTTCTGAAAGACCTTATAGGTCCCAGTGCTTGGCCTTAGGCTTTGATTCAGTAGTCCATTGCACATTTTGGTTCTTTTTCGTAATCGAAGCCTAGTGCTAAGCAAGGTTAAGTGTTCGTGCTTACCTCTTCTCGCTAAGTGACCTGTCATTGATACTCGGCTTCTCCCTGGCGTCTATTCTCCTCGAAGCTTTAAAAGAGCTTCAGTCTCTTCTTTTAATTAAGTCGAGCGTCCTAAATCACAGGAGTTGACACAAAGCGGCGACGTTGTTATGGGTGCGTAAAGTACAATTATGCAATTAGGACCACCCACGAAGGGGGTAAACGCCAGAGACCTCTTACGGTAATTACCTTAATCATTTTCCGTTCGCGACTCTCTCTCTCTCTCTCTCTCTCTCTCTCTCTCTCTCTCTCTCTCTCTCTCTCTCGATGTTAGTTGCTGAAGATGTATCATAATTTCCTCAGAGCTTCTCTCTCTCTCTCTCTCTCTCTCTCTCTCTCTCTCTCTCTCTCTCTCTCTCTCTCTCTAGTGATGTCAGTTACTAATGCTTCATGAAATGCATCATAATTTCCTCAGAACTCTCTCTCTCTCTCTCTCTCTCTCTCTCTCTCTCTCTCTCTCTCTCTCTCTCTCTCTCTCTCTCTCTCTCTCTCTCTCTCTAGAGATGTCAGTTACTAAAGCTTCATGAAATGCATCATAATTTCCTCAGATCTCTCTCTCTCTCTCTCTCTCTCTCTCTCTCT
>NC_089745.1:50113993-50116493 GCF_040412425.1 Macrobrachium rosenbergii
CGTCAAAAAATAAACACATTCAAAAGCATAATGATGAGATATCTGTCAGATATTAATTTAAAAATCTTTAAAAACCTTAATGAGTTGTCCGTCCGATACTACAAAAAAAAGGCTTTAAACGCTTAATGAGATATGTGTCTATTTTCTTTCCAGTCGCTTGCAATAATCTCAAGCATTTCAACTGACGGGCAAAAGGCGCAATGACGTATCATTGCAGCAAATGCTTGCAGAGGAGGCAGCTAATCAGATTTGCATGTTTATATGCAGACACTCGCGAGGAGCTTAGTGTAACGAGGTTGATTAAAGGGTGCGTTCAAGAATGCTGAATACGTTAGCCCCTAGGAAGAAAGCGTTACCGAACGGCCCTTAACTCTTTTTTAGGATTTCTGAACGAACCCTACGTTGTGAACTCTATCCATAAGGTGCTTGCTTGATTTAGGTGGATTTCTTTCTTAGTATTTTTTTGTTTTTATTTTTAGTTTTCTGTAAAAGAAAACTATTATGCAGGCTTTGTCTGTCCGTCCGCACTTTATTCTGTCCGCGCTTTTTCTGTCCGCCATCAGATCTTAAAAAACTACTGAGGCTAGAGGGCCGCAAATTGGTATGTTGATCATCCACCCTCCAATCATCAAACATACCAAATTGCAGCCCTCTAGCCTCAGTAGTTTTGATTTTATTTAAGGTTAAAGTCAGCCATAATCGTGCTTCTGGCAACGATATAGGATAGGCCACCACCACCGAGCCGTGGTTAAAGTTTCATGGGCCCAGGCTCATACCGCATTATACCGAGACCACCGAAGGATAGATCTATTTTCGGTGGCCTTGATTATACACCGTAGCGGCTGTACAGAAAACTCGATTGTGCCGAAGAAATTTCGGCGCATTTTTTACTTGTTTAATTTGTAGACGTATTATACTTGACATCGTCATTGTGCTTTTTATAGTAGTCATAAGTATTAGAAAGGCAATATTCCAGATGGGTTGTAAAGACATGAGAGAGTCGGTTACTTACTGAAGCTTTATGTAATGCATCTTAGTTTCCTCAGAACGTCCTCTCTCTCTCTCTCTCTCTCTCTCTCTCTCTCTCTCTCTCTCTCTCTCTCTCTCTCTCTCTCAGGTAAACATTTTCGACCCAACCGTATTTGTGTGGGAAAAACGGTTCATTTGTGGGTTCGGTTTATCAAGCTGTGTATAAAAAATAAAGGAAAATGTATAAATAGATTTTTTGTTTGGAAAAATCGACGGTGATTAATAGTCTTGGTCCAGACGTGTTCAGGTTTCAAGATAAAATTAGTCGCAGTGCACAAACAAAATTCGTTTTGGGTTCGTCGGCCAAAATGCTTTAGATAAAGACGAAACGAATGTTGCCTGAGGTCCGCTGACCAAAACCTAAGGAACTTCCAGACGTAGAAACACCAAGAAAATTTGTAATCAGCCTCTCTCTCTCTCTCTCTCTCTCTCTCTCTCTCTCTCTCTCTCTCTCTCTCTCTCTCTCTCATACAGAGTTTTTTCCAGAAGTTAATTTATGTGACCCTCGGGCGTCAGCTTCCATTGATACCTATAGAAACAGTCTCTCTCTCTCTCTCTCTCTCTCTCTCTCTCTCTCTCTCTCTCTCTCTCAAGCTCTTCGTTGGGTTAGCCGGTATAGCTGTCACTCGATGGGCCGGAGTTCAATTCCCCCGGCCACCTGATGAAGAGTTAGAGGAATTTATTTCTGGTAATAGAAATTCATTTCTCGCTATAATGTGGTTCGGATTCCACAATAAGCTGTAGGTCCAGTTGCTAAGTAACCAGTTGGTTCTTAGCCACGTAAAATAAGTCTAATCCTTCGGGCCAGCCCTAGGAGAACTGTTAATCAGCTCAGTGGTCTGGTAAAACTAAGGTATACTTAACTTAACTCTCTCTCTCTCTCTCTCTCTCTCTCTCTCTCTGTCTCACACACATACACACACGCGAACACACGCGCGCGCGCACGTATATACACGTACATTTTTTTCAAACGTTATTTTTATGTTTACTCGAGCGTCAGCTTCCATTAATACCTATAGAAACATACTCTCTCTCTCTCTCTCTCTCTCTCTCTCTCTCTCTCTCTCTCTCTCTCTCTCCACATTATTAGTATGAATTGTCTGTATCTCTCTGCTTTTCCCTATAGGATCTCTTCTTCTTTGATACGGATTTAATCTAATCCTCTTCACAATATATGGATAGCAACTTCCCTCGTGCCGTTTGTTAATTGTGGTGTATTTGGCTTATTCTGGAGCTACCCGAATTGTTTATGTAACGCGGGTGGTGATACGTAAAGTGCATCGGAAATAGTTTTCGAGTAAAATGCTGAATCGACAAAATAATTTTTAACTAGCAGTGGGGTGCTGTGATTTACTTTCCAGGCTACCAGAAGGTTTATGAGAATTCTATAGAAAGCTGTAGATTGAAGGAAAGATAATTATGAAATGTCAACTGACACTGTAACGTGTGTATTTAAGTTTAATGAATTATA
>NC_089745.1:50121493-50131493 GCF_040412425.1 Macrobrachium rosenbergii
ATATATATATATATATATATATATATATATATATATATACATATATATATATATATATATATATATATATATATATATATATATATAATATATATATAATATATATACATATATACGTGTATGTATATATATTCATATATTACACCTTTTCCTACTTAGAGAGGGTAACACCAGAAAGTGTTAGCATCTCGATTCGCAGGATGTGTTTTAGGATGAGGTCGCAAGACCCTTGCTGTTTTTC
Organism: Macrobrachium rosenbergii; assembly: GCF_040412425.1. NCBI lineage: Eukaryota > Metazoa > Arthropoda > Malacostraca > Decapoda > Palaemonidae > Macrobrachium > Macrobrachium rosenbergii. The sequence continues at coordinate 50,121,735 of NC_089745.1, forward strand.
GGTTCCCACCAATCTCTGGTACAGATTCACATCTAGGTCGACTGGTAAAGGCAGGCGGGAATAGAACCAACCACTCGCCTTGAAAATGTGAGCCCTATATATATATATATATATATATATATATATATATATATATATATATATATATATATATATATATATATATATATATATGTACTTCCATAAATATACTTGAAGTTTTCGTTGTCAGTGGTTCTTATGCACATTATTAGTTTAATATATAGAAAGGTCTAATATTTCTCTCTCTCTCTCTCTCTCTCTCTCTCTCTCTCTCTCTCTCTCTCTCTCTCTCTCTCTGTCAAATCCCCTATTTCCTCCCCATCTCATTTCCCGTTATTATCGCCCTCATTGCGTACAGCGAACATAACCAAGAAATATGCAAAGCCAATCATTCGAGCCTTTGATCACTTCCCATTTTTCGTAATGACTCGTCTAAAGAGATTCTTGACTCTACGCCGTTGTCCCAATTTGAAGTTAAAATCCCCCCCCCCTCACCCCTCACCCTTCCACCTCTCTCTCTCTCTCTCTCTCTCTCTCTCTCTCTCTCTCTCTCTCTCTCTCTCTCTCTCTCTCTCTCCTCCCATGCTTCGATAAATGAGAGCATATTAAACAGAATGGAGACTCACTGGGTTGTTTGCAGACTTATCGGCGAGATCATTCGCCAGTTTATTAGCAGATTTATTATTGTTCGCCTTTGGGGGGTCATTGGAGCGTATGCTGTTTTAAGGTTTTTTCTTTTATGTTTCTTTGTTTTTTTCCGGGACGCTGCAACATGTGTCAACCTTCAGACTTGTTAGCGTTTAATGCTGACCATGACTTCGGTTTTGTCCTGTGAAAATAACATATTTATCAGGTCTTTCAGATAGAATGTGATAAATAGGTAAAATGTAATACTGGGAAATATGGACTGACTGATCTGTATTTCTTTAAAAAAAATTTTATATTACTTTTAATGGGATTTCACCATAATATTAGTCTCGTGAGTATTTACTCGTATTCAAGAAACATCGTGTTACTTTGGCCTATTGTTATTGAAGCTTTAGTATTTTATATATTTTGAGCATTGAAGAGATGGCATGATGTCGTTCCATTGTAATATGTTTATTGTAATCTTTTAAACATTATAGTTGAGTAATTCCAAACTCAAAGATACATTTTAATTTTCAATTTGCCTATTTACATGGGACTGATTTTTAACGTGGGTTTATGGGATAACATTCCTCGGGTAAAAGTTTTGGTTACTCCAGTAATGTTTATTTCTTAGCAATTATTTATTGCACAGTAATATTTGTTTATTAGAAATTATCTATTAAATTTACACACGCGTGTGTGTGTGTATGTGTGTTTGTGTTTGTGTGTATGCGCGATCGTGTTTGGTGCTTGTAAGGATTGCATTGTCTAAATTCCATGTTCAGATTCATCAGATCGAACCCTATGAATATTTTGAAATGTCTCCTTATTTTGTTGTTGTTGTTGCTGGTTGGGTAAGATTATAAATACTATGTGATGTCATTTGTTTTAGAAAGTTTTCAGATCGAAAATATTAATGACAGTCGAAAGACTGCGTTGCGTGATGGGAATGAAACTAATAGTGATATGAAATTGCGTAAGTAAGAATCAGTTACATTGCAAAAGCCAGCGGAAAAACAAAAAGGAGTTAGAAACAAAATCGATAAAAAATTATTGAACGAATTGGCTAAGAAAAGGAATAAATGAGACTGACAATAAAGGGAACTTAAGAAATGTGGGATAAAGAAAAATAGATACAATTTCAAAATTATTTTACGATACTTTTAAAGCAGTATTTATCCCAAGAACAACAAGAACAGACAGAAAGAGAAAAGGAATGTAATCCTTTCACATAAGTATTCAGTGGGCTGTTTCATTATTCCTAGGGCTGCGCTCCCAGGGGACTCTGTATCCATTTGCCATCATGGCCCCCGTGGGAGGCGAAGCGTCATCATCATCATCGCATGTAGTTCTTCTTAGTTCTCCCGTCCGGTTGGGGTAGGTTTTTTCTTTCTTTCTTTTTTATTGGCTTTTTCTTCTTATATTTATTCATCTTATTTAGTGCTTCTTGAAGGTCAAGAGATTTCAGGGTCAAAGTTAGGAATCTTGAAAAGTTTTTTTTTTTTTATATTTATTCATTTTTTGGGGTGGGGGGTTCCGGATGCATTCTGTCTATTTCTAAGGCCCAAAATGAAATAAAAGAGGTTTAATCAACCCCTTCCCTCCCAAAGGAAGCATTGACGCCCCGTCCACTTTCTTCTTCACCCTCCTACCTCTCACCCTCCCTCCCTCCCTCCCCCTTTTAAGGGACGTTCTTACTACCCGACTTCTCCCCCAGAAAAGGACGCCTCTGCGTGCTGTATATTAGTGTACTGTTAGCAAAGGCACCACTAGCACCACCAGCAGGAGCCATAACAACCCCATTGCCTTCCCCTCCTGTCCCCCCCTCTCTCTCGCCCTGCAGGAAAGAGTCTTTTGTCCTTTTTTGTGATGTCTTCCATCTCTCCTTCCTCTTCCATTCCCACCCAACCCCCTGTGGAAAAAGAGGGAGGGGTAGGGGAGAGGAAGAAAAGAAGTAAAAATCCATCAGCCCAGTTGGTCGGAGGTTTCGTTGTCCCTGTCTTAATCATTTATTTTCTTATTTATTGTTGCCACTAAATTCAGTGCACATTTCCCAAAGAATTTTATCCGTATGTGTGACACGAGGTTTAGAAATAAAGGCACATTTTCGTTTTCCTTCTTATTTTGAAGCACATAAATAAATTGCGATGTATAATGTCACTAAGGGTGCATCCACACGGCAGTATGCCATGTCATGAACACAAGTTGGTAACATATCGCACACACACCATAAACAGGTTAAATACAAGTCAGCGACTTATTGGTAGACCTAACCAGTGCTTATTAAGCTTATCCAGCGCTGGCTAAAGATTCATTCTGTAATTACTGTCGCTGGCTTGTACTGAACCCCTTTGCGATCAAGGCCTTTCAAATCTACTCAGAGCATATATGAAGGACCTTGTTTGTGGTAGGCAACGGTAAGTTTCCGGCATGTGTTAGTGACATTTTTACTGTAGTGTGAGCACTAGCGGATCCCGGGTTGGGGGACCTGGGCACGAGCCCCCCCTCCCATGAAAAATAATGACAAAATAATAATAGTGAAGATTTAGATAATAATAACACAAATGAGAAATATAAAAATGGGGAAAAATAAAAAAAAATCCATTACAGAAATAATAAAATTTTGAGAAAAAATAATAATAATAACAATAATCTTAATGATAGTAATACACATATACATATATATACGTGTGTGTAAATATATACATATATATGTATGTATGTATATAATATAAAAATTGGTGCCCCACTCATGAAATTTTTCTGGATCCACCAATGAGTGTGAGCACCCTTAGTATGACAAAGACACGTAGCAAACGCTGAGTATGACAAAGACACGTAGTAAACGCTGTGTGGTCTGGCAAGAGTCGACATGCTAATATCTACTTTATAATAAATTTTTAAAAATCATGCACAGTGAGTAATTTTTACCACTTTTCTCTTAAAACCGGTGTTGTTAGAAACGCTTGCATTCATACTTACTCACATGAGTGTGTATCTGGATACATGAACAAATCTTCGGAAACCTGCTGTCTAAACCTCCAAGATCCGTCCTCTTGAAATGTGGAGAAGGTAGGAAAAATGCATTACCACTTTCCTCTTTAACATTCTGTGATCGTTTTTAGTCACAATGCTCCCCCCCCCCTCTTTTCCCTTTTCCTCCCTGTTTTCTCATTATTCTTCCAATTTCCAGCTCTATTCCCATATTCCCCCCCCTCCCCCCTTACTATTTCCACCTTCCCTCCCCTTCATTTTCCCCTACGGCCCTCACAATCCAATCTCCACAGATGTTGAAAGGATCATTGTTATTTTGCCATTAAGCTTCATTCGGGAAAGGGTGCGCCCACTTAGTGGCAGCATTGTTGTGTGCGGATTTGACAAGTGCTATGGGTGTCGGAGTAAAAGGATGTGTGTACTGTGTACGTGTACAGTATACCGTGTGTGTGCGTATGACCGGCACTTCCGCGTGCGCTTGTGTATGTGAATAAATTCGATGGTAAAACTTTAATTTAGTTGCGCGGCCAGATTTCCGCCAGTCGTCGACCTGGACAGTTTCCTCATGCATAAATAGACGTAACTTTTCCTATAATGCCAGGTCCTGACCTAACCGGATCTTACCTACCCAACCTATCTTAGAGCGACGTGCCCTGACCTTGGGGGGGGGCGCGAACTCCCCAAAAAGGTGGCAACCTGTCCCAGTCGGCGACAGGCGGGAATCAGGCCGCGCAACTATAGTAAAATTTTACCCATTCGATCGCGTATTTGAGGAAAGTCATGTATGAGAACCAGAATGAATATTCTTGTTCATTAGTAGGATCTTATGCAGGTCTGTTCCCAGTGTCAGGAAAATTAAAGAGCTAAAGTAAACTGTAGGAGAAACTAATATATTTGTAATGCGCCTATCTAGGTAAATTACTGTGCCAGCGAGAGGGTGCCCAGGAGATAAATTTCGAAGGAAGTTGGCCCTCCATATTTTTCGGCGATGTTTGAGATCGTTTGTGAGCTGGCCGCCTTTAGTTTTCTTCACCGGGAAATGGCTTTTTGTCCCTATTGATATATTAATACATTTCTCAAAATTGTTTTCCAAGTTTTGATTGAATTCACGTTCTGTGGCTTTTCCGTGTTTGAATAATGTAGTCAACTCTTATGAGTTTGGGCCAAAATTAAATAAATTAATTTTATAATTCAACACTTTATTGTACGTAAGATATACATATATATATATATATATATATATATATATATATATATATATATATATATATATATATATATATATATATATATATAGAAATCATCAACACACAATCACGTGTGGAACAGAAATAAATTTCTGACTCACGTCGGGATCGAACCCAGGTCTCTCAGGTGTATGGCCCAGTGGATAACGCCCTTGCTTTCCACCTGAGAGACCTGGGTTGATCCTGACGTGAGTCAGAAATTTATATATATATATATATATATATATATATATATATATATATATATATATATATTATAAGCATTGTTAGCTACAAGTGTCCTTTAATATCTAATCCGCTCTACCTCGGATAACACATATGAAAATACATTATTTCCGAGGTAGAACGAATCAGATATTAAAGGACATTTGTAGCTTAATCCTTGTATACTGTATGAATCGCGGTGATGTGATAAATTTCATTCATATATATACATATATATGTATATTATATACACAAACACACACATATATAGAGATGTATATATGTGTGTGTGTATGTGCGTGTGGTGTGTGTTTTAATTACCAAGAGCGGGCGTAGTTTTACAATCCATTCAAGGCTCATGAGAAATAGTAATTTCGTTAGTTATCTGATCTCATCTTTCCCACAAATTAATATATGAAGGGAGTGGCCGATATAAACTCCTGGCTCTCTCTCTCTCTCTCTCTCTCTCTCTCTCTCTCTCTCTCTCTCTCTCTCTCTCTCTCTCTCTCTCTCTCTCACGGGAATCGAGTACATGTCAGATCATTGGGGATTACTGTAAGCCCATTGGCATTGTCATATTTTCCTTCAGAATAATTTGATTCAGTTTACTTCCAACCAAATCACTCACATAAGCGGCTTAATCCTCTCTGTTGTCAGATATAAATAGTTTGAATAAAATAACAAAATAGGAACATTGAACAGTAAAATAAAAAAAAACAGTATAATAGAACAAAAGTGAAAAAAGCCTACAATGTGAAAATTGAAAATAAATACGGCCTGTAAAAACAGATACGCTGCAAAAATATCGCAATTTCACTCCAGTTTAAAAAAATAAATCAATATATAAACCAATTACAAAAGCGTTGCCGTTTCATGCAAAAACTGTCGTTTTTTTTTTTTTTTTTTGTTAACGCTGCTTGTAGCAATTATATAAACAGTAATCTAAATGTGAATCGAAAATCTTCATGAGCATTGTCATAATCGAAGGTTTAATCGTGTTACTCTCCCAGTGACCATTACGGATTCTCCAAGGCTATTTTAGAGGGCCATCCCACCCCCTCCACACCATATGACCCCCAGTGCATGTACACTGTCTCATTTTTCCTTACTCAAGCGGTTCAATGTAGCATGAGTCGTATTAGTTAAGCTCTAATAGAAATTATTGTGTTTGAGAGAGAGAGAGAGAGAGTGGTTCCACTCCAGTGGAATGATGGCATGTAATATCCACGACGTGGCCATCCCCTTTTTAATTATGACGTGATGGTGGTGTATTTAGTTATTTATATCTCTCTCTCTCTCTCTCTCTCTCTCTCTCTCTCTCTCTCTCTCTCTCTCTCTCTCTCTCCACAGCATTAGACTGACCACCAGATACAAAACTGGAGGCTTAGACCAATATATGCACAGTAGATTTTTATATATATATATATATATATATATATATATATATATATATATATATATATATATATATATATATATATATATATTGTATATATATATGTATGTATGTATGCATGTGTATATATATACATACATATATATATATATATATATATATATATATATATATATATATTTATATTTATATATATGTATATATAAGCGTTTCTAAGTGATTTCCTCCTTGCCAGGGATCGAACTCGGATGTTCCAGGATTTAGGTGAGAATATTACCACATAATTAAGCAACTGCCTGATTTTTATATATATATATATATATATATATATATATATATATATATATATATATACATATATATATTATATATGTATGCATGTATATATTATATATATATATATATATATATATATATATATATATATATATATATATATATATATATGTATATATAATTATAGGGCCTAGTATTAGGAGAGCCAAACAAGTGTCCATAGCAGGGTTGCTACATCCCCATACCAGCATGGTTGACCAACCTGGACAAACTCGTGTGTTTACACAGTAAATTGTAAAAACACTACATCTACGGCATTGTTTACAGAGTAAACTGTTCAACTCCTGACTTAGTCGTATGTAATAGGTACAGGTAAAGATCAAAATAGGAATATGCAAATGCTGAATCCTTAAACACCATCAAGCCGAGATCTTTTATTTATTTATTTATCTATTTACTTATTTATTTATTAGATATTTTTTTATTTATGAAATTGAGGCTGTCAAGCCAGGCACCGGAGCACTTCTGATCATTCATTGCTTAAGGCAGTGAAAAGGAGTTGGAGTGGTTGGAGAGCAGATAAAAAGATCCTGAAAGCAAAGGAGATGGAGTGCAGGGAGCTGAAAGTGGAACTGGGAGAATTTTCCACATTTGCATCAAGAAGTAATAGTTAGAGAGGCTGGACAGCAAGACTGAATAAAGGAAATGGAGATGGAGTCATATTAGAAGGCCAAAAAGTGGGTGCAGCCAGAGATCGAAGAGACGCTGCAAGCACCCTTTTCTAGTGCCCACAGTGCACCACGTGGGGTGCACCGACGTCACTACTCTCTTACGTGGTGACTGTTGAAGTGATATCGATGAGTGTGACTCACGCGTAGTTCCAGTGATACCTCTCGACGGCGATGGAGAGGCTGCATTCATGAGAGTCTTGAACTTTACCTCTCTCTCCTCTCTCTCTCTCTCTCTCTCTCTCTCTCTCTCTCTCTCTCTCTCTCTCTCTCTCTGGAAGATTATCCAACGTCCAGTCTGCACTGCAGTGATGAGGTTTTGTGAAGTCTCTGGCCTTTATATAATTTTGCCAAAAACGATAATGAAACTTTGTTAGAGTATAAAGATTTATCCTAATTATTTGATCAAATGTTGATTTTTTATCCACAAAATTATTCTTCCCAATTTAGGAGAATGTAAGAATGAATTCATTTTTTATGAATTAGCAACATACAGTATAACCTTAAAATGTAACAAGTCTTTTAAATGCAACAATCATTCCAGCAACATCGTCGACTTCACAAAAGCTACAGCTCTCTTGACATCAGATTAAACAGCAAAAGGGATGGCTCCGTCGTTTAATAGTGGATCAACGCCGTCTGTCTTAGGGGGCCGACACCGGCGTACGCTCCCAGGCGGCGGAATCGTAAATTTTGAATTTACTCACATAACTCTCCCCGTGACGCTGCGCAGGCCGTAAAATAAGGCTCCTTGCGATCGTTTTCACGTGGATGAGTGCTGCCACAACTACTGTTTAACGAGTGTTCTGTGGCTTCTTTTTTGACAGGTAAATAACCCTTTTTTTATTTTTTTTTATTCATATCCCATCTCGCGATGTCTCATCTTCGCGTCGTGATTCTGTTCGCTGAGAACTGTACGCTCGTGTGTCACCTTGTGTTGTCATCTCTCAGCTCCTTGTTTGTTTATGCATAGTTGTCGTTGTTGTTGTTGTTGAATGGTAATACTGATTGAGTTAAGTGTCTTTGTTTCGATTATTTTTTATTTCTGTTATATCCAGAATGGAATAAAATGGAAGGTACAAGGCCATGAATGCATGTATCTTCAGTTCATTTGTCTGCGTACAAATCTCTTCAATCTGCCCCGTGCCGGATTTTGCCAAAGCTTTACGTAAAAGGTACGAACGTTTGTACGCAAGTCAGCCACTGTGCACCATATCCTTAATATCCAGAATGGAATCTAATGGAAGGTATTAGGCCAGGAATGTACGTATCTTCAATTCATTTCTCTGCGTACAAAACCCGTTAATCTGTTCCGTGCCGGATTTTGCCAAAGTTGCACGAAAAATGTACGTACGTCTGTACGTACACCAGCCACCGTGTACAGTATCCCTGCGTCACAGGCAGCAGAAAAGGAGAGGACACAGCAGCAACTAACAGATGTTACATCACTTGCGCTTGGGTAAAATGATTCCCTGAAATCCGTTCGTTTGTAGTTGCAGACTTGTACCTTTTGACGCCTGTGGCGAAATAAAAAGCGATGCGCATTTTTGTTGCCCGTTTCTGGCACTGGCGTAGGATTTCAAGGTTTACGGAATTCTCCCTTTTGCGTTTTTATGGATAAAGTTCCACTGCTTTGTTTGGTCTCTGTTTTTCCCGTAATTTTTTCCCCTCAACTGTTTCTGCATTCTGGCAATAGTTTAGTATTTTAAGCGTCGTCTACTTTCTCTTTACTCCTTTTATTGAAATTTCAAGCTCTTTATACATTTTCTCTTTCCTTTCTCTTACTGGGAATTAAAGGTTATCCTAAGAGCTTCGAGAATTGTCATGCTGAGTTTAGATAGGAGGTCAGTCTACTTGGGAATTACAAAGGTTTTATAGTGTTTCATTCTGTCCGTTTATCCATCTGTTCCTTCCTCAGTCTAACCTTTTTTTATTTGCTTGTTTCTGTATGCACACTGTAGTTAATTATTATGAGTCAGCTTTTCTATATTATATATATATATATATATATATATATATATATATATATATATATATATATATATATATATATATACTTAAAATTATATATATATACATATATATGTATATGTGTATATGTATACATGTATATACATATACAGTACATATGTATATGTGTGTCTGTATATGTATATGTATATATATATATATATATATATATATATATATATATATATATATATATATATATATATATATATATATATATATATTATATATATATATATATATATATATATAT
>NC_089745.1:50136493-50151493 GCF_040412425.1 Macrobrachium rosenbergii
TATATATATATATATATATATATATATATATATATATATATATATATATATATATATATATATATATATATATATATATATATATAAATATATATATATATATATATATATATATATATATATATATATATATATATATATTAAAAGTTAAAGTTAAAGTCCTCCTGGGCCTCTGTAGGCTTATAGGGCAGGCGCTGATCTCCTGTTTCTTAGGCCGATATATATATATATTTTGCATATCTGTATATTTATATATACGTGTGTGATTTTGTGTGTATGTGCGTGTATATGCCCGGGCACACAAGGTACCAATTATGAATCTGGAGATCTATACCAGTTCATTAATTAATAATTAACCATGCGAAATCATTGAATTCATCATCAGCCGGGCATTTCGGTCGAGTCAGGGGGATAGGAGCGGAGACCAAATTAGCCAATAAATTATCAAGCAAAAGACGGGCACGCTCTAATTTAGCAGTAATTACCCTAGCAGGAAACACTATCATACATTCTAGGGTTGGTATGTCACTGTCAGAGCCACCGCATTTCCTAATATGGAAGCCATAATTACCGGCGCGGCTCTCTCTCTCTCTCTCTCTCTCTCTCTCTCTCTCTCTCTCTCTCTCGCTTTGCCGTCAGGGTTAGCGAAATACGCCCATTATGTGCATCCACGTAACCTCAAATGAAACGGCAGATTCGATATAATAACCGGCTGGTCCCCCGAACTTGAGTAATTCAGCTGGGCTCCGATGGATTTAGGGAGGTTTTCGAGGGGGCGGAGGGAGGGGAAGGGTGTAGGGGGGTTCCTGTCAAAGCCGCTCTAACACCCCCCTCCCCCGGCGATCCCAGCTTTCCTCAGAAGCAGAGTCATTTATCACCAAGAGAAGCAGACAAGGGGAGAGCTCCGCCTTTGAGATTTAAGATCGATAGCACAAGACGATCGTAATTAAGATATATCGGGGGACCTGATTTTGTGGGCGTCCGTCGCAGGCGGCGAAAGAGCTTCCGCGGGCGGGGCGGCGGCGCTCAGTGTGGGCTGGGTTGCGTCAGGGAGGGGCGGGGGCGGCGGGATTATAGTAGCGGGCTTAATGATGGAAAAGCATAGTGCGATTATCGTGCAATCAGCTCTTTCTAACGTTGAAATATCTGATGGCGCTCTCTCTCTCTCTCTCTCTCTCTCTCTCTCTCTCTCTCTCTCTCTCTCTCTCTCTCTCTCTCTCTCTCTCGTATATAAATTGCTGTGCATTAATGTTAGAGACTCTCTCTCTCTCTCATATATATATATATATATATATATATATATATATATATATATATATATATATATATATATATATATATATATATATATATATATAAAGTGATGTGCATTAATGTTAGAGACTCTCTCTCTCTCTCATATATAAACTGCTTGTGCATTAATGTTAGAGATAACGAAGTAACCTTTCCTGAGACAGATATACAATCATGGGGGCCTTTTGATGTCTCACATTCTCTCTGTCTCTTTCTTCTTGCAAACAAGACTCGGATGCGCATTAATGCAAGAAGCAACGAACCACCATTATTGAGAGATATAATTATGCCAGCCTTATTTGATCTCTCTCTCTCTCTCTCTCTCTCTCTCTCTCTCTCTCTCTCTCTCTCTCTCTCTCTCCATTAAGCAAGAGAAGCTCCAAGATCTCTTAATCTGGACTCCTCCTTCTCCCTCCTCCTCCTCCTCCTCCTCCTCCATCTTCCCTCCCGCGCCCTCGGCTCAGCGTGAATCCTCCAAAGTAAACATCTTCCATTAGCAACTATCAGTTCCTGTTTTAACTCATTAAATGGAGTGATTAAACTATGGCTGCTCTTTGCCTTATGAAGACGTCATCCCACTCCGTCTGGAATCGTATTATTAACTTATCTTGTTTTTCTTCTTCGGAGAGGCGTGTTCCTTTGTACGTGACCTTTTAATCCAGAGAGAGATTTTGGGAGTGCAGGTATGGTGGAAATCGTGTTATTCCTTTTTTTTTTTATACGGGGATTTGTGTTTCTGAGTAGCCCGGTGTTTCGAGTATAGATCTCCTAGGCATATTGTCATGCTTATGTTTTTCCATCGTACTTTTTTCTTTTATCATACTTTTTTCTTTCATCATACTTTTTTCTTCGTACTTATTTCTTTCATCATACTTTTTTCTTTCGTCATACTTATTTCTTTCATCACTCATTTCTTTCATCATACACTTTTCATCATACTTATTTCTTTCATCATACTTTTTTCTTTCGTCATGCTTATTTCTTTCATCATACTCATTTCTTTCATCATACACTTTTCATCATACTTATTTCTTTCATCATACTTATTTCTTTCATCATACGTATTTCTTTCATCATACTCATTTCTTTCATCATACTCATTTCTTTCATCATACTTTTTTCTTTCATCATACTTATTTCTTTCGTCGTACTTATTTCTTTCATCATACTAATTTCTTTCATCATACTCATTTCTTTCATCATACTTTTTTCTTTCATCATACTTATTTCTTTCGTCGTACTTATTTCTTTCATCATACTTGAATTTCTTTCAATTGGTTGATCCGGATTAAGATTTTCAGGACTAACAACTGGAAAGATTGACGCAGTTCATTGTTACAGCATGTTATTAGATTAGGTTATATTACATTCGTTATTGTAAGTTATTATATTCCCTACAGCACTTGCACTTAATTTCCATATTATTTACCCATATCGTAGGTATTTCAAACTGACGAAAATTTGTTGCAGTACTCTGTTCTATTTCTGTAACCAAAGTTATATTCTTATATTAAATTATGTTTTGTACATTTTTCTTAGCCCCATTAAGCACAACCAGCAGGTCCAACGGGGTCTCTAGGGCTCAGCAAAGGGTCGAAGTTTAAGATCAGAGATAAGGCCTTCTGATTTTCTGAGATAACTTCGGGGATTGTTTTTTGTGGGGCTAAAGTGTTCTAAGAACATTGTAGTCATTTATGCATACAGGTTTTTCTTGCATATTGTTCTGTCCTTCAGAGATTCTCACTATATTATTATTATTATTATTATTATTATTATTAGTAGTAGTAGTAGTAGTAGTAGTAGTAGTAATTTCACTGTGGTGTTTCTCCTAATGTCAATTCCTCGTTGGACGGGTCGGTAGAGTTCTCGGCTAGCACTCTGCTAGGCCCGCGTTTGAGTCTCCGGCCGGCCAATGAAGAATTAGGGGAATTTATTTCTGGTGATAGAAATTCATTTCTCGGTATAATGTGGTTCGGATTCCACAATAAGCTGTAGGTCCCGTTGCTGGGTAACCAATTGGTTCTTAGCCACGTAAAATAAGGCTAATCCTTCGGGCCAGCCCTAGAGAGCTGTTAATCAGCTCAGTGGTCTGGTTAAACTAAGATATACTTAAACTTTTTCTTCTCTTAATGTCGATTCTAATCATAGAAACACATTATTTCCATATTCATCTTCATTGTTAACTATTCTGTTTCACTAGAATCTGTTATACAAATATTTTGTATAAACCTACCACATATCTCTCTATTACACACTTATACCAATATGTATGTATTTATGTATGCATGTATCACTAAGTCCACGTCGGAAGGTGAGTGAAAACCGGTTATGTATGTATGTATGTATGTATGTATGTATGTATGTATGTATGCATATATGTGTGTGCGTAATTTTCATCCATTATTTTCGTGAGTTTTCCTGAAAGAAACTATATTCGAATTAAGTCATCAGTGGTAAATAGGAATTCCTCTGAATCATATATTTTACGCCTCTGTAAGAAGCAGAACTCATATACAACGAAATTATATATAAGGCATCTGTGGTAAATAGGAATTCCACTGAATCATATATTTTACGCCTCTGTAAGAAGCAGAACTTATATATACTGAAATGTTATATATGTACAGTATTATCGCCCTTCATAAGCACGAGAATAAGGGTCAGAAACTGGAGAGCCTGAGTCGATGTAATTGGTTTGCGTAGGAGTATTTTCTCAGGTTGAGGGATATTTCCATCCCTAAATAAGTCTTCATTACTCACAGGAGAACCATCATAAGGTGCCATGGGTGTTATTTCACTGAATGATTCTATGCAATGTCTTTGTTGAAGTTCCCGTTCAAATGAATTAATTTTTTTCATTACTTTTTTTTTCGTATGGTATTCGGTGTTGCAATATTTAACGTCGTAGAAGAATGAATATGCGTTGCATTTTGGCATGCTGATTTTGATTTTATCAGCCAGGTAACCACAGAAAGGTGATTTATGTGATAAATCATCTTTTCCAAGGGCAGCCGGCTGAGTGACCTTCTATACTAGATTAACTGATGATTATCATCCACTGAACAGACCTTACTCAAAGAGAAATTTCATCGAAGGGAAAATAAAACCCTCCTATTTCAATCACAGAGAGAGAGAGAGAGAGAGAGAGAGAGAGAGAGAGAGAGAGAGAGAGAGAGATCAAAAGGAGGATAAATTAGCAGCAATTTCGAAATTGGCAATTAATTTTGACGTTTGCAAATAATTTCGGGTTTGAAACCGCACAGATAAAAGGAGAGAGAGAGAGAGAGAGAGAGAGAGAGAGAGAGAGAGAGAGGCGGGCGACAAGGAAAAAATAATGGATAATTACGCTAAAAATAAACAAGTCCAGCTGCCTTCAAATCAAACTGACCCAATTTTTGGCCCGATGTACACTATCCAGGCTCAAGTTCTTCCTGTAGAAGCCTGGAAAAATTGGATGCCCTATTTGCAAATTCCTGAGATGTATGCTAGTACTGTACCAGGCCCCTTTTTTTTTTTTTTTTTTTTTTTGCCAAGCCCCTAGGTAGGTTAGGGTAGGTTAGGTTGGGTTAGGGTAGGTTAGGTTGGGTTAGGATAGGTTAGGTTAGATTGGAGCATAATGTTGTTGAGAATTTGGGTGTGGGAAACATAATGAGATTATTTTCAAGAAAATTCTATGATTAGTTTTTAAGATATGGTGTCCCGCTTTTTTTTAGGGAAAGGTCCCGGTACTCGGTTACATCTCTGGAAAATGCGCCCTGTTTTGGCCATTATACCTCCCACTCATTTCAAAGGGGTATTTGAAGGATAAACTCTTTTACTTTTGTGTTCATGGATGTCATTTGGCATTACCTCTTTATATACAAATACATATTTCAGCAAGAATATGTGCAGCAGATTCGAAATTAACCTTTATACCTTGAATGCTGAAGGGATTATTCCACTATCAACTTAGTTTCCCCTCAGAACTGTAGGACTTTAGATGAAGACGTTTTGTGAATCAAAACTAACAAAATAAGGAAATTGGCCGACTTGATCCTCATCTCCCGGGAGCCGTCGGCTTGGAACAGCACACTCAACCGATTACATCTCCAATATACATATCAAGATTATTCAGCTCAGGTCTGCGCCCCTCCTCCAGAAAATTAACTCGGGCAATCTTTCAAACCCAGGCAAGACTTTACAGAAGAGCGATCACAGTTGTTGTGTCACATAAAAACCGGAAGCTTGCCACTGAATGAATCAAGCCATTTCATTCATTTTCGTGCTATAAAGTGATTATCAGATAAATACCGGAAGTTTGTCACTGAAAGAATCAAGCCATTTCATTCTTTTTCTGTGCTATAAAGTGATTATCAGATAAATACCGGAAGTTTGTCACTGAAGGAATCAAGCCATCTCATTCATTTTTGTGCTATTAAAGTGATTATCAGATAAATACCGGAAGTTTATCACTGAATGAATCAAGCCATTTCATTAATTTTCGTGCTATAAAGAGATTATCAGATAAATACCGGAAGTTTGTCACTGAAAGAATCAAGCCATTTCATTCATTTTTGTGCTATTAAAGTGATTAACAGATAAATACCGGAGGTGCGTTACTGAAAGAATCAAGCCATTTCATTAATTTTCGTGCTATAAAGTGATTATCAGATAAATACCAGAAGTTTGTCACTGAAAGAATCAAGCCATTTCATTAATTTTCGTGCTATACAGTGATTATCAATAGATACCGGAAGTTTGTCACTGAAAGAATCAAGCCATTTCATTCATTTTCGTGCTATACAGTGATTATCAGATAAATACCGGAAGTTTGTCACTGAAAGAATCAAGCCATTTCATTCATTTTCGTGCTTTACAGTGATAATCAGATAAATACTGGAAGTTTATCACTGAAAGAATCAAGCCATTTCATTCATTTTCATGCTATAAAGTGATTATCAGATAAATACCGGAAGTCTGTCACTGAGAGAATCAAGCCATTTCATTCATTTTCGTGCTTTACAGTGATTATCAGATAAATACTGGAAGTTTGTCACTGAAAGAATCAAGCCATTTCATTCATTTTCATGCTATAAAGTGATTATCAGATAAATACCGGAAGTTTGTCACTGAAAGAATCATTCTATTTCATTCATTTTTGTGCTATTAAAGTGATTATCAGATAAATACCGGAAGTGCGTTATTGAACTGATTGTTGACGGATACTCAGCTGAAATATTATCAGGAAATGCTTCGAAGCTCTTGGGAGCCACTTGGGGGAAAATGGGTTCTTTGGACGCCAGATGAACATAACGTCCCTAGACATCTTTCGGTCTGCGCAGTTAAGTCAACTTCTTTCCGTCTCCGAAAATTCTGACTATTTCATATGTCAAGGTTCCAGACAGTATCGTTTACGTAGGAAATGGATTTGGTTTCAAACTATGTGTGTGTGTGTATATATATATATATATATATATATATATATATATATATATATATATATATATATATAGAGAGAGAGAGAGAGAGAGAGAGAGAGAGAGAGAGAGAGAGAGAGAGAGAGAGAGAGAGAGAGCACCGCGAGTTAATGCCGATGACTAGGGCGGCGCACGTTTGACTCCGCACCTGCCCACCAGGTAAGTCTAATTAAGACTTCTGATTGGAATAACTTCATCATCGTCGTCTGTTCAATTCAGTTTTCTGCTGACACGGTTGTGACCATCCATTTCCTTATGAGAGAGAGAGAGAGAGAGAGAGAGAGAGAGAGAGAGAGAGAGAGAGAGAGGCAGGAAAAAAAGGAAGGTCGTCAAGTTGGACGTTATCACCGCCGGTGCCTCTAGGCAGGTGAAACAGCAGCTGCGTAAGCGCGTACTTTTTCGTGTTTTTTTTTTAAGTCTGCATTAGATTTATGATGTTCTAATGTTTCATTTGCATCGCGTGATGTCGTCGAATATCTTATAAGGCGAATCCCTTGTGCTACTTGCATATGTGTATATATTACTGGCGTATTTCGTGTAAGTTTGCACACAATATTTATATAATATATATATTTATGTATATATATATACTGTGTGTATATATATATATATGTATGTATGTATGTATATATATATATATATATATATATATATATATATATATATATATATATATATATATATATATATATATATATATATATATATATATATATATATATGTATGTATAAACTCGATTGTATGTATACACACGATACCTCCTTACCCCGATAAACACCCCGATAAAATCGGTCTCAAAGCACGTGGAGTCTGGCACAACAATACAATATCACTATAATATCCATTCCGCGTTAAACCCTTCCAGTGATACCAGGAAATAAACACGTTAAAAATTCGTTGAAGTTTCTTCGGCGCAATCGAGTTTTCTGTGCAGCTGCTACAGCGTATAATCAATGACACCGAAAATAGATCTGCGTTTCGGTGGTCTCGGTATCATGAGCCGTGGCCCATGAAGCTTTAACCACGGTCCGGTGGTGGCCTATCCTATATCGTTGCCAGAAGCACGATTATGGGTAAATTTAACCTTAAATAAAAGCAAAACTGCTGAGGCTAGAGGGCTGCAGTTTGGTATGTTTGATGCTTGGAGGGTGGATGGTCAACATACCAGTTTGCATCCCTCTAGCCTCAGTGGTTTTAAGATCTGACAGCGGACAGAAAAAGTGCTGACAGAAAAAAGTGCGGACAGAACAAAGTGCGGCACAATGGTTTTCTTGTACAGAAAACTAAAAGGTGTGTTGCGACGCCATTCTCCATCCTGGGTAAATAACGGTAGTGGTAGGTACAGTCGGCATAAAAGGAGCGAGTGTAAAACATTCCTTATGGAGATTAAACTGTATCAAAGAGAAACTGGAAGAGAAAAAAAAAGAAGAAACATTTTTCGATAAAATCTAACGTCTTTTTCCGGCCGTGTTTCGGGGATAAGATTTTCAAAACCTTCAGGAGCGGTGGCATAAGATTTACTACCGGTCTTCCAGATCTCTCCCTTCCCTCCCCCTCTCTCGTCCCCCCCCCTTCTCCTTTCTTTCTTATACTTCCTTCTCCTTCTTCCCCATTTTTCCTCCTGCATTTTCCTTCACCCTTCTCTCTCTCTCTCTCTCTCTCTCTCTCTCTCTCTCTCTCTCTCTCTCTCTCCACCGAGGACATTACCGTTGCTTACTTCGTCATTCTTCCTGTTCCTGCTGCTCAGAACTGTGGATTCAGTTAGGACAGTCCTTTTTCAGGATGGATTACTAAGCTAGATAATGCAAGAACTCTATATATATATATATATATATATATATATATATATATATATATATATACATATATATATATTATATATATACACAGTGTATATATATATGTATATATGAACATTATATATATATATATATATATATATATATATATATATATATATATATATATAAATTATATATATATATATATATATATATATATATCTATTATAACTGAATCACGAAAATATGGAACGTAACGAATATATAAATAAAGGCAAAGCCACAAAGGAAAGTGAAACGATAGAGTGGTGCCAGGCCTTTCGACTCACTGTCCTTTACTTAACAGACTCCGTCGTTTTACTTTCCTTCATGGCATTGCCTTTATTTATATATATCTCATGAATATCATCGCTTCCAACTCCACAAGTTGCAAAGGGTCTATGTGAAATCCCGCCACTCGCTGCTTTCCGGTGCTTTATCTTCCACAAATCTCCACTTGTTGCCAGCCTCCTTTCTCATCGCTCTCATCCAAGTAGGTCTGGGTAACTCGGGTATGTAGAGAACTGCGTCCCTTCCCCTCTGTGAACACGAGGGTCAGCTGGCCTAGCTTGTAATACCTGTTGTCAATGTTGTTGCTGTTGTTTTAGATTAAATAAGTCTTGTACTGGGCGAGCTCTTGTTCCTAAAGCAGCATTTTTATCTGTTTATTTATTAATTTGGTCATTTATATTTTTCTTTTTTAATATGTGATCTCTTTTTTCCACGTTTCCCATTACCTTCTGTTACTTCTTTCTAATGAACACCATATTCTTTGGAAGCTTGAATTTCAAATTAATGGGCCCTGTGGTGGGCTTGTTCCATATGAATAGGGTTTATCTTCTAAATAATAATAATAATAATAATAATAATAATAATAATAATTCTATATTTCCCAGTACCTTCTGTTACTTATTTCTAATGAATACCATATTCTTTGGAAGCTTGAATTCCAAGTCAGTGGCCCCTGTGGGATTGCTCCATATGAATAGGGTTCATCTTCTAAATAATAATAATAATAATAATAATAATAATAATAATAATAATAATAATATAATAATAATAATTCTGTATTTCCCAGTACCTTCTGTTACCTCTTTCTAATGAACACCATATTCTTTGGAAGCTTGAATTCCAAGTCAATGGCCCCTGTGGGATTGTTCCATATGAATAGGGTTCATCTTTTAAATAATAATAATAATAATAATAATAATAATAATAATAATAATAATAATTCTGTATTTCCCATTACCTTCTGTTACTTCTTTCTGATGAACACCCTATATTCTTTGGAAGCTTGAATTCCAAGTCAATGGTCCCTGTGGGATTGTTCATATGAATAGGGTTCATCTTCTAAATAATAATAATAATAATAATAATAATAATATGGCCCCGAAGTTAGGGTACGAGCATCTGCAGCCTTGCAGGTTGACACCACTTTAGGCAAAGGTTAGATCCACAATCGAAAATTGTTGCCTCGCTCAGGAAGAGCTCAAGAAATCACTGGCTTTGAGATGATGGACAGGGTTAAGGCGTTTGGTGCTTTGGTCTCCTTTGCTTCAACTAAGGATGCCTGGTGGATGACCTTGGTTAAAAACCAACAGGCAATGATGGCAGGGATCATTGGCCTTAGTCAGCAAGGAACTGTGCACTACAAGGAACTGGTTATCCTATATGGATTTTGGCACGTAATTATATGTATATATATATATATATATATATATATATATGTGTGTGTGTGTATTTATATATATATATATATATATATATATATATATATATATATATATATATATATATATATATATATATATATAGTTATATGGTTATATAAATACATAACAAGGTAGGCACGGTACTTAAATAAATAGACTAAAGAGAAGTCGTTCGATATGCATTGTTTTTATTAGTGGAAGAGCCGTGTAAAAATCCATTTATAAACTGATAAAAATAACCATAAGGTTCACTTTTTGAAATGGTGCAATTTCATTTTGCCAGACTTGGCCATTGTAAAGTTTCACTTAATAACTAACAAACATATTCATTTTAAACTTCATAATTAACCGTTCATTAGGATGGTGCCTTACTCTTCTATATTACTTGGAGGTGAACCTTCAGACCAACAGTCACCACCTTGACCCACATGGGTTCGTATTTTGATTATCACGTTAATGATCAACAATCAAATCAAAATCCCTTTCTGTCTCCTTAGCGATCAACGGTCAAAATACCTTGCCTATCATATCTCCTTGGTGATCAGTGATTATTATTCCTTACCTATTTCCTAAGTGATCAACAGTCATAATTCCTTGCCTACCCTATCTCCTTGGTGATCAGTGATTATTATTCCTTACCTATTTCCTAAGTGATCAACAGTCATAATTCCTTGCCTACCCTATCTCCTTGATGATCAGTGATTATTATTCCTTGCCTATTTCCTGTGTGATCAACAGTCATAATTCCTTGCCTATCCTATATTTTTGGTGAGCAGTGATTATTATTCCTTGCCTATTTCCTAAGTGATCAACTGTAATAATTCCTTGCCTACCCTGTCTCCTTGATGATCAGTGATTATTATTCCTTGCCTATTTCCTAGGTTTCAACAGTCATAATTCCTTGCCCATCTCCTGTGTGCTCAACGGTTAAAGTTCCTTGCCAGCCTTCTAAGAGATCAACAGTCAGAATTTCTTGCCTGTCTCCTTAATGATGATCGACCATGCAACGAGCTGGTTCTTTTAGAAAATGGCAGAGAGGTCTGTGTCATTTCCATACAAAGCCAGTTATTGGTGAAGACAGAGAAGAAAAATCATTTATTGGTAAAGCCTTGGGAAAACAAGTCAGTTACTGGGAAGGGCTCTGTGAAAAGTTAATAAATGGTAAGACCCAAATGAAAAATGTCAAAATCAGTCGATGGCAGGGAAAAAAATGCAGCTATTGATTAAGGCCTGTGGACACCGTCAACAATTAGCAAGGGCCGAAGTGGAAATGTCAAAAATAAGTGGGGGCAGCGGGAAAAAAATCCATTATTGATAATGAGCAATGGAAGAAAATAAGTTATTGGTAAAGGCTGTCGGGAAAAAAGTCAACTGTATGTAAGGGGCAAATGAAAAATGTCAGAAATAGGTCAGAGTAGAGTACACAGTGAGTTGTGGGTAAATTCCATGGAAAAAAATTCATTTGTAAGACAGAGGGGAAAAAAGCCAAAGGTAAATAATAAGAGAGGGGAAATATTAGTTATGGGTATGGGCCGAGGGGAAAAAGGTCAATTGGGAGTAAGAATCAAAGAGAAAAAATATATTATACCCCAAAGCCTGAATAAAAAGTTAATAATATGTTAATGGGAGAAAGATGAATGCAGGTAAGTGTCGAAGGGAAAAAATCAATTGTGGGTAAATACCAAGGAGAAGAATGTCAATATAGGAAATGTTTGATGAAATAAGTCAGTTATAGATAGGAACAAAAAAAAGCGAGTAAAAATTGCGCCGAAGTTTTTTCGGCGCAATCAAGTTTTCTGTACAACGTATCATGCTGTATGAGCCGCGCCTCATGAAACTTTAAGCCACGTCCTGGTGGTGACCTGTCCTATGGCGTTGCCAGACGCACGATCATGGCTAATTTTAACCGTAAATAAAATCAAAACTACTGAGGCTAGAGGGCTTCAATTTGGTATGTTTGATGATTGGAGGGTGGATGACCAACATACCAATTTGCAGCCCTCTATCCTCAGTAGTTTTTAAGATCTGAGGGCGGACAGAAAAAGTGCTGACAGAAAAAGTGCGGACGGACAGACAAAGCCATCTCAACAGTTTTCTTTTACAGAAAACTAGAAAAAATCTATTATAGGTAGGGGCGGGGAAAAACGAATATGAATCAGGCCTGGAGGGAAAAATCAAGCTTAGATAAGGAACTTGGAAAACAATTCAAAGTGGTTATATTCAAAATTAAAACATTTGACTCACACGTGTTTGCTCATGCCACTTCTAAAATTACCTTTTACTCTTTTAGAACAGTATAATTAATGGCCAAAAATTTATGCAAATGAATTAAGTGGTAAACTTTATGGTTTTCTTTTCTACTTAGTCAAAAAATTATATGGTCTTCATGTAGAACATGCTATGCTCGAATTAGATTTAGTTATTTTCATAAAACGCTCTTATCAATTTTTATTTACCTGTTTATTTTGATGGTTAATTCCTTTACAGAAGTGTCTTAGGAGTCTTTGTAATAAGCTTGAGGTTACTGAGAAAGTTGTTATTTGCTGAAACTTTTGTAATTAAGATATTCTTAGGCTGGAAAACATTAAAGCGTTTTCGTTGTTATTCATTTGTAGGATCATTATGCAAGATTGCGGTGTGTGTTTTTGCCAACGCTTGTAACTAGCTGCATGAGTTGTTACCCGAGGTGCCGTTATTTACATGTTTTTCTCATTGCGCCTTGAGGAACTCCACGTAATTGGTTAGGTACAACATACCTACCTTGGGGTAGTTCTTTACCGAAAATTATTCGAATCTTCAAGCTAAAAGCTCAAGCTAAAAGCAAGTGCTTTGTACAGATAAAGTACTTAAAACAAGTCAAAAGGGCTATGTATCTTGGGCTGCCTAACATTTCTGAACTGAAACTGCATTTTCATATAACATTTTTCTCTCTACTGCCAATTCTTGGTATTCTGTGCGTGACTTCATTAGGGAAAGGCTGTATTTATACACATACATGCAACCGGTACATCCAAGCATACGGCTGGTACAGCGCCTGTAATTAAAGACAAAGAAACAGACTTAACACGGGTGAGTGTCTTCGTTTGTGGTCGTATTTTAATAGCCCAGCCTTGAATTTTAAAGACTGTGTCGGCGAGACACCACTGTGGGCTAACATTTGCGGTATTCTCAACGATGTTTCCAACATGGCCTTGCTTATCTGTATCCAGGGTGGTTACCGGTTACGATTCGACTTAAATGTTTCTGAAGTTTTCGTTCTTGGGTTTTTTCTTCGTTGCTTTTCTTATTTGTTGAGCATTTCAGTGTCTTCTCATTCTCAGGCTTTCTAAAATAATTAGATTCTATACGGAAATTGCTTCCCACTTTTATGGCAGACTCATGGCAGGCTACTAACTGTTCAGACTTTTGATTCTCATTACGCCGATTTTATCTTTACATAATCTTGTGTTCACTAAAATGTATTCACTTTTAAAATAAAAACTCTTTTACAGTTCATATATAGGAACTAGTCGGATAAACCTCGTCTCATTGTGTGGCTGGCAATGGTAAAAAGAAGTATAGAAGTAGACCTGAGTTTAACCAGACCACTGAGCTGATTAACAGCTCTCCTAGGGCTGGCCCGAAGGATTAGACTTATTTTACGTGGCTAAGAACCAGTTGGTTACCTAGCAAAGGGACCTACAGCTTATTGTGGAATCCGGACCACATTATACCGAGAAATGAATTTCTATCACCAGAAATAAATTTCCTCTAATTCTTCATTAGAGTGTAGCCGAGAACGGTACCGACCATCCAACGAAGAACTATAGGCAATGGTAGAAGGGAAATAGTTTTATGGCAGCTGTGTGCAGTTAGTATCTACTAAACGGGTGTGTAATGCCTTGAGGTATAGCTGCTTAGTCAAGGCCACGCCTAAAGCAGATGCTATTAGTCCTTTGAGGTTTAAACTTAGTGTCAGGTTACAGATATGATTAGCGAGGTATTTCCTCAGCTTAACAAAACGTGATAAACTGTAGAGAAAAAAATAGTATTACTTCATTCGGAAATGCTATAATTTAATAGCACCTTCACTTACCTGATCAATTATAGTCCCATAGTTATATTTATTATAAATGAGGCTAATGAGACCGTCCCCTGAGAATTTGTATTTTTAAATTTGAGGTGAATGTGAGAGCAAGTTAGGTATACCTTAGTTTAACCAGACCACTGAGCTGATTAACAGCTCTCCTAGGGCTGGCCCGAAGGATTAGATTGATTTTACGTGGCTAAGAACCATGGGACCTACAGCTTATTGTGGAATCCGAACCACATTATACCAAGAAATGAATTTCTATCACCAGAAATAAATTCCTCTAATTCTTCATTGGCCGGTCGGAGAATCGAACACAGACTCAGCGAAGTGCTAGCCGAGAACAATATCGACCCGTCCAACGAGGAACTTGTGAGAGCAAGTTAAGTTAAAGAAGTTAGACATCTAGGTGAGAAGAACGGAGAAGTAGACGAATGAAAAATGAAAGGATAGTAAGCAATGCAGTTGTGGCTGAAGGTACCTTGCCAAGAACCTATGGCACGTTGAGTGGAACCGCCCAGTGGATGTACTACCTGAGTACCATAGTTACATCTAAGAATCATCTGAAGATTTTTCCATTTAATTATCTCTGTCTAGTTTAGGTAGAGCGGAATTGTTGTGCTTTCATTCTATTGATCTTCTTATTGCA
>NC_089745.1:50153993-50173993 GCF_040412425.1 Macrobrachium rosenbergii
ATATATATATATATATATATATATATGTGTGTGTGTGTGTGTGTGTGTGTGTGTGAATATATACATATGTATGTGTTTGCGTGTGTTCAAAGAAGTCAGCCGGTACAGAAGGAAACCTGGTATTAAGCTCTCATCTAAGGAACTGGAAGATGAAATCAGATGCAGTTCCTGAACTGAAGAGTCCTTACGCTCGAGTAAAGGGGTTCCTGCGAGATCGGGTAACAGGATAAGGCAGAGGCAGTGACGGATGCGATCGAGTTGAACCGAACACTTCGCTTCCCTTGAGAATGAGCGGTGAGCGGTGGCAAGGTCGTCACTGGTGGGTTTCTAAATGTCTCCTGAAATGCTCTGCTGTTTTTCTTATCTTTGCTGGGAGTAATTTTAGTTTTCTGTAAAAGAAAACTGTATGAGGTGGCTTTGTCTGTCTGTCCGCACTTCTTCTGTCCGCCCTCAGATCTTAAAAACTACTGAGGCTAGAGGGCTACAAATTGATATGTTGATCATCCACCCTCCAATCATCAAACATACCAAATTGCACCCCTCTGGCCTCGGTAGTTTTTATTTTATTTGAGGTTAAGTTTAGCCATTGATCGTGCGTCTGGCAGCGCTTTCCGGAGGCGTCGCCGACGCACCTTGACCTGACCGCATCTGGGGAGCAGCTGAGCGCTGAGAGTTTCATACAGCATTATACGCTGCACAGAAAACTCGACTGCGTCAAAGAAAGTTTGGCGCATTTTTTACTTGTTGATATTGTTTTTAACATTCTAATGGGTCTCTTATCTTGCATTTTAATCTTCACTATCATTACCGTCGTAAGAACAACAACAGTAGTAATAACAATAGCAGTAATGAAGGTTATGAGTGTAAAACTTAAATTTCAAAGAGTGGTATTATTAAGTTTATAGAGGGAGCTGGACTCCTTAACAAAATACAATTTATCTATAATGGCACACATTAATAACAGTAAACTGTCTTAATATCTATTTGTGATTGTAATTAGTTTTATAACTCATGAATTTTATTTTTGTTACCTTTTCATATATTTTACTAATATACTTTTCGGTGTCGATGACCTTTGTTATTTTAACGCTAGACAATTTAATATTCAATCAAATAATCAGTTATTAAGAATACACTTTGAATCTTTAAGTTTGACGAGGACCAGTGGCTTGATATAAATAATGTAGCTGTGCAGAATTTTGATAGTTTCATTTTCTCTGAAGATGAGGACAGTAGTTCTCGAAAAGCTTAAGGATTTTGATTGATTTTTAAGGATGTTAAGGATTTTAAAGATTTTCAACGACATGCCAGGATTTACATTCCAGAAGTCTTATTTTATCCAGTTACAGCAATAATAATGGTAATAATAATGAAGAAATCAAAAGGATTTCAGTTTTCGTAAACTGTCCCGAAAAACAAGCATAAGAAGTAAGTAAATTTGAATGGAATATAAAAGTTAGGCCAAAGGCAAAGCTCTGAGACCCAAGAGGTCAATCAGCGCTGAAAGGGAGATTAACGGTAAAAAGGTTTGAAAGGCGTAACAGGAGGAAAACCAATTAGTTGCACTGCGGAACAATTGTTAGGAGAGGGTGGAAAGTAAGATGGAAGAAAGAGAATATAAATGGAGGCACAATAAAAGAAATGAAAGGAGCTGCAGCCAGGGGCCGAAGGGACGCAGCAAAGAACCTTGAGTAGTGCCTGCAGTGCACCGCGTGAGGTGCACTGGCGGCACTACTCCTGTACAGGATCTGAACTCTGAAGTATATAACGGGTAGCAGGAACAGCAACTTTGCAGCTGAACTAGACCAAACATGTCATTGATGTTGGTGCAGGTGAATCGAGAGAATTTACTCCCGGGAGACGTGACTAGACGTTTTGTTAAGGCACGATTCTCGGTTAACCATTTCCTTCTCTGACTCAAACGCTACGGTTGCTCTGTCGAGACTTACTCTATTTTTTTTTCTTTTGTTTTCTTTTTATGATAGTTCTGATAAGAGAGAATTGTATCACATAAGACTTCTTGCAGTTTATATGGAGATTTTAGGTTTTGTTTTAAGTGAGGATGTTTTTTATATATATATATATATATATATATATATATATATATATATATATATATATATGTGTGTGTGTGTGTGTGTGTGTGTATGTGTGTGAGGATGTTATATATATATATATATATATATATATATATATATATATGTGTGTGTGTGTGTGTGTGTGTGTGTGTGTGTGTGTGTGTGTGTATATGTATGTATATATATATATATATATATATATATATATATATATATATATATATATATATGATATATATATATATATATATATATATATATATATATATATATATATATATATATATATAATGTCCCTAAGTGCAATTGATTTCAGGGGTTAGTACTAAACACAGCGAAACAGTGTAGATGAATCACTGTTTCGCCGTGTTAATACTAACCCTTGGGGATGGAATGTCCCTAAGCGAATTGGTCATTTCACAAATTCCATAGGGATTTCCTGATTTCACTTATTCCCTGTAAAATATATATATAGAGAGAGAGAGAGAAAGAGAGAGAGAGAGAGAAAGAGGGGGGGTTAATCACTCCGGCCATCAGCGAATTATGAACCCAAAATGTGCACTATAGCACCAACTTCATATCAGTCCTCATTTTTTGTTAATGTGATCGATGAGAAGTTTCCACAACGTGAGATATGTTTGACTGACGAGCGAAGAGTTAAAACCATGAAATCGCTGATGTTGATCGTCAAGATCGCTTTGTTACACCCACGTCGTCCCTTCCCTTTCATTTATATCGCAGTAATCACGGACACCTGACAGGTAATGCCAGGTATATGACAGTTTAACTGCCGGTCTTGTAAGCACGGACGACTTCATCTCGCTAGACCGCCAATACCTTCGTGATAAAATAGTTTCCTCGATTACAGCTGGCCGGCCACTCAGCACTCTTTCTCTCTCTCTCTCTCCCTCTGTTTGTGTGAGTGTGTCTGTGTCTGTGTGTGAGGATTACGTGTACCCAAGGTCTCTCTTTCTCTCTTCTGTAGCAGTTTTTCTTCTTCACAGTTCTTAAATAATGTCTTCGTGTCTACTCCCAACTCGCTTAACGAGTGTTTGTGTATATATGTAGCTTGCTGTTCTCATCAAATCAGTAGCATTGATTTGCTAAGGAAATGCTTCAGAAAAACTCTCTCTCTCTCTGTCGAACACATACACACGCACACCCTTCACGAACACGTCAATTACCGATAGTTAAAAATTCAACAGTACAAAAGACGAGAGTACAAAAAATTGTTTATCTCGTGTCCTAATCTGCAAACTGGACTCTCCGTTGCCTTTTTGTGATCCTTTCCAAAGAAAGACATTATTACGTGCTGTGCGGTAGGAACAGGAATTATGTTGTTGCCGTCGTATTGGTGGCTGGGAGGGACGGGGAAGGGAGAGTTGGGGAGGGGGAAGGAACGATTGGGACATCTTGAAGGGATATAAGGTGGAGGGGGGTAGGACCCAATAGAAAAGGGGGGGTGAGTTATAGATGAGTAGGGGAAACGTCGCTTACCACCTGCCCTCACGGTTGAATCTACTCTCCTCCCTCCCCTCCCATTCCAATCCCCTTGCAGCCCCTCCCTTACTCCTGGGCCATCAACACCACAGCCACCACCACCGCAACCACCTTCTGATGAAGACATTACCTGGCCCCTCCCTCCTGCCGTGGCCACACCTACAGCACTCAGACACGTTACACTGTTTACTCTTGTCGTTTTCTTAACGCTGGTTTCTGCGTCGTTTTTCACTCAAATCAAGTTCAAGTCCGTTATCATCTGTCTATAAAATGCTCTTATTTCATTGGAAATGTATAGAGGTCTGAACTTTATTATGCCGCAGAGTTCTTCAAGATAACGTAACCGTCAAGACTTGGTAACTCCCCAAGTAATTACCTCCACAGGAAATACATGTCCCGGGGAGAACGCAACACAAGGGGAACTGAGTCTAGGAGTTCGAACAAAAACATTTATGTTTCATGATTGTGTGCTTTAGATGAGTGAGATCGTAATCGCTACCCGGGTTCTTTTGCTACCAGAATTCTTAAGTAACTTTTACATTAGCTAGTGGGGGACATGTCAATAATTTTCGCTCCGGACTTCGTAATTACCCCGTGCGTGTACTTTGGACAGAGGTGAAACTGAACCTGTGTCCATAGTCGGATATCTTATGAACTTTCGTACTTCGTAATTACAACCCAAGTTTGATTAAGTATAGACGCTGGTAATTCTGTTATGTATAAGTAATTCACGAAGAGTTTGGAGTTATATTTAGCGAGTGTGTCTCATTAGAATACTTTTATCAGTAAACACAAATATGATTGTCACTGACGGACATATACACAAAGCAGAATTTGATATGGTCTTCAGATAAAACTGTAGGTGAATGTTGAGTGGCTTAATTATACACGTTTCTCACATGGACGGGGAATGTAGACCCATCAGAAGTACCTGCGATATCTCGGTGGGAAATACCTTGTCACAGAATAAATCTATTTCCCCGCCCAAATCCTGTTGTTTCTTTGCGGGAATGTTGGCAACACTGTGCCAGCAGCGATTCCCTTTGTGTCCTCCCTCCCAGAATCGGTATCAGTCTTAATCTTAGATAATTGTTGAATGCCATAAATACGGGCCTTGAATGCCGAGGCGTTTGGTCGTCAAGTCGAGCGTAAAGCGGATGGAATACTGTGAATTATGCAATGCGTGTTACATTAAACTGGTCTCATTTCTGCATTGATACGTCCGGGTGTTGCCGCTGAGCCAAAACACCTGACGGCTAATGATTTCAGAAGTGAATGATATATTATACCGATCAAGCTTCGAACTTAATGAGAAGCACGTGGTTGCCATTCTGACCTGGTGGTTTTTGGTTGAGAAATAGTCGCTAGAGGGGCGAGCCTTAGACCCACCGCCTAAAGATTACGTGAGTATACCACGAAAAACGGCGCTAGAAGGATAAATAAGTTAACAAATACATACCGGAAAGTTATGAAGCCTTTAAAGGTTGCAAAGAAACGACAGTAACGGTAAAAAGGCGCTCTTTTATTAGAGGCACGATAAAAAATACTCCTTGGCCTTCGTCACCTCCTCTTCCTCCTCCCGCTGTCTGGTTTGGCCATGACGCCTTTGGTCGATCCAGTGGGGCTGTTTAATTAACTAAACTTTAAGGAAGGCTGATGAAAGAGTCGTAAAGTCTCCAAGTCTCCTCTTTGGGGATTGGAGGAACCTGCGGGCTAGTCATTACCTTTGCTCTCCCCGGCTGTTACGGCCGATGATAATTTGTCCCAATAACCTCAAATGACTCCTTTACATCTTCATAGTGCTGATATTTTCTCTCTCTCTCTCTCTCTCTCTCTCTCTCTCTCTCTCCAGCGAGGTCATTTATGGGACAAAGATGCTGAACACATGGAGGGCTGCGTTAATACTGTATGTATGTATGTGTGTGTGTGTGTGTGTGTATATATACTGTATACATCTTCCCAGCTTGTTCCCATTTTCATATATACTGTATATATATGTACCATATTTATGTGTGTATTTATATACGTGTATATACAGTATATACCTATGTATATATAATATATATATACCATTGGTTATTTCGCCTTAGAGATGGTAGCGCCAGTTGATGTTACCCTCTTGATTTTCAGAAAGTACTTGTAGGATGAGATTGCTAGTCATGGACCTTGCCCAGGATCTTCAACAGGTTATATATATATATATATATATATATATATATATATATATATATATATATATATATATATATATATACATATACAGTATATATAGAACCACGGAACTTACACAACCGAGATTAATGCTCTACTGAGCTAAGCATTGCAATAAAATATAACTGCTTAATGCACACACTGCTGTGCTAAATTTAGCGGTATAGCGGGCACTTCAACCGTGCGCATGTGCAAAAGAATCCGTGGGAGTCCGACACGAACTCAACGTGACCAGTACAAAAGACTCCGTCTGTTTTCCTACCACACAAAGTTGTGTTTGATCGCTCTGGATACAATTGCATCTACTCCGCTTGTTACACACTCGTCCGTCTTCTAAGGTCTCGTCAAGAAGTTTGTTTTGGTATACAAGGGATGGTAGCGGTTTTATTTTAGACTTTCTGGCGTACACCTTACAGTTCACGGCCATGTTTTAAAACACACACACACACACACACACACACACACACACACACACACACACACACACACACACATATATATATATATATATATATATATATATATATATATTTATATATATATATATATAATTTTTTATCACACGGCGTGACTTTATTTATTTACATACATTAAGCTACAAATGCTGTTTAATATCCAATTCGCTCTGGCGGTAGAGCGAATTGGATATTGAACAGCGTTTGTAGCTTAACATTTGTGAATTAAAAAATCACGGCATGCGTTATAACGATTTAAATTTATATATTATATATATATATATATATATATATATATATATATATATATATATATATATCACTTATAGTTCTCAAAAACCTATACCTAACTGACCAAAATACTACAGCCATCCAGGTAGTAGGTGACCACCGTGTCGTAACTCTGTCAGCTGTAGAGTGAGAACTGTTCATAATAATGACAGTTGAAGGTATTATTATATTATTACACTCCATGCTATCCTAATTCAGGTCATAATTGTATTTCTTTCTTATGATTCATAACCTCCCGTGTGTTCTCTGAAATTCTACAGATCATCACTTTGAAATCTGTATTACGAAATCCCGTAGGGGGTTAGCGCCTTCAGTGCACCGCACCAGGTGCACTGTAGGCATTACTTCAGGATCTTTGCAGCGTTCCTTCGGCCCCTAGCTGCAACCCCTTTCATTCCTTTTACAGTACCTCCATTCATATTCTCTTCCATCTTACTCTCCACCCTCGCCTAACAACTGTTTCTTTGTGTAACTGCAAAGGTTTCTTCCTGTTACATCTTTCAAACCCTTTTACTCTCTATTTCCCTTTCAGCGCTGATTGACCTCCAAGTCCCAGCGCTTGGCCTTTGGCCTTAATTTTATATTCTATTTTATATCATTAAAAAACTATATTCTAATTTACAGAAATTAAAAACAAGCATGAGGATACAATTTTTTATTTATTTATTTATTTTTTGTAGCCAGCCTATTAAATGAATTAAATTATTATTTTAACAATGGTAATAGATAGTGTCACTGATTGTTGTACTGATCGTGTCTTTTTTATGTGCGAAAACTGGTATAATTTAAAACCAAATATATCTCCCTGTATGTGAGGAGGATCAAATCTTCCTTACTGTTTGTAAGAAGGACCCAATCGTCCTCCCTGTTTGTAAGATGGACCCAATCTTCCTCCCTGTGGGTGAGGACCCCATCTTCCTCCGTTTGTAAGAAGGACCCAATCTTCCTCCCTGTGTGTGAGAAGGACCCCATCTTCCTCCCTGTATGTGAGAAGGACCAAATCTTCCTCCCTGTATGTAAGAAGGACCCAATCTTCCTTCCTGTATGTGAGAAGGGCCAGATCTTCCTCCCTGTATGTGAGAAGGACCAAATCTTCCTTCCTGTTTGTAAGAAGGACCCAATCTTCCTCCTTGTTTTTGAGAAGGACCCAATCTTCCTCCCTGTATGTAGAACTACCCAATCTTCCTCCTTGTTTATGAGAAGGACCCAATCTTCCTCCCTCTATGTGAGAAGGGCCAAATCTTCCTCACAGTATGTGAAAAGGATCAGTCAACAATTTTTATCCTGCAAAGGTTTTAATATTAACAGAAAATATTCGAGATAATTTCATGTAAAATTATGGAGAAAAGATTTCGGGTGCTTGTCAAAGGTGACCTTAATCCTTTTCCCATTGATTTGCATTTTTAATGTTATCGCTTTATCAAAAATCTCATTAACACGACCCGGAGATCATTTTCCCTTGAAATATTACTACGTTTTAGATGTCCGTTAACTC
Source organism: Macrobrachium rosenbergii (assembly GCF_040412425.1). NCBI lineage: Eukaryota > Metazoa > Arthropoda > Malacostraca > Decapoda > Palaemonidae > Macrobrachium > Macrobrachium rosenbergii. The sequence goes on from NC_089745.1 coordinate 50,162,024, forward strand.
ATTCAGTCCCAGAGGTGCCGAGTGCCAGGTTAATTAATTTTATAAGGAATTTTGGCGGATTCTAATATGGGCGTTCCGGAAAGCAAGATAATTTCTCATTTACTGAATTATCCCCGTAGGGGGATAGTGCCGTCAGTGCGCCTCACGTGGTTCACTGAAGGCATCATTCCTTTTATAGTACCTCCGTTCATATTTTCTTTCTTTCATCTAACCTTCCACCGTCTCTAACAACTGATTCATAGTGCAACTGTGAGGTTTTCCTCCTTTTACACCTTTCAAACTTCCTTGACTCTTAATTTCCCTTTCAGCGCTAAATGACCTCATAGGTCCCAGCGCTTGGCCTTTGGCCTAAATTCTTATTTTAATTCCAGTTTATTTGGTTATGGTCATGACTGAAAAACTGCTAAAAATGGCTTTTTGTGTCGTGACGGGCGATATTTTGATGTGAATGCATATAAGTTTTAACAGTGACTCTCGCTCGATCGTAACTTTCGCTTTTGTTCTGTAGATTCTACATAATCTACACGATCACAGTTATCGGTGGTTTTGAGTATGAGAACTTTTTTCGCTTGCCGAGATGTAGTTAAAAATTGGGGCGCTTATCGTAGGAGTTCTTCGTTTTTCCTTTTTTCAGTGCGCTTCATTTGCGTACCCATACACAAAGCTGTCTGAATGCTCTCAATGTTTATATATATATATATATATATATATATATATATATATATATATATATACATGTATATATATGTATATATATATAATATATATATATTTAAATATATATTTATATACATATATATATACACAATATATATACATGTATATATAAATATACACAATATATAGACATATATATATATGTATATATATATATATATATATATATATATATATATATATATATATATATATATATATATATATATATATATATATATATGCATGTATGTAATCTGAATGCCTGAGGAGAATACATACATGCATACTTATAATTACTTGTCCTTGTGGTTTCCGTTATCAAGAGAGCTATTTTTGTTCGACTGTCCCCAAACGCCTTTGAATCTAGTGCCTACTAAGTAGCTGAGAAGCCAGCATTTTTGCTTCTACTATTAAGAGCGTCCGATACTATTTGTTCTTGTCACTGTTCATAAAAACGGCATCCATAGGGCATGTTTTTTCTGTGAATTGCTGACTATAATTGAATTCAATATATAGTTTAGGCCAAAGGCCAAGCACTGGGACCTATGAGGTCATTCAGTGCTGGAAAGGAAATTAAGAGTAGGTAGGTCTGAAGGTGTAACAGGAGGTAAACCTTGCTGTTGCACTCTGAATACATTGTGAGAGAAGGTGGAAAGTCAGATGGAAGTAAGAGAATATGAACGGAAGTACAGTAAAAGGAATGGAAAGGGTTGCAGATAGGTGCCGAAGGGACGCTGCATAGAACCTTAAGTAATGCCTGCAGTACACCGCATGATGTGCACTGACGACACTATCCCCACACGGGGTACTGACTGTAATCACATTTCATCTTATTCGTCCTCGTATGGGGATAGTGCCATCAGTGCACCTCACGTGGTGCACTGTAGGCATTACTAAAGAGTGTTTGCAGCTTCACCCATTTTTAGCATTTTAGCATTGCCTCATTTCCCGCTTCTTTTTTTCAGCCTTGCTGTCCAACCACTCCAAAAATCCCTTTTTTCACCGTGTTTAGCGCTGAGTGGCCGAAAGTGCCCCAGTGCTTGGCTTTAGAGCCTGATTTCCATAATGCAAATCATTCTTGTCTGTCATGAACTGGACTCAGAAATCTAGGCTTATTCTCTATCCTTTATCCAAAATATATATATATATATATATATATATATATATATATATATATATATATATATATATATATATATATATATATATATATATATATATATATATATATATATATAAGTCCTTCGTAAAGAAGGCATCCTGCTTACCCCATATAGAAAAAGGAAAAAAGCACGTTAAAACGAAGAAGATGTATATATATAATATATATTATATAACATATATATATATAATATATCTGTATATACTGTATATTAAATTATATATATTGTTTGAATTGTTTTCCTGCTCTTCGGTATTTTGTGTGGGGGAGGCGAGGTGCTGTTCGCCTCTGTTTTTTTTTTTATAGTCAGTCAGATTTCAGGCAGAACACCGTCTAGTTCTCAGAACTCAGCAGCGGTGGATTTCGAGCATCACCTAGCTTTTGGTGATGGCAGTAGCAAACAGCGGTTGTTCGCCAGTGATGATGGTTTTGGAAGCAGCTGGCGATGGCTTTCTGTGGACAGCAGCAGGAGGAGGACCTTGGCCTAGTTCCCGAGGAGATGGGTTCGGCATGGAAGTGTGCGATGGTGGCTCCTGCGGATTTTTTTCCCGAAGAGGAGTGGGAGACTCGTGTGTAGTTCCCGGTTTTTCCAGAAGAAGGTGTTCTTCTGTGGCAGCTGAGACTTAGCTGTGGTCGGCATGGAAGTGTTCGATAGTCGTCCTTGTGGTTCCTAGTCTCTCTCTCTCCGTGTGTCTCAAGAGTGGATCTTTTGCGATTTCTGTGGTCATTAATATATGACGAGATTATGGTTGTCGTTAATATGTTATGGTTTTCATTAATATATGACAGTTATGGCTGTCATTAATACATGAGATTATGATTATGGTCATTAATATGACGAGGTTATTTCTGTAATTGTGAACGAATCTTTTATGGTTCTTAGTCATTGATATGACTGTGATGTCGAACAAGGTATTGTTATTGTTATGTGCTGGAGTGAGTATGACTCCAGGTTATCTATGATTTGTTTGTTATTGTTGATGAAGCAAATGCGGTTTCTGTTATCATTTTTATTGAGCAATGTTATGTTTGTCATTTATTATTGACTGTTTTACTGCTGCTGTGAATTTTTATCTAAAGGTTATCGAGCCATTTTTGTTGTGCTGTTTAAAGTTATTGATTATTACTTTTGATGTTTTGCTGTGCTGTCTGAAATCTGGTCTCATATGTAAATTACATTTATATATAATAAATTAGTTTTAAGATAATTTGAGTATTTTCTTTGGCACCCTTCTTCTTGAGATTGTCAGACCTCTCCTAGTCCCCAATACTCAAGATCTATTTTAAATAACCTGACGACCCCACAGAAATTTGGGTTCGTTACAACGTATGCTAAATAATTTTTTCATCAGTTTAACCAGTCAAGTGTAAACGTGGCTGTTGCAGAACAGAAGTATGGGCGCTTAGTACACCGTGTTTTAAGAGGAATCAGATTAGATTACGTTCAGATAAAGAGGCAACATTCGACAGCGGGGTCTAATCGCCTGCTCCTGACAGGATGTCTTACGTTGGACAAGACTCCCTATAATTATGTTGTTTCTCTCTGCAAACGCCCTGAAAAGCTCTTGATTGTAGCATTTAAAATATTCTAATCCAAGTTAAGCACTTAATTTTAAGATTTTTTTTTTACTTTATATTACATTATTTTACACTTTTATTTATGTAAACGTTTTACCCTCCTTGCAAAATGCTAAAACAGTTTTTTGAGTGACTATAATAAAAACATTTGTTTAAACAGTATTTAGTTTAATGTAATAAAATCCACAATTATGGAAATATATAGTACATTAATGTGCAAAAAAGGTGAAAACAAAGACTATCGAACACCGTTCAACTCTGTTTTATCTTTTGCATATGAACCCTATTTATTTATATAATTGTGTAATTTTATCGCATAAGTTTACCATAACATTGTGAATTCCTTAGCATTCAGTTTAATATTAAGTCTAACAATTGCATAAAAATTTGCTGCGATTGTCAGATATTTCCCAGATCTCCAAATGTTTGACACTTAAGCTCAGCGGTGTAAAGAAACCTCCAAGAATGAATGAATGGGTTATAAAATTCAGGCCATAAAGCCAAGCACTGGGGCCACTTACAGCCCATTCAGCGCTGCTTAAAAACTGGAAAGATGGAGTTGGAGTGACTGGACAGCACGATGTAGAGCTGCAAATAAGAAACGAGACTTACAGGGATCTAAAATCGAGACCAGGAGAAAACTGCACAGTTGCACAATGAAGTAATAGTTAGAGAGGTTCAATTGTAAGATGGAAGTGGGAATGGGGGTAAAGTAAAAGGCTAAAGAGTGGGTGCAGCTAACGGCCTAAGGGACGCCAAAAGCACTATTTACCAAAGTCTAAGTATTTATTCGGTATAAATATATCAGCAACGCTGCGCATATCTGACATCACAAAGCGATTATTCACGGTCATAATCCCTGCCCTCCACTACATAGATCGCTATTTCTCAGACTGCCATTAGTACTGCACTGTAGAGGCAATTTTCCCCGCCATTTCGGTACCCGTACCCCACAAAGAAACTCGATACATGGCAATAAGCACCGCTGTAAAACATTTTACGGGGTGGGCATAAACAATTAAAAAATAATCCGTAACTGGTAACCATACCGGATTGCCGATTCGCATGGCAGCTGGCTGGGGTTCGGGTGGGAAAATCAAGATGATAAAAGCCATGGAAACCGGTTATGGAGTCCAAAATGCCCTCTTTGATACAAGTTTTTGTCTGGGCACTTTATCAGTCGGGACGTATGACCACTGCAGCACGTGTTTACGCGTACCGCTCACAGCTACAAAAAAAAAAAAATCGCCTGACGGTTTAAAATAGGTCGTCAAGGTTGCTTTCTGCGTTACTTTGAATATTTATTTTGCAAGTTGTTTTCTTTGATTAAAAAGTAATCGTTGTGTATGAGTTATATCCCTTTTTAAAATATTCGTATACAAAATTACTGTTCTTTAATATTTGAAAAGGCTTTAAATTATTGTCTTGGCTGAACTACCTCCCCTTAATGTCAGTATTTTCATCCTTCTACCAAGGCCCAAGCACTGTAATGTATAAGAGAAACATTTCCTCTGTATTATAGAATAAATTCAGTATGAGAAATATCACTCAAAAATGGAGGGAATGACAGTGTATCTTGAAAACTAAAATAAAAATAAAACAGCGAGTCAAGATTCCATATTAATACTTGATCACAAATGTCATTCAATAATTCACTCTGATCCAAGACTAAAAATTCATTTAAAATCAAGATTCAAACTCTACACTTTATTCTGGCTTTACGAATCAGTAGGAAAAAAGGGGGTAAATAAATCAACAGGACTCCGAATAATGTCATATATTCATATAAAACATATTAATATATATCACATTGAGCATTCTCTGCTTCCATAAAAAATAATAATCATATATAAACCAACAATTTCTGAACATGACAAAAAAATACTAATGAGGAAATTAGATATTTTTTTTTTAAATTTTAGTGACTAGTTAGTGAACAGAACAGAAATAAAGGGGAGATGAAACATATGTATATATATACAATACATATAAGCACATTTACAGTGTTTTGAGTGTACATGGCAAAAAAAAATATATATTGCATGATGGGGGAAACAAAAATGCCGAGGAATGGGAAATATGTGGAAATCAGAACATTTATTTTCATGATTTTTTTCACTAGTTTCTGCACTTAATCTGTATGGATTATTTTATGGTTACTTGAAAATAAATTACATGTAGAATCAAAAGCAAGTGTTCACTAATACAAGAAAAGAAAAATAAATTTTGATTCACCTTTTCAAGCTTAAGAGATCATCTTTAGTAAAATATATATATATATATATATATATATATATATATATATATATATATTATATATTTTATATATATATATATATATATATATATATATATATATATATATATATATATATATATATATATATATATATATATATATATATATATATATATATATATATATATATATATATATATATATATATATATATATATAATATAATATATATATATATATATATATATATATATATATATATATATATATATATATATAAACCATATTTTTATGTAACCAAAATGTACAATTACTATGGAAAACATCGTTTAACATTGAATCATAAAATAAAAAATTGATTGTAGTAACAACACTACCGTTTACTTTCACTAATAAATTCCTTAAAACTGAAGGATTTATTTCAGAAAAATAAAGATCTTTTCTTATATAAAAGCAAATAAAATTTCCCTTTTTTTATTTAAACGAAATACGTGGTCTTATTTAAGTTCAGAAATCCGTGTTCTTTGCTGGGCTGCTACAGGAGAGAACATAAAAAAAATAATATAAGAACGACAGCGCAACTTTTACTCTGTGGAAACTTATTTACAAATTTGCAATGAAGAAATGGAGGAAGTTGGAAGTGCGCAGACGGCATATTAAACAGCTAGACTCGTAAAGGGGAAAAAAATAAGTATTTAAGGAACGCAAGAATTTTTCTTTCATGAAAATTCGTATGAGGCAAAAAACATAAAAACGAAAAATTCGTATGATTTGGTTGACGTTTTTGAAAAAAAAAACTTTCATATTCATTTACTGATCGTGACAGCATCCATAAAAAAAAATTTTAAGATTACTCAAGTACAATTACTTACGAATTCACGAAAGAAAAAAAGATGGTGTAGGCAAGTATGCCAATGTAAAGAGTTTGACGAAATGGTAAAAAAAAAAAAAGCCATGGAAATGTAAAAAAGAAAAAAGTTTGACGAAATGTGAAAAAACAAAAAAAAAGAGCCATGGAAACGTAAAGAAAAAATGAATGGGGAAATGGAATTGTTGAAGTAATATTAAAAAAAAAAAGTCTTCCAGATGTTAAACTTGAGTGAACCAACGTCATTCGAGGTGAGATATCGTACAGATTATACAGCAAATGCAAACTACCAAAGAAGATGAAGTCGAATGTGGAAAAAAGAGGCCTTCTTAATGATTCTAATCTACCCTAGGATTCTACTTTCATGGTCTACTCTAGCGATTCTAATGCCACATTGATATGTACCACACTACCTCTCTAAAACACATGGTGACAGTCAGTACATTTTATGGGAAGCGGAGGGGGGGGACAGGTAGGTGGGTGGTATTACTATGTGTACGCCACTAACCCCCCCCCCCCCACCCCCTTTCCGCTATAACCCCAACCCTCGTAAACCATGTGCTTTCCGAACACAGCGTACATTTTATGTGCATCACAGTCCCCCCATCTCACCCCTACCCCTGCTTTTTTTCAGTTTTTTTTTTTTTTTTTGCTTTTTGCTTTCTGGCTACCGGGGCATGAATGCATCTCATTGTCCTACGTATTGCATATCAATGTGCGTGTTTTCGGGGGGACGTTAAAAAAGGACTAGAATATTGCAATTCTATGCAACGGCACAACAGCTATGAATGAAGAGATCCGCTACGCGAGTCTCACACACTGGCTATTATTATTACGGGAACATCAGCTTCCCGTGCACTTTTTTTTTTTTTCTCTCCTTTTATCCTGTTTTTCCATTTTCCATTTACCATGCTTGCTTGCTTGGCGCTTTCCAAATGTCCGTGTGCATTCATTATCACCTCTTTCTCTCTATCTTCTTTTTTTTCTTTTAGCTTTTCAGCTTGGGATCCCAACTGTCAGTCTGTCCAAATCAGGAAATTTGGTTTTCCTGCTCGAGTGAATAAAGTTGCACTGTTTTTTCATGAACTATACTTGATTTTTAGTAAGGTTCACTGTATAGTAAGGTTCACTGTACTTTTTATATATATATATATATATATATATATATATATATATATATATATATATATATATATATATATATATATATATATATATATGTATATATACATACATACATACATACATATATATATATCCCAGAGGAAATGAACCATTTTTAAATATCAAGTGTTCTAAATAATAACTTTTGTTAATGCAGCCGTAAAATCGGACAACTTCATAGAAAACGAAGTCCAATATTTTCTTAAGTGATTCTCACACGAATAAGTTATTTTTGTAACTTAAGGGGATTATTTTATTGTCATATCTGCAGGTCATTTTGTTTCAAAAATATTTTGTTACATGTGAGTTTTTCGAATTATTACACAGTTACTGTGCAATATTTACTTGCCACACTTATTCATTCCCTGGTAACTTTATTCTGTTCACACTTTTGTCAATCACCATTTCAAATTTCATTTTTTTTTTCTTGATAAACAATTATATTCTCTTTTCAAACCTGTTTGTGCCTCGTCACTTAACAATGTTTTTCTTTTTTTCATTTTCCTCTTAACTTCAGAGTTCAAACGAATACATAATGTGTCTCTTAGCATAAGCACAAAACTGCTGCCAAATTTGGTCCTCAAAATGTTTTTTTTTTTTCTACTTTCACTACGAATTACTTTCCCCACTTTCACTTTCAAATCACGTCTCATCAAAATTGGTAATTTCCACGAGAGTTTCTGACTTCATTCTCTCCTGTCCTGAACCTGAGATCATTACCTGCTGCTGCTGTCCTTCCCTCCGGTAAATCTCTTCATGTAGTATTTTGTTTTTCAGTCGCATTATTATCCGAATAGCGAAAGCAAAGGAAAAATATTCGTCATGCTTTTTTTTTTATTTTTCAACACGAGTGACACAGAAATTGCAAGGTGCAGACAGGCATTGATGTGTGCGAGACGTGTTTTGTGTTTGTGTTTGTTTGTGTGTGTGTGTGTGTGTGTGAGAGAGTGTGTGTTTTGTGTGAAAGCACAACTACGTCAAGTTCTCATAGAGGGGCTCCGCCTCCGGGGGAAGGCGAGGCCGGTGGCCGGTATGTCTTCGGTGATTGCTGCCTTCCCTGGTGAGTGGCGCCATGTGATACTGCTGGCCTCGTTCCACCGAAAAGTACATTCGGAACCTGTCGGTGCGGGAAGGTAAGGGCGGAAGCCCTCTCTCCTGGGGCGTCGGGGGCCTCCCCCGACGGATTCCGCCCACGTAATAGACGCTCTCGTAATCGGAGCTCCTCGGGGAGGAGGACGTTTGAGGGGGAGGGGCGCTCGAGCAGTAGTACCTCGATCGAGCAGGAGACGTACTCGGGGTGTCGTTGTCGCTGACGCCCATGAGGATCCCCTGGGAGGCCAAGTGCTCGTCCTCGCTGTCTGTGTCGACCAGGGAGGGGGAACACCTTCCCAGTCCCCCTCCGCCTCCTCCTCCTCCACCTCCTCCTCCTCCGCCCCCTCCTCCTCCTCCGCCCCTCCTCCTCCGCCCCCGAGACTTCCTCCAATACCACCACCTCCACGATGATGATGGAGGCGCAACAAGGCTCTTCCATCTTGGCCTGTCGCCTCGCTTGTGCTATAACTACAAGTTTCGCTACCTGGGGGAGAGAAAGAGAGAGAGCGGAGATCTGCGTTAATCCAAATAAGGAACTTGGAATGTTCATCACATTATTAGTAAATACTACGCTTAAATAGCTGATAAACGAATAGTATTCGTCTAGAGTTGGGACAATTTACTGTAAATTATAAGACTGATGTTTATATTCAAGTAGAATTATATGAGGAGGTGTATTAAACAGAAACTTTCAGTAGATATCAAGGATCTTTCCTGGATAGTGTCCCCACGGGTTTTAACCCGGTATGTATCCACCTTTGCGGCGTGTTTAGTACAAGCCCGGTGGGGATTACCATAAAAACATAAACAAAAGACTGTAAATATATTAAAGATAATGACCCACAAGAAATATTAGTCCTAGATAACAACCCCCGAAAACCCTTGGGGGTCACTATCTAGGAAAGATCTGACATCACAGCTTTTTTTTTCTTATTGAAAAAATTTTGATACATTTCAGCCAGCCAGTCATAAACAAAATATCTCTACATTATAACATTAATACAAAGAATTTGCAACACCTTTTATAGTACGGTGCGTGAGAGAGAGAGAGAGAGAGAGAGAGAGAGAGAGAGAGAGAGAGAGAGAGAGAGAATGTACAATAAAATTTAAGAGTATGGTCAGCCGGGCGAGAGGACACTGTGGGTACATCTTTACCGGAATAATATTGCACGCAACAGTGACCAGGATTTGTTGGAAGCTAATATTTTACGTTGTGTTGATTCTTTTCATATTTTTATACCTCTCTAATTTTTAGATAAGCTCTCCACGATTTTATTTATGACTGAAATTTATTTCTTTAATTTATTCGTATATAGTTATTTGTGGCGTCGTTGGTCTTTTTGTAATTACGCTACTTAACAAATATGAAAATCAGCGAACAATTCCTAAAGGGACGACTTGGTTATTCCTTAAAGGACGACATGGTAAAAAAAAAATAAAAAAAGAAGGGCGTTAATCTTATTGTGGGATTCCCGGTACTTAACGAGCTATTATGTTTGTTTTCATTTATTTTCATGAAGCAGAAAATCAGATATACATATATATATATATATATATATATATATATATACAAGTTTCACACAAAAATAATAAACAATTGTTTGCTTATATAAGGTCCAAATTCATACTTTTTTGTGTGTGTAAAAGCAATTGCGTTGTGAGTGGGTCTCTAGGAAAACAGTTTAAGCCAGTAAATTTACTTCATGACTTCAATAAACTCGTTAGCACTGACATAAAATGTAAGCTTATCATTCAGGCCAGTAACTTGCGATGTCTTACAAATTGATGTTGCTTTGCTTCCACTATAAATCCCTGCTTAAAAATTCTCACAAGTCGTTGATCTAATCAACAATAACATATATATTCAAGGACCAATCGGGTAAAGGATTATCACAGACTTCTCAGCCCGTTTAAGAAAAATAAATACACGAATCAATTCAGGATTATCACAGACTTCTCAGCCCGTTTAAGAAAAATAAATACACGAATCAATTCCTTTCATCTGGCTATTCAAGAACCTCAACTTCTGACAGAGCAGATCAAATTTATATTTCCTCTCCGCAAAAGAAAACGCCTTCGGAAAGTCAACACTGCGCCTGACCAAACGCATTCAAGCACAATCCCCGCCGTCACTAAATCAAACACGGAGATAAGCGCCCTCACCCTGCGGCTCTTTCTTTCAACCAAGCTTTCAACCACATTCTTCTTGCATTCCAATTCAATTCCTACTCTATCTGAGAATTAGCCAAAGGTAGAGAGAGTCTTTTGTCTACTGCTGTTGTTGGTGAACGTTTTACCTTATTATTGTTTTTTTTATTATTTTTTTTTTTTTTACCGAAGATGAACCCAGAGTATGGTTCGAAAGCTTTTAGAAATTTTACACGAGCCTTTGACAATTCTATTCTTGAGGACCCTTCAGAACATTATCATTATTATTATTATTATTATTATTATTATTATTATTATTATTATTACTGTTTGTGAAGAACTTGGTGCCTTTATTATTATTATTATTATTATTATTATTATTATTATTATTATTATTATTATTAATAATAATAATAGTAGTAGCAAGATCATTTAAATGAAAAGAATCAGATAAGTAAATAACAGACCAGTAAGCCCTCAAAATAGAGACTCATCCAATTACCTGAAGAGATACTTTGGTACAAATGCTCCGAAGGCGGATGACTCCGGGGCTCGGGGGTATAGAGATGGACGCCCATGGTCATGCCCATGACCTCCTCGCTGTCTATGGGCACGGGCTTGAACCGGGGCCTCGTCCGGGAGGGCACTATGGAGGGCGCCGAGGGCAGGTCATCGTAGATGATGGCGCCGCTGAGCTCAGTGCATCCTTTGGCCGCTCGCCCGCGTCCTCGTATCCTTTGGGTGGGAAGAAAAATAAAATATTTTAATTAAAATATTAAATAATTTTATTAAAAATCATGGGAAGGAAAACAGAATATTTTAATTAACATATTAAATAATTTTATTAAAAAAATGGGAAGGAAAATAGGAGGTTTTAGTGAAAATATTAAATAATTTTATTAAAAAACATGGGAAAGAAAATAAGATATTTTAGTGAAAATATTAAATAATTTTATTAAAAAACAGGGGAAGGAAAATAATATATTTTAGTGAAAATAATAAATAATTTTATAAAAAAAA
>NC_089745.1:50178993-50216493 GCF_040412425.1 Macrobrachium rosenbergii
TTAAATTTACATGTAAAGAGTTTCATATATGGTGAATTTATGTTTACATTTACACGTCATGAGTTTCAGGTATGGTGAATTTTTATTTAAATTTACATGTAATGAGCTTCAATATGGTGAATTTTTATATTTAGATTTACATGTATTCATACAAGATGAATTTATATTTAAATTTACATGTAACGAATTTCAGATATAGCGAAATTATATTTAATTTACGTGTAATGAGTTTCATATATGATGAATTTATGTCTACATTTACATATAATGAGTTTCATATGTGGTGAATTTATGTTTAAGTTTACATGTAATGTGTTTTATACATGGTGAATTTATATGTAAATTTACATGTATTCATACATGATGAATTTATATTTAAATTTACATGTAATGAGTTTCAGATATGGTGAATTTATATCTAAATTTACATGTTGTGAGTTTCATATACTGCAAATTATATTTAAATTTACATGTAATGAGTTTCAGAACGGTGAAATTATATTTAAATTTACTTTTAATAAGTTTCAGATATGATGAATTTATATTTAGATTTACATGTAATGAGTTTCATATATGGTGAATCTATGATTAAATTTCATGTAATGAGTTTCATAAATGGGGAATATATATTTATTTTTAAACGTAATGAATTTCAGATATGATGAATTTATATTTAAATTTACATGTGATGAGTTTCATAAATGGTGAATATATATTTAAATTTACTTGTAATGAGTTTCATATATAGTGAATTCATGTTTAAATTTTTAGGTAATTTCTGACGTAGCTTTCCTATAATTATTCTTTTTAGGTAATTTCTGACGTAGCTTTCCTATAATTATTCTTACGTTTTTATGCATCTGGTAAAGCTATTTTTGTTTCGCTCATTTATCGAAGACTCTACAATCGTGAACAATAAATATCGTACATCTGCGTTATCCTACAAGTGTAGCTAAGTAAATTTAACATTCCCAGTCGATGAAGTGTAATAAATTAAGTAAATTTCTCTCTCTCTCTCTCTCTCTCTCTCTCTCTCTCTCTCTCTCTCTCTCTCTCTCTCTATATATATATATATATATATATATATATATATATATATATATATATATTTATATATATATATATGTGTGTGTGTGTGTGTGTGTGTGTGTGTGTGTGTGTGTGTGTGTGTGTGTGTATTTCTGTTCTAGCTAGTTTTGCGTTTGTTTTGTCAAACCAATTTACCAGTGCGTTCTTGTTTGTGGCAAAAATTATGTTGTCAGCTTTATTTAGTATATAGTTTTTGCGGCAACACGCCCACGCCCATGCATGCATTATATATATATATATATATATATATATATATATATATATATATATATATATATATATATATATATATATAGTATGGGCGTGTTGCCGTAAAAACTATATAGTAAATAAACCTGACAACATACTTTTGCCCCAAACAAAATCGTACTGGTAAACTGGTTTGAAAAAAAAAAAAAAAAAAATCACAAACTTGCTAAAACGGGAATACGTATCGCTCCCACTAGCAGCACTCCACTCCTCTCCACGTCCTTCTTATCAACAACATCCCCACATCAAGAAGGAATAAAATAAAAAAAACCGCCGCGAGAAGTAATGTTTGCAGGGAATTAGGGGGAGTTGCGACGCATTCTCGAACATGGCTCCCATAAGCCTATTATGGTGCCATATAGGCCTGCTATCTCCGAACAAGTGCTACATGAAAAAGTTGAGATGTTTTGGCAGGGCTGCCCGTGAGCCTTCGCATAGGCCTAGTCTTAATTAGGGAGGAAGAACTGCCTTGTCTAGAGGTGAATGTATGATTAGACCGTGTTTGGCATTAGAGCTTGATGTATTCGTAAAAGACGGCTGTTAAGAGAGAGGGAGAAAAAACTTATTTAGCATTACTTGTTATTGTTTTTACACGTGTTCTTATCTTCACCACTCCATTATCCAACAGAGGTGTTTTAAAGGGAGTTAAGTTCAAACAAAATTCCTTCGCATATTTTTTTTTACTGGTGCCCCCTCGTGGGCACTATGGAAACCCACAGTTAATGTATTCCCTTGTAAACACACACACGTGGTTTTATACATACATACGTTTACATATATATATATATATATATATATATATATATATATATATATATATATATATATATATATATATACATATACATATATACATATGTATACATATATTACGTAAGCATATAATATATATATATATATGAAATTTTTTATCACACCGTGATTTATATACAATCATGAAGCTACAAATGTCGCTTAATATCAAATTCACGCTACCTCGGGAATATCTCCGACGAATTCTCCGTCGGAGATATTCCTGAGGTAGTGAATTTGATATTAACTGACATTTGTAGCTTCATGATTATATATATATATATATATATATATATATATATATATATATATATATATATATATATATATACACATACATACACACACACACACACAAATACATACATAAATTAGGTGTGTGTTTTGTAAAGGTTTTCATACTTATATGGGTCACAACGCCCAACCAGAAAATATACTGCACGATTATTTATCATAAATAAAAAAAAAAAATTCCAAATTCTGTAATACACTCCCAACAATTTTATGAATCGACGCTCCATATGTATCAGTGGCGGATTATTTTCTCATAATACGACCGATCTTTCGATTTATCATACCGTAATAAATTTCCATGAGTAAATGCCGCTGAAAATTAGTACACATCCATTTTTAATTTCCGGCTCATTAAACCCTGCTTGCGCTCAGTAAATAAAAACAGCCTATCGTTTATTGTTTGCCTGATGGATTAGAAAATACTGTGACGTACTCCGAGCTGTATAATAGAACTTAGGGAATGGAATGGAATGTAGAGTTTAGGCCAAAGGCCAAGCACTGGGACCTATGAGGTCTTTCAGTGCTGGGAAGGAAATTGAGAGTAGGTAGGTTTGAAAGGTGTAACAGGAGGAAAACCTCGAGTTGCACTATGAAATAATTGTTAGGAGAGGGTGGACAGCAAGATGGAAGAAAGATAATATGAATGGAGGTATAGTAAAAGGAATGAAAGGGGTTAAAGCTAGGGGACGAAGGGACGCTGCAAAGAACCTTTAGTAATGCCTACATTGCATCCCGTGAGGTGCACTGACGGCACTACTCCCCTACAAAGGTTTATACGTTTGTCTGAATTCTCTGTTTATAGACAGCGTCACTTTTTTTTCTTTTTTAGTTAGAGAGCTATTACTTGGGTAGAAGGAATGACCTGACCTTTAAACCCCTATTGATAATAAGTATTCTGGGTGTGGACTTTGTAAATCATCACGGCTATAACCATACTATAAAAAAAAAGTAACACTAACAAGCCCCTTGCTTATAAGCACTTACTCGGATTTGAAATGAGTAAAATGAGTACATGACCTTAATACTAGATAGTCGTATCACATTCAATTAAAAACTCGTCTTAAAGACCAACGATTAATCACAAATATGTACTCTGGCGTGGCCTTAGTAAGCCACCATTGCTAAAATCATTCTAGTATTAAGCAAGTTCAAATTACGCCGACGATTCTTCGGCGCAATTGAGTTTTCTGTACAGCCGATACAACGTATAATCAAGGCCACCGAAAACAGATCTACCTTTCGGTGGTCTCGGTATAATGCTGTATGAGCCGCGGCCCATAAAACTTTAACCACGGCCCGGTGGTGGCACATCTTATGTCGTTGCCAGAAGCACGATTATGGCTAACTTTAGCGTAAAATAAATTAAAAACTACTGAGACTAGAGGGCTAGAATTTGGTTATGTTTGTTGACTGGAGGGTGGATGATCAACATACAAATTTGCAGCCCTCTAGCCTATAGTTTTTAAGACCTGACGGCGGCAGAAAAAGTGCGAACAGACAGAGAAAGCCGGCACAATAGTTTTCTTTTACAGAAAACTAAAAGCCCTTGCTTGTCATTCCTGATTCTCAAATTTACAATGAATAGAAGACCTTAATAATGGACAATCGTATCACTTCAGTAAAAAAACTCGTCTTAAGGACCAACAATTAATAAAAAATAAGTACTCTGGTGTGGCCTTAGTAAACCAACATTGCTAAAGTAATATTATTTTTAAAAAGCCTCTTGCTTATCGTCACTTACTCCAATTTAAAATTAAAATACTGGACCTTAATACTGGATAATCGTATCACATTCAATAACAAGCATGTCTTAAAAACTAACGATTGATCAACAACTGAATTTTCCAATCACGGCTACAAACCAGCGCTTTCTCCAAGTGACGTAAAAGAAAGCTTGACATCCGATCTCACAACCTCATTATCGGAATATCAAGAAACTCTTCGTATGAGAAGCGCCTAGATTTAGCCATTTTTCGTGCTCGTGAAATGAGATACTAGGAACTTACATGTAAAACTTAATTTAGGATGGCCCTACAAATGTTTCACTGTAGCTAATGTCTACAAATATATTCATTTCCTACATGAATACCTGTTCTGTATATTCAAATAGGAATGTACCACGTATGGGTGTATTCTTTGAGACAATAACAGCCATACGGGAGTTTAGTAAGGACAGTTTAGAATTCCTTTCCAGTAACGACATAAAAACGCATTATCCGATCTTTACAGATTAGGGAAATATCACATTACATCCGATGCACACGGCATCCTTAATTTCATACGCCTAAAGGGGAGATGCCAGCTAGTACTAACAGGATTCTGTGTAATTAAATATCTCAAGCCTGAAACGCAACGAGTTACGTCAAATCTATTGGAAATCGGATTACATTCAAAAGGCGAGTTTTCGAGTATGCCATCATGGCACGGCATAGAACAGGGGAAAAAAGAAATTCTCAACGTGATAAGCGATTTCCCAAGCCCATATACATGCTGAGGGTTGGAGTCAGGAAGGCATACGTTCATAAAACATCAACTAATGCAAATTATGAAATGAGTCGTTTGCAAAAAGGCTCATTAAAAACGTCGACCCCAACTACGGATTTAGCTGAGAAGAAGAAGAAGAAGAAGAAGAAGAAGAAGAAGAAGAAGAGGGGAGGAGGAGGAGGAGGAGCAGGAGCAGGAGGAAAAACAACCATGGATTAAGCTGAGAAGAAGGAGAAGAAGAAGAAGAGGAGGAGGAAAAATAACCATGGATTAAGCTGAGAAGAAGAAGAAGAAGAAGACGAGGAGGAAAAATAACTATGGATTAAGCTGAGAAGAATAAGAAAGAATAAGAAGAAGAAGAAGAGGAGGAGGAGGAGGAGGAAGGAAAATATGATTTAGCCAACCTACGAAAAACCTTAAAGCGATTTAATTTCGTAAGGCCCATTTGAAAGAATATTCAGGACCCCGACATCATTCACATTCCACTCAGGACCCACTTAATTAAAGAGGCTGTGATTTCACACAAGCGAGAGAGAGAGAGATGGAGGACTCACCTGCACAAGATGACGGCTGCCACTAATATGAGAATAACGAGCGTCGACGCTGACACGATGACGACGGCCAGGTGTGCCTTCGAGGGCGGGGGCCTTTGGTCCCGTGCCCCCAGGAGGGCAGGGCACGACAGCGAGTCGTCGCACTCGTCTTCTACGACCTGGAAGAACTCGTCTTCAATCATAGGGTAAAACGGAGGTGGCCTCGGTGGCGGGGGCACCATGAATTCGGGAGGGGGAGGCCCTCCGCATTCGCAGTCTCCAGGGTCCCACTCCGGCTCTCCCCATCTCGACGTCGCCATGATCGCCACCTGTGGCAGAAGAACGAAAGGGACCTTTAAAACATGTCACTCTAATCATGCTGAATTAGTACACTCCTGAAGAGGCCCTTTAAAACTTATTACCGTAATCAAGCTGAATTTAATAGACTTCTCAATACTTCAAATAAACAAGTGAAAAATGCACCGAAGTTTCGTCGGCGCAATCGAGTTTTCTGTACAGCGTATAATCAAGGCCACCGAAAATAGACCTATCTTTCGGTGGTCTTGATATAATGGTGTATGAGCCGCGGCCCATGAAACTTTAACCACTGTCCGGTAGTGGCCTGTCCTACATCGTTGCCAGACGCACTATTATGGCTAAATTTAACCTTAAATAAAATAAAAACTACTGAGGCTAGAGGGCTGCAATGTGGTATGTTTGATGATTGGAGGGTGGATGACCAACATACCAACTTGCAGCTCTCTAGCTTCAGTAGTTTTTAAGATCTGAGGGCGGAAAAAAAAAAGTGCGGACGAACAGACAAAGCCAGCACAATAGTTTTCTTTTACAGAAAACTAAAGGGGGGAAAGCAGGCATTTATTAAGGTAACAATACGAACAGTTTTCGTTAACCACAAATTCTACTACATCGGCTTACCCTAAATTCCATCTTTTCTTCCTGCACTTATATAGGCCTATACTTGTTTTGTATTTTATTACTACATTTACAAAGCTGTAACATATAAGAATACTGTTAAAAATCAACAAAAACAAAGCTGCGACATATGAGAGTACTTTTAAAAATCAACAAAAACAAAGCTGCAACATAAGAGAGTACTATTAAAAATTAACAAAAAAAGCTGCAACATATGAGAGTGCTATGAAAAATCAACAAAAACAAAGCTGCAACATGAGAGAGTACTATTAAAAATTAACTAAAACAAAGCTGCAACATATGAGAGTACTATGAAAAATCAACAAAAACAAAGCTGCAACATATGAGAATACTGTTAAAAATTAACAAAAACAAAGCTGCAACATATGAGGGTACTGTTAAAAATTAACAAAAACAGAAATAATGATATGTATTGTACCAATATATATCACCTATCAAGATCTCAATCACAACTTAGTTACCCGTTAATCCCTCAAGCACAACATTATTCTATTCCAAGTTCCTGGTAACTTTCCTCATCAGCGATCAATTAAAACATCAGTAATTATATTTTGAGGCTTAATAAGGAGCGCCCATTAATTGCTACAAGAACCGAATGTCATTTGCGCCAATACAGACTCAAATTTGCAAACATTTCACCCAGCCAGACTGACTCAAATTTGCAAACACTTCACCCAGCCAGACTGATTCAAATTTGCAAACATTTCAACCAGCCAGACTGACTCAAATTTGCAAACACTTCACCCAGCCAGACTGACTCAAATTTGCAAACACTTCACCCAGCCAGACTGACTCAAATTTGCAAACATTTCACCCAGCCAGACTGACTCAAATTTGCAAACATTTCAACCAGCCAGACTGACTCAAATTTGCAAACACTTCACCCATCCAGACTGACTTAAATTTGCAAACATTTCACCCAGTCAGACTGACTCAAATTTGCAAACACTTCACCCAGTCAGACTGACTAAAATTTACAAACACTTCACCTAGCCAGGCTGACTCAAATTTGCCAACACTTCACCCAGCCAGACTGACTCAAATTTGCAAACACTTCACCCAGTCAGACTGACTCAAATTTGCCAACACTTCACCCAGCCAGACTGACTCAAATTTGCAAACACTTCACCCAGCCAAACTGACTCAAATTTGCCAACACTTTACCCAGCCAGGCTGACTCAAATTTGCATAAACTTCACCAAGCCAGACAGACTCAAATTTGCAAACACTTCACCCAGCCAGACTGACTCAAATTTGCGAACACTTCACCCAGCCAGACTGACTCAAATTTGCAAACACTTCACCCACCCAGACTGACTCAAATGTGCAAAAACTCCACCCAGCCAGACTGCTTTGTTTTGTGTTTGTCCTAATGGTGGAGTTTCGTCTCTGTGGTGGTGAGATTCAAACACGAATTTTATAAGGGAGCCTGACTTTATGGAGTATTTACCAATTTAATTCAGAGGTTATACAGAGATAAATTAAGTTTCATAATAATAAACAAGTAAAAAATGCGCCTAAGTTTCTTCAGCACAATCGAGTTTCCTGTACAGCGTAAATCAAGGCCACCGAAAATAGATTATCTTTTCGTTGGTCTCGACATAATGCTTTATAAGCCGCGGCCCATGAAACTTTAACCAAGGCCCGGTGGTGGCATATCCTATATCGTTGCCAAAAGCACGATTATGGCTAACTTTAACCTTAAATAAAATAAAAACTACTGAGGCTAGAGGGCTGCAATTTGGTAAGTTTGATGACTGGAGGGTGGATGATCAACATACCAATTTGCAGCCCTCTGGCCTCTGTAGTTTTTAAGATCTGAGGGCGGACAAAAAAAAGTGCGGACGGACAGACAAAGCCGGCACAATGGTTTTCTTTTACAAAAAACTAAAACGTGATAATATGGTTACGTCTGCCTAGCAAAACACACAACAAAGGAGCTGTTCATTTGGCGCAATCAAGTACCACATTCTATTTATAGCAGCAAATAATATTTCTAAAATCAACTTTCCTGTGATAGAGAATGAGGGACATCCGTAAGTCACGTCTCTGACATCACGTCTCTGACACTTTCATTCTCACATCAATAACGGGCTTTTGTCAGCACCCGGGTACGTTAATCCTTAATCATATTCGCCATCCCGGCATCTTTACACCTGTAATGAAGTCCAAGAGTCTCGAACGACTAATATGGGACGTCACTTTCAACAGTCTCTGATTCGCTGATGTCATTATTTTGGACCAGACTTAACCAGTCACATCTTGAATGATTGTTTTGCTTTCTCTGACTCATTCCTCTGAATTATTGATGGCCAGATCTGGGTCTCATTTCAGTGGTCTCTGCTCTTTTCATTATCATGTCGTTAACACTGGTGGCGTGGGGTCTGGAGGTTTCTGGTAAAAGGGGGTTAATAAGGGCAAGCCATGACCGCAAGCGCGTGCTTGCATGCACACGCACACTGTCCACAAACTATATATATATATATATATATATATATATATATATATATATATATATATATATATATATATATATATATATACATATATATATATATATATATGTATATATGTATATTAATTACATACACACGCATAATATATACAGTATATATACGGTGCGTGTGTGTGTGTGTGTGTGTGTATATATATATATATATATATATATATATATATATATATATATATATATATATATATATATATATATAATGAGGAGGGTGTGAGGATCGTGCTTATTACGAATTTAATGAGACGAGGCCAATTAAAAGTGTTTATGTTCAGTTATGAATAAATTAGAATATATATAGACAGAGGAGACTGGTTTGTGTAAGTGGCAGGATGTGTAGGTAGGAATAACAGACTTTTGTAAATGTGGTATGAGACAATGGTGTATTTGACCTCCAACAGGATCCAATATCTTTTTGATGGAAAGGTGTAAAAAGTGAGAGAAAGGAAAATATGTTGCAAAAGTTGCATGATACGACAGGGTTCGTGAATGAATGTAGAGTGGATGATATTTGAATATGCAAGTGTTGCTCTTCCTTGGGCGAGTCGGTAGAGTTGTGGCCTTGTACTCGCTGGGCCTGAGTTCGACTCTCCGGCCGGCTAATGAAGAGTTAAAGGAATTTATTTCTGGTGATAGAAATTCATTTCTCGCTAGTCATGTGGTTCGGATTCCACAATAAGCTGAAGGTCCCGTTGCTAAGTAAGCAATTGGTTCTTAGCCACGTTAAATAAGTCTAATCCTTCGGGCCAGTCCTAGGAGAGCTGTTAATCAGCTCAGTGGTCTGGTAAAACTAAGGTATTTAATAAAAATAAAAATGTTTGGGTATAGTGAAGAGAAATTGCTGAGGCTGATGAAAATGTTTGTAGAAGGTGAAAGAAGTTGAAATGGTCTGTGAACAAAAGTAGGGTTATGAAGGAAGACAGAAATTAATATGTAGGAAATCGAGTAGAATAACGGAAGAAGTTCATTTATATAAGGATTTGTAAGAAAACATAACAGACAGAGGTTGGATGGGAGTAAAGATGAGTTATAGTGTATGTGAAGCAAAGAAGATAGGTGGGTGTATGCAAAAGATTTGGGAAGGAAGAAGAGTGTATTTGAGAGAATGAGAGATTTTATGAAGGAAAAGATTATTCTAGAGACTGAGGGATTTTGTACAGAAGAAGAGTATTTGAGAGACTGAGAGATTTTGCACAGAAGAAGATTATTTGAGAGACAGATTTTGTAAAGGAAAAGCGTATTATAGAGACAAGAGATTTTGTAAAGAGGAAGAACATTTGAGAGACAGAGAGATTTTGTAAAGAAGAGTATTTGCGAGACTGAGAGTTTTTGTAAAGACCAATTGAGAGGCTGGAAAACAATTAGCATGTGCATAAAGGGACTCTCGAGTTAGTTCTCTTTTATGAAAATGAAGTGTGGATTTTGAGTGTGACAAATAAAAAAAATACAAAAAAACGGTTTGAGCTGTCGGGATGAATTGTTTGATTAGTATAAATGTTTGTCGATAATTCAGAGCAAAAGAATGATGAATGTAAATACCCCGTAGGGAGATAATGCCGTCAGTGCACCTCATGCGGTGCACTGTAGGCATTACTTTGCAGCGTCCCTTCCGCCCCTAGCTGCAACCCCTTTCTGTACCTCGGTTCAAATTCTCTTTCTTCCACTTTACTTTCCAGCCCCTCTTAACAATTGATTCATAGTGCAACTGCCAGGTTTTTCTGGCAACTTGCGTTTCAGCGCTGAATGACCTCATAGGTCCCAGCGCTTGGCCGTTGGCCTAATTTCTATATTCTGTTCTATTCTAAATGTTAATACGAATATAGGTGAGCAGTAGATTGGTGATGGGTATATTTGAAAAGGGTTGGGAGGAAGGAGCAGAGGAAGAGCAGGATTGATGGGGAATGAGGGAGTGAATAGGCATTTGCGGGGAGGGGGAGGGGGAGGGAAAGGGGGAGGGGTGTTGTTAATGCGCTGCCGTGATTTCATCACTGGAGAGTTCATCATCTATTCATCAGTCTTCTTGTGAATTTTGGCAGTGATTATTGTTTTGTCTTCGTGTGGAACCATCTCTTATTAAGAGATACGACTTATTCTTGTGTTTGTACATACGTATGTATGTATGTGGTGTGTGAGTGCATGTAAACGTATATGTATATGTATACATGTATATGTATATATGTGTATATATATATATATTTATATTCATATATATGTGTATAATAAATATATATATACTGTATATATATATATGCATACATACATACATACACACAAACGTGTGCATACGTGTATCATCGTATCTGTGTGTCCAATCTTCTCTTAAGAGAAACATGGGCACAAGCTATCTAAACAGTATACATAAGTGTACATACATTACACTCTCCGACCAAAGCGAAACGCCATTCTTGTTGCTATAAGAAGAGCCCTAATTTTAGAAAGCCGTCCATGGAAATAGGGCGAAGTAATGGCAGCCGCTCCCACCTTTAAAAATGTCGTTTTCCGGGTATGACTATCAAGTAACGACATTTTAGACCCAGATAAGCAAAAAGCATTCCGACATTACGCTCGCACGAATGCTATCTTTGAACGGTTTGCAACGACACGAGAAAGGAGGGGATGAACACGGCTCACAGTTCCTCGTTAACACCGGCCGTGTAAAACAAGGCGAGGACGAAATGACATCCTTTTCTGTGTATCGAATCAGTAATAACTTTTTTTTAGCCGCTCAACTCCACTTCCGGAGGATTTTTAGCTAGGAAGGAAGTCGCGGGGGTTACACAGTACTCAGGATGACACATTTTAAAGGATGTGAGTAGATGTTTTTTTGCTGGTATCCCTAGAAGAAGGTTCTCCTGGATGTCGAATGGAAATCTTTAGAACTAAGTTCACCAATCAAATATGGCTCCCCCTTTAGCTTTTTAGGTCACACTATAAAAAAGCGATTTCTCCACAGGAGAATAAGAGGGCTCATTTTTTTAAATACATAAACACGGGGTGGCTAAAAAAAATGTGAGCCCACCAGACAGAAATTTTACCTTTAAAAGTAACAATAATAACAATAAGTAAAACAGAGGGACTTAAAATAAATGTGAGCTCACCATAATGAAATTTCCCTTTAAAGGTAACAAAGTAATAGTATTTTCCTTTATTTCTCTTAAAAAGTAACAAATATAAGAGGAACTCAAGAGGGCTAAAAAGAAATGCGACTCCACCATACAGAAACTTCCCCTTTAAAAGTAACAAAGTATTAGTATTTTCCCTTTAACAGTATTTCTTCTTGAAAAGTAACAAATATAACATAACTCAAGAGGGGCTAAAAAGAAATGCGACTCCACCACACAGAAACTTCCCCTTTAAAAGTAACAAAGTATTAGTATTTTCCCCTTAACAGTATTTCTTGTTGAAAAGTAACAATTATAACAGCAACTCAGGAGGGGCTAAAGAGAAATGCGACTCCACCATACAGAACTTCCCTTTAATAGTAACAAAGTATTAGTAGTTTCCCTTTAATAATATCAAAAGTAAACTGCAAAGTCGCTTATTCGTCCCAGCAGAATATGGTAGGTAAGAAGTCAGCGTAAAACAAAGATAAAATAAGCATCTAAAACGGAGCAAAACACGAGAGAAATGTAGACTTCTAAAAAACGTTTCATTCTAAGGTCAAACTCCTGATTTCAAACAACACATTTACCTCCGTTCATATTTTCTTCCTTCCATCTGACTTTCCACCCTCTAATAGTTGTTTCGTAGTGCAACTGCGAGGTTTTTCTTCTGCTACACCTTCCAAACCTTCTTACGGCCAATTTCCCTTTCAGCGCTGAATGACCTCATATGTCCCAGCGCTTGGCCTCATGCCTAAAATCTACATTCTATTCCGTTCTACAAACTTCACAGGCGCACAAACCTCAGCAGAGACAAAATAACCAAATAAACATCAGATGCTGCACAAGTGCGCCAGCCAGGTGGACAGAGAGTAAGGGGGGGTTAAGGGGTGTATAGACGTATCACCTTTCAAAAGGTTATTCAGTGTGGTACAATCAAATTCATGCCTCCAGGGGGGTATCGCGACTGTCATCTGGAACACGTGTGCATGCGAGTGGAGTTTGCGCATGCGCGCGCGCTGGCCGCTGGACAATATTCTAGATCGATCGATAGCGCTGACAGTTTAGTGTCAGATATGTATAATAATGAAATATATATCATATATATATATGATATATAATACATAATATATAATATTATATATATATATATATATATATATATATATATATATATATATATATATATATATATATATATATATATATACACACACACATATGGATGTTACACTGTCTCCTACAAACACGGGTTGCAATCAGCTTTGCTAAACCCTTTTGATCGTAGACGTAAAGCAAATAGGTAAAGCACTCGTGCAAATCCTCTGAATAGAGCACTTGAATCGTCATTAGGGAAGTTCCCAAATGACGTACCAGAATTCTTAGACACGTCTGGCTGATTGAGAATAACGTTTATGCTTTTTTTTTTTTTAAGGTTTTTTCACAAACGGGTATTCTTCTTTGATAATGCTTGCTGTGTTGTGTTGCTATTATTATTTTAATAATAATAATAATAATAATAATAATAATAATAATAATAATAATAATAATAATAATAATAATAAATCGGTAGTAACCATTCATTTAAGCATATTTTATTGAATCTAATTGGTGCTACAATGCCGTTCAGTTAAAAATCTCCTTTTCTGTTCTTCTGATGGTGACCATTCTTCTTTTGGAGGGCTGAAGATTAGCAGAGGAATTGGGACAACTAATCTTCACCCTTCCGAAAGAAGAAAAGGACACCGCAGCAGCAATTAGATTCAATAATAATAATAATAATAATAATAATAATAATAATAATAATAATAATAATAATTTTTTTATTATTATTATTATTATTATTATTATTATTTCGGGATAAAGGGAACATATCAAAAACAAAAAACCCACTAATTGAAGTCGTGAAACCTTCAAAAATAACTATACGGTGCTTCATCGCTATACACAGAAGATATTAAGAGCAATGTGTTATTTTAAACGTTCAAGTTTTGATTTAAACATTTTAAAACCGTTTTCAGTGGCAACAAAGTTTGAGTCTGAACCGAGATGTGAAAATTAAAGGATTGCTTTGGTAATATAATGAAACATGTGGCTCATTTACGACCAAATAGATTTAAACATGTGAATGTTATACTTATTTGCCAACGGGAAAAAAGAAAGGATCAGTCGTGGTCTATACCAGCATAATAATGATCTAGCCTAAATGCAAATAGCACGAAATTCCTGTGATCTTCCATCTAAGTCATTAACTGGGAGGCACAATTCTCTCGATTCCCATCATTCTTTCGCAATGAAAGCTGTCATTTCGAAGTCGTCTTTTCATATACTTGCGCTTTCTACAGGGCTTCAGTCGTACATGCTTCAATAGGTAAGCCTATGTAGGTCACTTATAAAAGGACAGAATATGAAACTTTGCCCAAGAACTTCTGTAAAAGGTCAAAATACCCCCGACACTTCGTTCAAAGTGATGAATATGGAAATAAGACCCTTAAGAATGTTCTTCATCAACCTAATTCTTCCCCTTACGTGTAATCCCTCATAAGCCTCTTATATTCTTCTAGCAAAGGTCTGAGGAACAAATGCCTTCCTCCAGGCTTAGATATGGTTGCTTCACGATTTTCCTTGTTACGTTGGTAATACAGCTGCAGTTTCACTGTAGTTGGAGTGGCTGAGAATTCAGGAAGGTACGTGTCTTTGTTTCAAGTGGAAGGATTAACATGGCATGACCTTATTCTTTGGTACATACAAGTAAATCAAACCCCATATTTTCGTTTTTCGTATTGAATGATTTTACGAAATTTAGGCTGTCACCCCAAGCACTAGGGCAATTTGGGGCATTCGGCGCTTAAGACCGACAAAAGGGGGAGTTGGAGTGGTTGGACAGTAATACAAAACGATCAAGAAAATAAAGGAGATGAAGTACAAGGATCTAAAGCTGTTGCACTTAGAATAACAGATAGAGGTGTTGGACAGCAAGACTGAAGAAAGGAAGTAGGATTGGAGGTCGGGTACAAATCTGAACAAGTAAAAAATGCGCAGAAGCTTCTTCGACGCAATCGAGTTTTCTCTACAGGGTATAATACTGTATGAGCCGCGGCCCATGATTCTTTCAGCCACGGGCCTGTCCTATAGCGTTATCAGACGCACGATCATGGCTAACTTTAACCTTAAGTAAAGTAAAAACTACTGAGGCTAGAAGGATGCAGTTTCGTATGTTTGATGAATGGAGGGTAGATGATCAACATACTAATTTGCAGCCCTCTAGCTTCAGTAGTTTTTAAGATCTGAGGGTGGACAGAAAAAGTGCGGACGAGCAGAGAAAGCCATCTCTATAGTTTTTTTTACAGAAAACTAAAAGTAGATGCAGCTCGGGGCCGAAGGAACGCTGCGCACACCCTATAGTAACGCCTACAGTGAACCACGAGAGGCGCACCAACATTTTTTTAACTGAATGATATAAAAGTTAGAGCAAAACTGTGTCGCCTCCATTCCAGTCATGTGCATCTCTCTTTAAGTGTCTGTGTAGGGGGGACAGCTGCCGTCAGTGCACCTTACGTGGTGCACTGTAGGCATTAATGAAGGGTTTTTGCAGCTTCCCTTCGGCCTCTAGTAGCACCCACTTTTTAGCCTTTTACTTTACCTCATTTCCCTCTTCCTTTCTTCAGTCTTATTGTACCTCATTTCCCTCTTCCTTTCTTCAGTCTTATTGTACCTCATTTCCCTCTTTCTTTCTTCAGTCTTATTGTACCTCATTTCCCTCTTCCTTTCTTCAGTCTTATTGTACAACCTCTTTGACTGTTGCTTCGTAGCTCAACTGCGGGGTTCTTCTCCTACTTGCTGCTTTAGAGCCTTGTACTTCCTCTCCTTTACTTTCTGCATCTCTTTATCTTGCTGTCCAACCACTCCAACTCCCTCTTTTCACTGTCCTAAGCGCTAATGGCCTACAATGACCCAGTGCTTGGCTTGACAGTCTTAAATTTCATAAATCAATCTCTTCAAGTATGGAACAACGTCTCCTCTTCATATGATACTGCCGTTATGCCCCTTTTCAAACATAAAAGACACATTAATCCCTTGTTAAATTGTAAAACACAATTAGATCTCTTCAAATGTAAAACACCTCTAAATCTCTTTTCAAGTAAAAAAAAAAAAAACTCTCAGGAACTCCTGTCAGTTGTCAAAACGTCAGATTACCGGACCTGTTGATTCTGAAACCTATGTGATTCAAATTCTAATGTTGTCTGACAAGACAAAAAAAGAAAAAAAAAAGGCACAGCAAGTATCCTTTACAACCAGATTTTAAGTGTTTGCTTCAGATTATAGATTAATAGTTTCCAGTGAAGAATAATTTCAAAGGTTCTGACAATTGTACATAAAAAGCTCCCAGTATATAAGTAGTGCATGTGTGTGTATGTATATATGTGCGTGTATATATATATATATATAATATATATATACTTATATATATGTACATATACATAGATATACATATATACACATATACACATACACATATATATATATACACAGACACATGCACTACTTATATACAGGGAACTTCTTATTTACAATTGTCAGCACCTTTGAAATTATTCTTCACTGGAAACTTAATCTATAATCTATCTATCTATCTATCTATATATATATATATATATATATATATATATATATATATACTGTATATTTGTGTATATATGTGTGTATGTACGGTATGTACAGATTGATAAACTGGAGATATATATATACATATATATATGTGTGTGCGTGTATGTATGTATTTATATAGATTGGAATATTGGATAAAAAAGAAAAATAGTGTATGTGCGCGTGCAGAATTTTTGCTCGCAGTTACTATGAATAGCCTGAAAGCCACCATCTTTATATACATGAACATTACAAGAACCAATGATATAAAATGTCACATTTTCTCTTCCCCGGTTACAATTGGATGTGTCTGACCTTGATCTCCTCAGACGACAAAGGGAACGCCACATTCAGAAGTGAAGTGGCTGTGCAATTTCTCTCTCTCTCTCTCTCTCTCTCTCTCTCTCTCTCTCTCTCTCTCTCTCTCTCTCCCCATGTCAGATATTGGACGTCTTGCTTCACTTGGCTGCGCCTGCATAAATTCACTCGATATATACGTAACTGGAATGACTTTGATTTAATCGCAGGAAAATCGTAGGGAAATTCAGTGAGAGAATTTATAGATTTCCCTCCAAAAAGTCGATGAAAAATTTTACTTGATGGAGATTTGAGCGCAATTGTTTTTATTTTTTAATTTAAATTGGTCGAGATTTTAGCGTAATTTATTTTAGAGTGGATGAAACCTCGGTTTGAACCAGAGTTGGAAATAATCCTGCCAAGAGATCGGTTTTCATGGTAATGAAAATGATAAAAAATTTGATGCTATGTAAATCATTTCTCAGAATTCTGTATTTAGCTGCTCGTCACTAGCCATTAAGCAATTATTAAATCATTATTGCTTTATCTCCCACATTTTCATTTGGGGCTTGTTCTTTTACTGTGCGTCTAATGAAACAGCCTAACCTCATATGTTACCAAACAAGGGTTCGGAACCCCCCCCCCCAAAAAAAAAGTTATACACTAAGAAATTAAAGCACAGATAATAACAACGATTCCCTTTTAACATTCTTGTTTATGCATTCAGCAAGATTCCAAATTAGGCTCCAATCACAGATACCAGCTCAGGAGTCAAATAAGGTCACTGGCAGCAGGCGTACCGTGTGTGCAAATTAACAGTGACAACATTTGGCTGTATACAGTATACTAGGGCCAGCTGAGCCTTAAGTGGGATAGAATAGAGCTAGTCGTCCTGCTAAGGAGGAAACTGTTAGTTAGGAGAGAGAAAGGGGAGTTGAAGTGAATTATATCGATTAGGAATGAGTGTAGTATTCACGTTTGCTGCTGTAACCACTTAGAGGCTTCTCTCGGATACTATTAGTTCCTCGTTGGACGGATCGGTAGAGTTCTCGGCTAGGACTCTGCTAGACCCGAGTTCGAGTCTCCGGCCGGCCAATGAAGAATTAGAGGAATTTATTTCTGGCGATAGAAATGCATTTCTCGGTAAAATGTGGTTCGGATTCCACAATAAGCTGTAGGTTCCGTTGCTAGGTAACCAATTGGTTCTTAGCCAGGTAAAATAAATCTAATCCTTCGGGCCAGCCCTTGGAGAGCTGTAAATCAGCTCAGTGGTCTGATTAAACTTACTTCTCGGATACTATTAAGAAATCCCAGGGTAGATTCACCCAGTCCCCTCCCCTCCCCCGCCTTCCTGAAATGTTAACGATAAAATGAGATAAAAACCAAGAAAAAGAGAAAACTTTTTTTTTTATAGAGGAAGTCTTTACGGAACCTGCCCCATAGAGAGGTAGTGCCGTCAGTACACCTCATGCGGTGCAATGTAGGCATTACTTAAGGTTCTTTGCAGCGTCCCTTCGGCCCCTAGCTGCAACCCCTTTCATTCCTTTTACTGTACCTCCGTTCATATTCTCATTCTTCCGTCTTACTTTCCACCCTCTCCTAACAAATGATTCACAGAGCAACTGCGAGGTTTTCCTCCTGTTACGCCTTTCAAACCTTTCACTGTCAATTTCCCTTTCAGCGCCGAATGAACTCGTAGATCCCAGCCCTTGCCCTTTGGTCTAAACTCTATATTCTGTTCTTTTTACGAAACTCTGCCCTTCAGCAATCACAAGCGATACTTCTCATGGTATATACAACGCAACTTTGCTTAAACCCCAGTCTAGTGCAGGCACGGCTCGCTCTGTCTAGCCACCGATATGGCTTCGCTGACGAGATAAATTGCCCGGACCAGACAGAGGCTAAAACGGAACAGGAATAGAAATGACCGTAGTATAAGTTCATTCGATGTGCAGAAGCCTTACAAGGCGAAGTTCGTTCATGAGCTTCTATGCAAAGTGAATGCCTGGGACAGAAGTATTTCTCAATTCGGTGAAGAATACCTGTTTATTTATATAGCCTATCTGGAATCTTTCTTTATTATTATTTTTAAAAATTCCTTTTTAACATCTATAATATTACCATATAGAGCCCTTTAAACACCATAATATTACCAATAAAGTCTTTTAAACATCCATAAATCTACCAGAAAAAGCCTTTTAAACACCCATAATATTACCAGATATTCATTGAAAAAATCTAATCTCTCTGTTAACCTAAGCAGTGAATTTTTTACCTGGTAGTTAGTCAACTGTTGTGGGTCGAAATAATGTTAAAAGATAGCATGGGACTAGCACCTTCATGCTAAAGAACTGAATTGGATTGAATATAGAATTTAAGCCAAGGCAAAGCACTGGGACATATGAGGTCATTCTGCGCTGAAACGGAAATTGACAGTAAAAGGTTTGAAAGTTGTAACAGGAGGAAAACCTCAAAGCAGTTGCACTATAAATCAATTGTTAGGAGAAGGTTGAGGAAAGAAATATGGAGGTGAATATGAAAGGAGGTACAGTAAGAGGAACGAAGGGGGTTGCAACTAGGGGCCGAAGGCACGCTGCAAAGAACCTCAAGTAATGCCTACAGTGCGCCACATGAGGTGCACTGACGGCACTACCCCCCCCCCCCCCTATGGGGATGCCAAAGGACTGGCAGAGATCGATCTGGAGGATTTTACCTTCTGGGGCCACGCAGTCAAATGGTGGCATAGGACTGGAAGTAGTAAGTACCTCTAAGCATGGACTTCACTCCTCGTGTAAATAACACTGCAAGTTAAAGTGAAGGCCTTCTTAGAGCCTTCCCATTCACAAAGAAAATCACTACTGCATGAAATAAAAGGTTCTAAGTCTTTCATGAAGGACACTTTTAAGACCATGAAATATGGAAAATTCGAGAAATTCCAAATGGAAGAGGAAGTTCGGTGCTGCATAAGCAATGGAACGCCGGAGAAATCTCCCTGCAGGCCGATTAAACATCATGGAAAATTCATGGAACTTGAACACGTCGGGGGCAAAAAGGAACCATGCATTCGAACCATCAACCTGGAATAGTTTTCAGCGTAACATGGAGAGAGTTAGCCTTTGGGGCAGTAGTGTTTAAAAAAAATTACCGATTCCGCTGAAAAAAAAACTGATTCCACTTAAAAAAAAAAAAAAAAACTGACTCCGTGTAAAACAATAACTGATTCCGCTTAAAAAAATAACCGATTTCGCTTAGAAAACACTAATTCCGCTTGAAATATTGACTGATTCAGCTTTAATACAAATAAATGATTCTGCTTAAAAAAATAACTGATTCCGTTTTAAAAAATAACTGAATCCGCTTTAAAAAATAATTGAATCCGCTTTAAAAAATAACTGATTCCGCTTAAATAAATAAGTGATTTCGCTTAAAAAAAAATACCTAATTCCGCTGTAAAAATTAACTGATTCTTTAAAAAAAAACTGATTCCGCTTAAAAAAAATAACTTATTTCGCTTAAAAAATAACCGATTTCGCTTAAAAAATAACCGATTCCGCTTAAAACAATAACTGATTTCGCTTAAAAAAATACCTAATTCCTCTTTAAAAATTAACTGATTTCGCCTTAAAAAATAACTGATTTCACTTGTAAGGATAATCTGATTTCACAGTTTCGTTACAAGTTTGAAAGTAAAAGAAAATATTACAAGAAACAGGCTACCTGGACCTAGAAATAGCTTATGATAGGATTGGCAGAAGCACTGCACTGGATGCTGAGTATGATATAAAGGATAAGTTGTTGACGGAAAGTTCTGAGAACTTTTGCAAATTGTGTTTTAGTTTTTGCAGATGAGATGGTGATTAGTTTAGTGTAAAGTGGCTCTAAGAACAGAATAGAATAGAATATGGGATTTAGGCCAAAGGCCAAGCGCTGGGACCTATGAGGCCATTCAGCGTTGAAAGGGAAATTGACAGTAAGGAGGTTTGAAAGGTGTAGCAGGAGGAAAACCTTGCAGTTGCGCTATGAATCAATTGTTAGGAGAGGGTGGAAAGTCAAATGGAAGAAAGAGAATATGAACAGAGGTACAGTAAAAGGAATGAAACAGGTTGCAGCTAGGGGCCGAAGGAACGCTGCAAAGACCCTTAAGTAATGCCTACAGTGCACCACAGTGCACTAGCGGCACTAAGCCCCCCCTAAGGGAGAAGGTGTTTCTAAGGCAAGCGTAGGTTAGGTCTCCCCTGCTGCTTATTATCTTTAAGAGAAAAGTGAGTGAAAGGGCATACCACAAAGGTGCAATGTTGTGGTGAAAAGAAAGGAGTTGCGACTGGAGTGTGAAATGGTTGATCTTTGCAGCTGATGTGGCACTTCTGAGGATAGTGAAAAAAGCTGCAGAAAGTTGTAAGGGAGTTTAAAAATGTTTGCAGTGGTAAACAAGTAAAAAATGTGCCGAAGTTTGTTATGCGCAATCGAGTTTTCTGTACTGCGTATAATGGTGTATGAAACTTTCAGCCACAGCCCGGTTGTGGCCTTTGCTGTTTGCACCTATAGTGGTGCCAGACGCGCGACCATGGCTAACTTTAACTTTAAATAAAATAAAAACTTCTGAGGCTAGACAGCTGCAATTTGGTATGTTTGACGATTGAAGGGTGGATGATCAACATACCAATTAGCAGCCCTCTAGCCTCAATAGCTTTTAAGATCTGAAGGCGGACAGAAAAAATGTGGACGGACAGACAAAGCCATTTCTGTAGTTTTATTTTACAGAAAACCGAAATTTAAGAAGAAATTTGAACAAGAGTAATGTTATGATGGTACAAGGAAATCAGTAAGAAGGAACAATGAATGTTAATATGGATGATGGAAGAATGAACACAGCTGATATCATATAGGTATCTGAGAGCAATAATGGTAGGAGGAGAGAAAACTGTGTTAGAGAACAGGCGTACCGAGGAAGGCAGCAGGGTGCGTGCAAAAGATTGGGAAGACTTTGAGTAACTATGAAAACCACAGTAGACGAGTTCGAAAGGAATACCGAGCTAACTCTTTTTTTATAGAGGTGAAATGTTTATTTTAAATATTAAAGAACGAAAAAAAAGGTTGAGGCTGCTGAGATGAACTGTTTGTTTAGTATATATGGTGTAAGAACTAAAAGGGTGAGAAGCGTGGATACGCAGAAAAACTGGTTATAAGATTAGCACAGATGAAAGGCTGGATCAGTGTGTTTTGAAAAGGTGGTTATGTTGAAAGAATGGAAGACAAGGGGTTAGTAAAAAGAGTGTATAATTCGGAAGTGTCATGGGAAGGGGGAGAGGAAGACTTAGAAAGTGCTGGACAGGTGGAGTGAAAGAAGAATGGAAAGTTAAGGCCTAAGTAACCAAGAAGCAAGAGGACGTGAGGCGATCAAGCCTTGTCCTTTAAGATTTGTTGGGAATCTGAATGTTCTACCAATTTGGCGTCACCCACTCCAAATATCTAAAAAAGTATGATAAAATATATGCAGAAATGTATAATATATATATATATATATATATATATATATATATATATATATATATATATATATATATATATATATATGTATGTATATATATATATATATATATATATATATATATATATATATATATATATATATATATAAAAATCCGCCAGGATCTGATCTTGTTTGTCCTCCCCCGGGTGACAGGTAAGGGAGATATGACACATCCACCCATCCCCTGCAAAACGGTTTGTCCGCCCCGGGTGTGGCGGGGTAGGTAGGGGAACGGGAGGGTAGGGGTGACATCCACCCTCCCCTGCAAACCTATTTGTCCGGGGCAGGGGGTGGGTAGGGGATCGGAAAGGTAGGGTAGACAACAAGCTCGTGTGTGTGTATGTATGTGTATATATATATATATATATATATATATATATATATATATATATATATATATATATATATATATATATATATATATATATATATATTATATAATTCTACTTTTTTTCATCTTAATTAAATGCAACCTAATTGCTAGGTCCATGACAACCGTCATTAATGTTAACGTAAATCATTTTGCCGACCAAATTTTACTGATTAGGCCCACATTAGCCTAAAATCTTGTTTATAATTATCCTAGGGGTTCAAGTGAGGCGCTTCTCCAACATCCCTCAAAAAGACTTGGATTCGATTCTTTAATTTTTATCTCAAAGTCTGCATTTCAGGTATTAGAGCTGAGTAACAGCTATATGCACGACAATGTGTAAGGAAATGAATGTCTGCTGACAAGCTTAAATCGTTTCTGGATATTTATCCGATACAATTATAAACACAATTCACTATTCTGATCATGCACGAATGAGAGAGAGAGAGAGAGAGAGAGAGAGAGAGAGAGAGAGAGAGAGAGAGAGAGAGTTAACGGACAAGTCGAGGTCGAGTTATATACCTGATCCTGATTGAATCCCGAGGAGCCCTGGGGTCATTTTTAATATCTGGTGAAGGAACTCGAAAAAGGTCTAATGCAATGGGGTGTTTTGGAAACCAGGTCAGTCTCATAAAGCATTGTAGAATGACTAAAGCATGTTGTCCCGCATTTGAGACATACACACGCGATATATAAAAAAAAAATATACAAAACAGAAACATACAAGTATAAATAAAAAAACAAAAGGTTTAAACAGCCTCAGGCGGTGATTAGGTCTTGACAGCAGCAAAAACTGGAAGTTGAGAGTTATCACTTTCCGATCCCGAGGTGACAGTTTTTCTTTTTATACTTGTTACAAATTTCTGTCAGAAGAGCTGCGTCTCTTGTAAAGTAGGTTTTTTTTTATTTCTTTTTGTGTTGTTTGAAGAAAAAGATCAATTAAATTTACCGTTAAGGGAATTCGAAGGCAGTCGACATTAAGAAGCTTGTTGCTAGGCATTCAACCAGACTCTGTGGTCATTTTTATTTTTACCACTTAAAAGTGGTACGAAGTTCTGCAACCAACTTCAATTGACGAAGTTCTGCAACCAACTTCAATTGACGAAGTTCTGCAGCCAACTTCAATTGATCATTGTAATTTCCATTTGTCAAAATACCGACTGAAATTTACTGCATGATCAAGGAGCTGAGAACACTTTTGATTGGGAGTTAGGTGGTAATATGAAAAAGGAAAATTCAGGACCAAATATCACCGGTATGCTGTGAATAATAATAATAATAATAATAATAATAATAATAATAATAATAATAATAATAATAATAATAATAATAATCGCCGATCGATTTGGGCACGCAACCAGACTGCATCACAAGTTGAATGTTTATATTGCAATCCCCCCCCCCTCCCTCTCTCTCTCTTTAATAAAAGCTATTTCTTATCGTAACCGTGAATTGTTCTCAGGCACGAACACACTTGCATGCATTCAACATTCCACCTTAAAGAAGCAATATTTATTTCAATAACTATACTATACTTTACCAAAGAAGCAATATTTATCCTAATACCTACACTACAGTCTACTTATAGCCATTCAGGCGACACACCACAAGTCATAACACCAAATCCTTCGGTGAACAGAAGACAAACGATCCTTGAGGTGGGGAGACCGCCTTCGAAACCAACTGCTGTCGTAAATTTGCTGTTGCCGTTCCCCTGCTGCGGGTCAGCTGCTAAGGGATTTAGGTCCTCTTTAAATTCGAGAGCAAATAAATAAAAATATAAATAAGAGCGGAAACTTATTCCACCAAACCTCATAAGCCATCCGGCTTTGAAAAGGTTTCTCGCTTCTTTCCCTCCTGGAGGAAAATGAGTTTTTCAATAAAAATAAATAAGCCATAAATATTGTACTCATGTCAGAAGTTCCACACATTAGAAAACTGATTAGCTGTCCCATACCTTACAAACATGAACCTTCAAATCAGACTAAATAAGTTTTTTCTTTAACCTAAGGCTGAATAAATAAGTTGATCTTATCCATCCCTACAAAACACCCCGGTTGCTTTTAAACTGAAGGAAGTTAAAATAAAAATAACTTTTGGTTCATAATATTTTTTCATCTTCAAATCGCTATGCCTTCTCCTAATCGGAGAAACAAGTCTCTGCATAACTTTGAATAACCACAATATATTTCACAGTACTTTCCACACTGAAGGAGAGATGCGTTATCTCGAAACTGTCCGTTAAAATATACTTCCTCCTTCAAATGAGTGACTTTTCATATAGAATTTCTTTATATTTCCAGAAACATCCGAGTTCACAACGAAAATGTTAAGGATAAAGATTAAAATAAGACTGGCAAAGGATAAAGACTGATAAAGATTAAAAAAGACTGGAAAAGGATAAAGACTGATAAAGATTGAAACAGACTGGAAAAGGATAAAGACCGATATAGATTAAAAAGACTTGAAAATGGTAAAGACTGATAAAAATTGAAGACTGGAAGAGGAGAAAGACAGATAAAGATTGAAAGAAGACTGAAAAGGATAGACTGATAAAGATTCCATAAAAACTGGACAAAGATAAAGACAGGCATTGAAAAAAAGACTGGAAAGGATGACGACTGATAAAGATTAAAAAAAGACTGGAAAAGGATAAAGACTGAAAAAAGACTGGATACAGACTGACAACAGTCCAAGAGGAGGCTTCCACCCTGACAACAGGAACCTCCTCTCGACCGGCAGGTATGTAAATGAACTATCATGCTTCGAGAGATGCCCCATTCGTTCAAGACTAAGTACGCCTTTGGACCTGGCGGACGGGAATGTATCCATTTTGGACGGATATATAGCAGTGACAGACTGACAGACAGACAGACAAATCACAGTGCCATGTGCGTGCGTGTATGTATGTCTGTATGTATGTAAGTATAATATATATATATATATTTATTTATATATAGGCTATATATATATATTATTTATTTATTTATATACATTAAGTTGTTTTCCCTAACAGCTAGTTGCTACTGGAAAATTAAGGAAAAGCTGGTATGAATGTATGATGCATGTACGTTACAGTAAGACTGTGAAACCAGGGATTTCACGAAATCCCTGAAATTTTCAGGGAATTTGTGAAATCACCAATTCACTTAGGAACATTCGATATACGAGAGGAGAGGGATCAAATGTTCCTAAGTGAATTGGTGACTTCACGAATTCCCTGAAAATTTCAGGGATTTCGTGAAATCAGTCTTACTGCAACATATACATAAAACATACATACATTCATGCATACATGCATACAGAGAGAGAGAGAGAGAGAGAGAGAGAGAGAGAGAGAGAGAGAGAGAGAGAGAGAGAGAGCTAATTTATGATATTTGCGCACCCTTGTAAATGTTGATACTCTTCCGTGCATTCTACCAGATCACTTACAAAAAAGAAACAAGAAACAGTAAGAAGAAAGTCGACGAGTTGCTTTAGCAAATAACACTCGCAGCAGAGACCCCGGCAGGCGAGTACCTCCCTACCTGCCTGTGATATTGTCCTTT
The DNA here is from genome assembly GCF_040412425.1 of Macrobrachium rosenbergii. Lineage (NCBI taxonomy): Eukaryota > Metazoa > Arthropoda > Malacostraca > Decapoda > Palaemonidae > Macrobrachium > Macrobrachium rosenbergii. The sequence continues at coordinate 50,205,391 of NC_089745.1, forward strand.
AACAAATCCGTCGTAAACATGTCCCGAAGCGATCTTGAACGGAACTTTTCGAAAACCAACTCAAGAGAATTATCGAACGAAAACTCATGGTCCAGAGCGATAGCAAATGGTGGTCGTTGCCGAATTCAAGTACAAGGCAGTGGACGGATGGAAATGGCACTGGGCGAATAAATATGACTTTGAAATAAAGTAAATGGAATTAGCCGAGTGTAAACAACGAATGAACGAAACTATATGGCACGCCGGCCTCAAATATGCAATTGTAATCCATCAGGCTTTGCAAGCTAAGGAATATTTCTTTTTCGTTCTCTTGGAGAGAGAGAGAGAGAGAGAGAGAGAGAGAGAGAGAGAGAGAGAGAGAGAGAGAGAGAGAGAGAGAGAGAGAATTAAGATAGTTATTCTGTTAAAAAAAATCTGCATTCTGAATACTGAGAGCGCTTTAGAATTACGAAAAATTCACGAATAGGATAAAAGATTAATTCTGAAAAGTACTGCAACACAATAATCTTCATGGCGTGTTTATTACAGTATCAAACGGATTAGGGGAGAGAGAGAGAGAGAGAGAGAGAGAGAGAGAGAGAGAGAGAGAGAGAGAGAGAGAGAGAGAGAGAGAGAGAGAGAGAGAGAGAGAGAGTTATTTTCCCTCGGGTCTAGATAATAAAAATATCACAAAGTAAACTGATTTCGGCCATAAATGCTTACTAACATAAGTTAACAATTTGATAATTTAAAAAAAAATAAATAAATATTAATTTAAAAAAAAGTAGTATCATCAAAGCCGAGAAAGAGTGCGGGCAGTGGAGTGTGTTACCTGTCGCCAGGCTTAGTCTACGACTAATTCTTATAAATGAACTCACCTGGCGGTTTCAAAACAGGTCCTTCTTGAACGAGCAAAATCATCCACGCAATTAAGTTCACTTCTCTTTTTGTAGTCTTCTGTAAACGAAAACTACTGAGATGGCTATTTGTATGTCCGTCAGCACTTCTTCTGTCAGCCCTCAGATCTTAAAAACTACTGAGGCTAGAAGACTGCAAATTGGTATGCTGATCATCCACTCTCCAATCATCAAACATGCCAAATTGCAGCCCTCTAGCCTCAGTAGTTTTCATTTTATTTAAGGTTAAAGTTAGCCATGCTCGCGTGTCTGGCACTGCTATAGGTGCCAACACAAGCCACCACCGGGCCGTGGCTGAAAGTTCATGGGCCGCGGCTCAGATTTTCATGAGCCGTGGCTGAGTTTTTCATATAGCATTATACGCTGTACAGACAACTCGATTGTGCCGAGGAAACTTCGGCGCATTTTTTAGTTGCTAGTTTTATAGAAATGCAAAAGTGTTTTAATTAATGCGCGTGTCTGCAATGAATCCTTGCGATAATTATCTGCTGCAGTGTGGGGTCTGCGGCGGGAGGTTGAAACCAACATTCTTTGGAAGCTTGAATTTCAAGTCAATGGCCCCTGTGTGCTTGTTCCATGCGAATAGGTTTCATCTACTGAAATAATAATAATAATAATAATAATAATAATAATAATAATAATAATAATAAATGCTACTGAAACAAGATCATATTTATTCATTACCTCCAAGAGCGAAGCTGAGAGCAGACTGTGTTTTCAGCTGCGCTAGTGTGTAGCTGTCTGCGCTAACATAATATCTCGAGAACATATGAACGGATTTCGAGGAAATTTTGTAAATTCATGCAATGCGTGACACCTTTTAGGTTTGTCGACATTCATCAAATCTGAGTAATGTAACTAGCTATTCCATAAGCTCTAATCACCTCTTGATACGGGGCAGTCTTTCTTGTGATACATTGTCCTGCAAGCTAGGAACATTCTGGCTCATTGTGAAGAATAATTGGTAATAATGGCAAGCTCATTATCAACAGTCCAGTTAGACTGAAGATGACCCTAGGTCAGGGTTCGAAAGCTCTTGTAACGTTTTTATAAAAGCACCAATAATTCACCAATGAATATTATTGTGGAACTGATATATAGCACATCCCGTTCTCGATCTAGAGGAGAAACTTGTAATAATAATGCACTTTCTCTTCAATACGCTTTCCCACAGATGGGGGTGGCTCGAAAAGTTATCCAGAGCAGTCTTTTAATTATCAAGTATCTAATTCGCACCTTAGGTATACAGATAAAATGGGATTGGGAGGAACATGTCTGATTTTATTCATTCTCCTTTGGGAATCGAACCAGGGCCTTTCGTTGGTGAGGAAAATGTCCTAACAATTGAATCACGAATATCCATCACCGTAATCATAACAATGGAGAATTGAGGAATTCAGTGCCTCTTGAAAAAGGCTATAGTGCTATGTCTTTGTGGAACGAACTTGTGCCTGTCAGAGTTTAACTTTACAAGGTTATAGGTCTAAGTTTAGAAGGTCAAACATAATTATTTTTTGTTTTTTATGGTGCAGAGGTATGCAAGCTCTCGAGGAAGTGCTCTTGTTATTTACTGAAATGCGGTTTTGGCTAGCACAACAGCCATACTAATGTAGCTTCTTCAAATATTTAAAGCACATTTTTGCGTTGCACGCAATTTAACTTCAGGCCATGTATATCCTTTAAAGTTTAATTCTTTAAAATTTTGCCAAAACAAAGTCTTATATATACTGTACTGCGGACAAGATCCGTTGGTTTGTAGTTCATTCATATTACATTTATCTAAAAAAAATAAATAAATAAACTGAAATATTTTTTTTCTTTGCTAACGACACCAGTAATTTCATAAAGGAAGAAGAAAATAAAATCGAACGTTTCATGAAATGGGCGTCCGTGACACCTTGACAACCAGCACATGGTACGGAACTCGACCAATGAACAAGACACGTATGGAAACGTGTATGGTAGTCTTTCAAGAAAGAAATATCTCCTACAGAGTTGTCATTCCGTAACCTTACGGTTGTGTACACTTAAGGTCAAGCCCTAAACGCAGGTCCCAAAGTCCTATTCACTGCCGGTGACTGTAATGTATGGTCACATCTGGGTGTCATTTTTCTTCAGTCTTTATAGGAAGCCGCTCATCTGTTAGGCTCATGCTCGCCCGGGCAGGTGGATTTAACTCGGATCGTCACACAGCAGGGGAGTTATGTGTGTACGTGTTTTCGTGTGTGCACGCGCATGCGCATATACAAGAATACTGTACCGTCTATACATGTTTAGGAAGAAAGTAATTAAATCTCTTTCTTCTCAATCATGTAGTATAAAGAAAACGAGATTGAAGAAAACGATGGTAGCTGCTCCTGCATAACACATGAAAGTTTATGTACATAAAATACTTATCGGTATCCTTCGCTTTTCAATACGAGCACTACGCTGCACCTTCCGTCCAACTCATTGAAGTAATGAGTTTATAAGCTCTACTCATTTTAACAAGGCTCAGTTCATGTCCTTGGGCTTCCAAAATGATCACATCAAACTTCCCGGCGTTGTGGGACTAAAATTACTTGGTAAACTTTCCTCGGCGTCCACTACAAAGGCTCCGAATCTACTGTGTCCGATAGAGCTCTACAGTTTTAAGTATTCTGACTGATGCAGAACGCATGCATAATATATTTCTGGTCGATTTCCGCATTCCGTAATGAAAGGGCTACGATTAAATTACTGATACTGGTGTTGTAGTCTAATGGGTTTGAAATGCCAGTAAGTGTTCGTTGAGAAAGTTAATTTACGTAATTTGCGTATACTGTTAGATTAATGTACTTTTTTTCATAGTTTAGTGGTTTTGAAATGCCAGTTACTGTTCACAGATGAGGTTGGTTTATGTACTTCTAATAAACTTCCATAAAGAAGAAACTTTTTTCCTTTTATTTAAAATATTCAAAGTACAAAATACATTGTTCTTTGGCTACAATACTGTGTTTAGGAACACTTCCATGTGCCAATAATCTACAGATTTTCATTCACAGCACTTAATAATCAATTAAAATAGCTCTAATTTATAAGTGCAAATTGTTCAGCGTACAATAATTATATTACATATATAACGGTAGCCTTTAATTTGCATCATAGAAAATAATCAATATCCATCTTATATAATTTTCGGATTATATCCGACCTGCAGTGACAAAGGGAATGGCATCGTACACAATAGAGATTAGAGGAAATCGAGTCAATGCCCGTAACAAGTAAGATCTCCCCGTGGATTTTTTTTAAGGTTATATGCTGTATTGTACCCGCAATCGATTACTTTCGACACACGTGCGTAATACCGTATTACATAAAATAATTACCATCATAATGATAAAAGAAATGTCCACGGAGTCAGTTGATTCATGGTCTAAAGTGAGTCCGTCTCTCTCTCTCTCTCTCTCTCTCTCTCTCTCTCTCTCTCTCTCTCTCTCTCTCTCGGGAACATGAATTTCTCCATAATCTTCAAAAATTTCGTACAACCAATTATGCACGTGACCATCGCGTCTGATTTTAATTTTATTTCATTTATGAAAATTTGTCAATAATTTAAAAACTGGGGCACCTTCAACCATTCTGCACTTAGGACAGTGAAAACAGGGAGTTAGAGCGGCTGGACAGAAAACTGGAAGCAAGGAAACGGGACTGGATGTAAAGTAAAAGGCTAAAAAGTGGGTACAGCTAGCCGCCGTAGGGGCGCTGCAAACAACCTTCAGTAATGCCTACAGATAGAGAATACACAATTTAGACCTACGAGGTCATTCCGCAGTTGCTCTATTAACCATTGTTAAAAGAGGGTGGAAAGTAAGATAGAAGAAAGAGGGTGGAAAGTAAGATGGAAGAAAGAACATGAATGGAGATACAGTAAGAGGAATGAAAGGGGTAATGCCTATAGTGTACCACCCGAGGTCCTCTGACAGACACTAGCCCCCAACAGGGGTTTGCGTCTAGTGTTGGTGGTGACGAAGCTGACATTCAGAGCACGACTGACGTAACTAACACCGTTTTAGTACCATGGCGAGTGATATTTAGAAGAAAAAAAAATTGCGCTTCGCTCTCTGGATTTTAGACGAAGCCTGGTTCAGTTTTAACGATTTCGTTACTCTATAATTTAAAGACGAGTAAGTGGTCATTTTCCTGAGTAAATAAATGGAGTGAGAGAGAGAGAGAGAGTGAGAGTTTTTATTATTGTTATTCGAAGGTTTAGCAATGTTAGCATACCTGCTTGCAAATCAGCAAATCCCAAAGCATTTCGCGATAAGCACGACTTAATCCAGGGCCGTTAGCTTGGGATTTGTCCGGATTAATACCAGGTATTCAGGTCACCTGCTGTGTGCTTTGGTCTCTCTGCCTTCGTGATTGGTCGTAGGCTGTTCTTTGATACAAATGACAATAAACCCGTCGAGAACTAAGAGGAGAATAAAAATATTACTGATCAAGGTATCATGAACAATTCCCCGTGCGGTTGTTGTGCCGCCAGCGGACCTCATGCGATGCACTGTAGGCAGTACTTAAAGGTTCTTTGCAGCGTCCCTTAGGTCTCTAGCGGCAACCCCTTTCATTCCTTTTACTGTACCTCCATTCGTAGCCTTTCTTCCATCTTACTTTCCACCCTCTTAACAACTGATCCATAGTGCAACTGCGAGGTTTTCCTAATGTTCCACCTATCAAACCTTTTTACTGTCGATTTCCGTTTCAACAATGATTGACCTCATAGGTCCTAGCGCTTAGCGTATCTTCGGAATTGTGTATTTACTCTATTCTGTTATGAACAATTACAGTAAAAATGTTTCACAACGTTTTAAAGGTCGAAACTTCGAAATTCCCGTTTCATTCTTCAAGATCTAACGCAAACCTAAGACGTTTGTTGTCATTTTTACCAAACAGTCATAACACTGGGCTGTTTGAGGGTCGTTTGCAGAAGCTCTCTTACATTACCTTCATTCCTGTTGAAATAAATGTACCTGCCTCTGCATAAGTATTGGCAAGCCCAGACACATGAACGAGTGTTCGTATTTATATTCTATGTTCAGGTAAAATAATTTTAGGCCTAAAGTTGAGAGTATTAGCTTCTTCATGCACGATGGTTGTCACCTTCAGATGGTCAAAGAACACACACACACACACACATATATTTTACTCATATTGGGATCGAACCGCGGTCTCTCAAATGAAAGGGCAGGGCGCTACCTATTGCTAGCGCGCTGGCCTTTCATTTGAGAGACCGGGGTTCGATCCCGATATGTCAGAAATTTATTTCTAAGAAACACGTCCTCGTTTGTTCATTAGTTTTTAGAGCTGAAAGTCAGCTCAGTGGTCTGGTTAAACTACTTTAATAATAATAATAATAATAATAATAATAATAATAATAATAATAATAATAATAATAATATATATATATATATATATATATATATACACACATATGTATAGGCTGTGTATATATAATTATATATAGACATTCATTTCCTTAACAAATCTGACAGTTCGATGAGGCTTACAGGGTAAAGGGGATGAATGTTCAGTATGAACTGGCTGGCCGTAGAGTAAATACCATCAGAACACTCAATTTCACGTAGTGGTTCAGATTAGAAATTACTTACTTTGTTCTATTATGAAGCAAGACTTTTCTTGTCAGGTTAGGAAGAAAACGAGCAGTAGCCTATGTCTCCAACTGTGGAACCCTTATCAAGAGTAGTGGAAAAATTCCCCTAGGCCAAGGTACAGCTTCAGTAAGTTTCTCTTGACAATTTTAAGAAAATAACCTTCTATTCTGAAATGGACGACTGGACGGTGTTACACTGGGAATACCGTCATTTCAGGGCAACTAAATTCAATACGCCTTGTACTTGAAAGGAACCGGTTCTCGGTGTGTATCAAGCCCGCGCTGGAAGCTGAAAAATGTGGATACTGTAGACTAGGTTATCCAGCCGATGATTAATAGCCAACACCACGTTACACAAGTAACCATGTAGTTATCGATACAGCCAATGCCCAGGGGGTAGACCACTATTTGAGGAATAGGTATATCATCCTAGTCCACCCCAGAAACAAGAATTGGTTATACCATAAATCACTGTTCTAGGCTAGCCCACAGGATACTGCAGCATTGTTTACGCCTTAGCGCCGAAATTGAAATGAGTGGTTTTTCAGTTTTCTTCGTTCGAAAAGCTCGAGTGGTAATTCACGTTTTCACTATGCACTGGAAAGGTTTTCTCTAAATGGGAAGCCGTTTCTCGAAACTGCCGTGGCTAGTCGCCACCTGTCAGTGGTAAACACGACTAACCTATGGTTTATAAAGAAAATCTTGCAATATGTTTCAAACCAAACTGGCCCTACCATAGCAATGTAATGAAACTGGGTTATAATTCCTCTTTGTGTTCAGCCGGTTTTCAATGCTTCATGCTGCGGTTACTGTAACTCAATATACAGTTAAAGTTAAGTATACATTAGTTTAACCAGACCACTGAGCTGATTAATAGCACTCCTAGGGCTGGCCCGAAGGATTAGATTTATTTTACGCGGCTTAGAACCAATTGGTTACCTAGCAACGGGACCTACAGCTTATTGTGGAATGCGAACCCCATTATAGCGAGAAATGAATGTCTATCACCAGAAATAAATTCCTCTAATTCTTCATTGGCCGGTCGGAGAATCGAACGCGGGGCCAGCCAAGTGCTAGCTGAGAACTGTACCCACCTCTCCAATGAAGTCCTCCATATACAGTAGTATAGCACTGTTAATGTATATGGGCTATACACGTTGAGCCTATAATATCAATTGAATTTACTGTGAATTGATAAATTCAGATTTTATTTATAAGTCAGTTAAACACTGATGATAAGAAATTTAAAAGGAAAATCCAACTAACAAGCAAGCAAACGCGACGCAAATCTGCCATAATTAGTTTAACCGTGTCTTACATAATAGTGTTTGTTTTGCCTCCTTAAACATTTACGATCCCAATAAAATATAACCGATATACGCAGCAAATACACCGTCAATTTGTAAACCATGCATATGTATCTACCGTAAATGTTTATACGCTAATTATGTTTTCACATTTATGTTTGAATATCTCTATTTAAAATAATTCTTTATCGAATGAAATGCAAGTAGTGTATTTCGAGTTCTGGTGTTACAAACAATATGGTTTCATTTAACCAAGAAAGTATTTTCTTTGACCAGTTCCTTTGTGAATCTTTTATGACCCTTTAGAAGTTGTTAAAGATATAATTTAGAAGTTGTTTAAAATATAAATTTTATTTGGCGATAGGTTCCAATTCTTATACACTGACTTATGCTGAAAAAAAAAATTCTCTTAGAACCTTAAGCACTAAATCAACTTCCATGAAATCAATATCCAAAATAAGAACTGGAGACAGCCACAGCCACATTTACTTTTTAGGTTTATCCGCTGAATCGAGGATAAACTTCAGTATGAAAATACTATATAGTACTGCTGTGATTGTTACTATGAATATATTGTTTCGTTTACTGAAAGTGGTTACTCTATACTTTATTATTTTGGACCATGACGTCAGCTATAAGTTTGTTTAAGTAGTATAAACTTATCTCTTCTTTTTGCGGGACATACGATAACATTAGGCTAAGCATATCCCCACTTACCAGAGTATGCGTACAAGAAGAAAAAAAAAAAATCAGCATAATATTCCAGCCATTCCGAGTATTCTGGCTACCGTCCAGTATAATTTGGCTTTTTTCTTAAAAAAATCCGGCTTAGCTTGTAACATAAGTCTACCTCATTAACATAGACCGTAAAAAAAAACATTAAATAATAGTCTATTTTTGTAGCCACTGATAAGGAATCAAAGCGGCCACTGTGTTGTTTTTACACCGATTTATCTTCCCATTATTTCATTTCTTCTTCATAAAGCACAAATAAGAGGCTATTTATAGATGAAATGAGGTATTGTTTATAACTATAAACTAGGATAAGGATGAGTCTTTGTTTCAAGGCTGGGATGCCAAAAGAAAAAGATTTGAATACGTCCTTAGGCCTAACGGACTACAGCCACAGACTGGCTTCACTTGAAATAAAAAACTCTTGATTCATCACTTTGTGGGCAAGCGAATAGGCCCACGCTTCAACATAACAGTCAGTTTATAAATTAAACTTAATCCATCAATATATATATATATATATATATATATATATATATATATATATATATATATAATATATATATATATACCAGGTATATATAAAATATGCGTGTAATTCCTCATAAATACAGTAAGGAGGAACAGAAAAAGTAAATAACTTCGTATCTTTCAAATAAGGGGATGATTAAAAACCACTCACAGTAGCACGAGTCTTGAAATGGAGAAACGACTTCATAGTTATGTATGGGTACATAGGCTATATATTTAAAAATAGAGATTTATTTTTTTATTTATTTTTTAATATATTCAATATATTCTTTTAATGTATTTGTACCAATACATGACTGTGGATTTGTTTCTCCAAAGGGGTGATTGTTGAATGTGGAATTAATTAAATCGTAGCCAGTCCTTAAGGGATACAGAATATTTATCGTCTGTGAGGGCCTTATCTGCTAGGTTCGGCTACCATATAACACCTTCGACGAAAGAAGTTATTTGTGTTCCTAATTAAGGCAACCTTAAGCACCTAACTTTGTATCTGTGATAAATCTCGGTATGCACTGAGTGGTGCTCATTTACAGGTCTGAAAATGGGAGAAATTCTGATAAACTTTACACGATTGGTCGACGCGTTGTCTGTGGGGGACAATGATGAACATCTTAAACTGGTTTTTTTTATGAAATGTGTTTGCCATCCTTACGGACTGAATAAAGAAGAAGATCTGTTACTAGCCCCGTAGGATGGTTGTGCCGTCAGTGAACCTTACGTGGTGCGCTGTAGGCTTACTAAAGAGTGTTTGCAGCGTCCCTTCGGCCCCTAGCTGCACCCACTTTTTGAACTTGCAATCTACCCCCGTTTCCGCTTTTTGTCTTCAGTCTCGCTGTCCAACACCTCTAACTGATACTTTTTAGTGAAACTGTGAGTCTTTACTTTCAGTTTCACCTTTAGATCCTTGTACTTAATCTTCAATTTTGGATCCGTTTTATTTTGCTGTCCAACCACTCCAACTCCTCTTTTCACTCTTAAGCGCAAAATGGCCGAAAGTGCACTGTGCATGGCTTGACAGCCAAATTTTCATTAAATCAAACCTATACCTACATATTTAGTAAAATAAATCAGCTGTTCTCTAAAGAGAATTAGGAATAGGCCTAGGCTAATTGCGTTCACGTTGATTTATCGTCATTATTTTTAATCCATTAAAAATTAATATTACGAAGACCAGACTCAACTGTTTTTTTATTGCTATATTTTGCTGAAAATGGTTTATTTTGTTTATATATATATATATATATATATATATATATATATATATATATATATAGAGAGAGAGAGAGAGAGAGAGAGAGAGAGAGAGAGAGAGAGAGAGAGAGAGAGAGAGAGAGAGGCTATATATTCCTGTTCAAAGCGACTCGTTTTAATGTACGACACTTTGGTTGCATTCATTAAAAATTGAACTTATGAAGGTCAGACTAATATTCCAGCTGGTCTATACGAAAGCTCTCTCTCTCTCTCTCTCTCTCTCTCTCTCTAAACACCATACTTAAGGAATAAGTGTGTTATGAAAACTTCCTAATATTTGGATAGCAAAATTAAACGCGGGTATATATCGAAAACTATTGGGATGATAGACATGGCCCAAATTACTGTTTACATTAACTTCTCGACAAAATCGTTAAGATTTTTTATGCGATAAGGCTTCCCATTTCGTTTCCTTCATTCCATAGCAAGAAAAATAAGCTAAGAAATAAACACATACTGAAGTAACTATGTGTCTTAGAAAACGAAGAAATCTCGTAATGCAATGCAAGAGTTAAGGCTCCATCGAGATGACGTCACCAATACATAATCACTCCTCGAGGCATGAGTAATAGGCTAATATAGTTTTTTATTCACAAATATCCATCACTTCCTGTCGATGCATGCCTTCGGTGCCCTTAATTTTCTTTGTCTACAAGTCCACGTTGGTTACCCAATGCCTTCTCTGATCTAAGCGTCGCATAGAATATTGAGACCCATGTCAAGGTGTTTTTGTTCATGCACTCGGCGTTTCTTATAT
>NC_089745.1:50221493-50271493 GCF_040412425.1 Macrobrachium rosenbergii
ATATTTTTTTTTTGTTTTTTGAAAAAGCAGTACGATGAAAATTAATCGTCAATATTTTGAAATTTTATACAGGTTATATTGACAAAATAATAATAATAATAATTATTATTATTATTATTATTATTATTATTATTATTATTAGTAGTAGTAGTAGTAGTAGTAGTAGTAGTAGTAGTAGTAGTAGTAGTAGTATCTATCAATATTCATTTACTTTTCTAATCTAAGTGTGACGCAACAAACTTTAATGTATACAAAAACACCTCAGTACTTTAAAGGGGAAATAGCCAGCCAAAAATAAGAAAGTTCTTTGTTCTGGATTTCTTCACTGGTCCAGACACACAAAATAAGAATAGTATCTGACAATACAAATATGATGCAACAATATATTGTAATTGCAATATTTTTTTACTAAAGACTTCTGCCCATTGATAAATTTTTCTATCAGTATCCTTAATACAAATCTAGGTATTGTACATTTTTTTGAAGTTAAAAATTACATATTTTAATATCATACCGATTCATGATTCGACTTTTACATTACGTCTTTCAGAAAAATTACTGGAAGTGTACTCATAATAACTTTCCTTTTCATAAATAGAAATTAGATTCAGTACATAATTAAGACTACTGTCTGGCCCAATATGTGAACCATTTTTCACATTCAGAATGCATTATTCTACTCCTTGTTTACTGTCATAACTGGGGCCTAGCTGTCACTGAGATTTTGGCAACAGCGCATTAAGAATTGACCTACTTTAATCTAAGACTGCTTAGGGCTACAAGAAAATGAAAACATATGTATGCATGCATGCTTGTATTATATACGACATGGAGTTACAAAACATACATACGAGTATACTGTATGTATGTTTATATATATATATATATATATATATATATATATATATATATATATATATATAATATATATATATATATGGGTGTGTATAATCTGTTATATATATATATATATATATATATATATTATATATACGCGTATATATGCGTGCGTTTGTGTGTGTGTTATTACTTTATTTATATTACAATTATATTCGATATCTTACCTGGACATAATTATCCAGGGCTGCACCAGTAGGCAGAGACACTATCATATCACTTCACCACACATTCTAGAGAGCTCGGTGTTCTAATCCTGCGTCGAGTCCTCAAGAGAGAAATTAAAAGGATATTTAAACTTGTTAAACTCTTTCACGAGAGGGAGTAAAAAAATCGCATTTGTCTGGCTGGCTTTGCGGGAGCTTCACTTTGGCACCAAACACGCTTCCACTAAACTTGCTGTTGGCGTGATGTTAAAGGATTTGCTCTGTTTTTCTACTTAAGTCTTCCAAAACATGTTAAGGGTTACTATGGGCACTCTCGGGGGCTCTCCAGTGGGTTTTACATTCCTGTATTTAAACGGAAGAAGAGCTTTTAATGGGTGTACTTTTAATCCGACGGCAAAGTTTTTTTAAACATCGAAGTTCGTGAATTCGACTTGCAGATAATCTCTCATCACAAAGTTTTGTATATCGTCACAACTTCCGATTGCAGCATAAACTTCACGATAAATAATGGTACATATTCTCCTGCATTACCACTTCAACCAGAAATATAACAAACCTATTGCTTTTCTATCACAACTGACAATAGTCGTGTCGGTTACAACCCGATAAGCGACAGTGGGCCGAAGCGCAAGAGGGTGCCGTCCTCTCACCACGCATGCTGTTGGGAGACTGAGTCTGATCTGAGTGAAGGCAAGCTCACTCTCTCCCCTTACACTAAGACTGACTCAGGCTTTTGACTCTTGTGGTCTTTCCCCAACTAATTTATCTTAACCAAAGAGGTTTTTCAGTTCTTTTACAGTACAGACTTTGCTGCATTAGTAAACAATCTTTGCATTTTCTAAGTTTCCGTATCCAGCAGAGTAAGAAAACGTTTTAGATAGGCTACATCAAAGGGATGCAAGTTTATATTGTAACTGAAGAAAATGAACCAAGTTTATGTAAAAACAAGTTCATTATGCACGTGAGGTTGTCAAAATAAAGTCATATTGTTCCACAACCTAATCTAATCTGGCACTGTACATTATCGTGTCAGGCAGACGTTTACAAGCAAAATGTGTAGTCAAATATTTCCACTCTTCTTTATCTTAATGCTATCATTTTCACTTACGTGTCTACTTACTGTACGTGTGTACTCTCTTCGTGTCTACTTACTGAACGTGTGTCGTAGCTTATATGTTCTCAAAGATTAACTTTTGTAGTTCTTCAGTTTTGCTCAGCAGTAACTTTAGTCTTAGTATTATTAATGTGAATGCATGTAGATTGCGTGTGAATTGCTCGAACCTACACTTTCAAGTAATTGCTGCTTTCAAACGGTTCTCCTTAGACCGAACATTATTGTTGCTGCGTCAAAAGAATAATTAGCAGGGCGTTCCTCTTTCTTGTTTCAACTCCTCTATCCATTTGTAAACTTTGCCGTTATTAAAGGTAACTGGTCGGTTTGATTGTCAACTGTCTTGATGAAAATATTGGACATTATGCCTTTGGGGAAAGTAGATGTGAGAAAGCACGTAATTAAAGGTGGCTCTTAAAAGGATCAGAAATTAAACATCAGTAGAAGCATCTAAGCCACTGTTCAGCGCATTCTTGATTGTCTTGCTCTCATTAGATATACATGTCGAAGTAGTTTATAAACAAAACTGAATAGTATTGTGTGTGTATACAAGCGCACAGAAACCTGAGACATTAAGTGGGGTTTGTTCAATAGGCTGTTGCCTCCCAGGCAGAGGAAAAATACAGTAGTGATGAAAGCATTAGTCACAGTCGATGACTAAACCTCGTCCCTTGGTAATAAGAATGTAATGCTGGAAACAAAGTAAGCCGATAGATAAAAATTCTTGAATCGCGGAGGAACAAAAAGGGACCGAAACATAAATTTTAATTTTTTCTATCGTGGCTAAGCATAAATGAGGAGTTTTAGTGTTCGTGGGTGAATATCTGACATCCGAATACCATGCTATTATTATTTTAATATTCTGGCTCTGCGTGTGGACGAACCAGACGGCCATATTACATTATTCCCGTTGGCTGTCACGCACTAATTTCATTAACGAAACAGTCTCTGTTCGTTGGGATGACTCCGGCGGTCCACACCAAGCCCCTACTTCCTTTCACGCTTTATCGGGCCGCATAGGGCAAGGGCCTTTGGAGACATAAGGCCTCCTTAACCTAACCCAAGACCCACTAATCAAACCAACTTGCCTACCAGCCTAACAGTAATGCTACCACCATTGTATTTAAACACTACATCCCTGGCAATTCATGTTTCTGCTGATATGGCTTCACTAAGAGTTTATAAATCATAATTGTTGCTTTTTTCATTTCACGTATAACATATTTTGAAGGGTTAATGACGAATTGCCATGAGAACGTTTATCGAGAAAGAGGTGTATCTTTGTGGAAATTGGTTTGGTTAACTTATCTGAGCAAAGTAACCTGTCACCTGAATCAGTAACACGTCACGTAATTCAAAACAGATTACCAGAATCCCATTCGCGTTGAAAAATCAGTTCTTAAGATGTATCACTCCTTTTGCTTTGCATCACTGCGATTCAAGTTGTATTATAGGGTTGAATAAGGAACGAGGTTTCTGAAGACTGTCAGTACATGTACACCTGGGAAAGTTTTTTTTTTTTTTTTTGTTTTCTGTAAAAGAAAAATATTTTTCCGGTTTTGTCTGTCCGTCCGCACTTTTTCTGTCCGCCCTCAGATCTTAAAAACCACTGAGGCTAGAGGGCTGCAGATTGGTATGTTGATCATCCACCCTCCAATCATAAAACATAGCAAATTGCAGCCTCTTAGCCTTCAGTAGATTTTATTTTGTTTAAGGTTAAAGTTAGCCATAATCGTGCTTCTGGCAACGATATAGGACAGGCCACCACCGGACCGTGGTTAAGTTTCATGGGCCGCGGCTCATACAGCATTATACCGGGACCACCGAAAGATAGATCTATTTTCGGTGGCCTTGATTATACGCTGTACAGAAAACTCGATTGAGCCGAAGAAAGTTCGACGCAGTTTTTACTTTCTTTTTCATACCACGAGCTATACCTCACGGGGTTAGATCCGCAGAGATGTAGAACTGAATATTTCTGTATGAATATTTACGCCCAGGTCGTATGTTACGCCATCCAGGCCAGTTGCATCGAGACACTGTAAATAACGCGACTTCGTGATTGCCTTCCTAAATAACTTACGAGGCATTAGTACCCTGGTAGAGTGTGCTTTCGTTACTAATGTAATTTGTTCGAGTGGCTGACACCCTTCAGATTTGGTGACAGAAGTGCTCCATGAAATATCAAGCCAATAGGAGTAACACAACCTGAATTTCATTTTCGATTTAAAAATAAATAAATAAATAAATAGATAAAAAATAAAAAAAAATTAAAATAAAAAAAAAGTGAAATTTAGATATTTTTAGATTGGGTTCAGGAATGAAATTTGGAAGGAACCTCTGGAGTCTTTAAAAAATAGAGGGCTAATTTGCCAAAACATTCCATTTATGAGCGGTGAGCACGGCTCTGATTTAAAAACTGTAAAAAGCAGCTGCCGTAGTTAATTTTTAGTCTCTTTTCCATAATATATATTTTTAAGTACTCTGTATTCATCTCACCATTTGCCAATTGGATATTTCACAGAACCTTTGGATTTGACAAACAAATTGAAGACAAAAAAAAAGTTGTGCCTTAAATTTCAGAAATTGTTTAAAAGTTTGTATTATAATAAAAATTTTCAGCAAATTTAACGCAGATTCACGTACGTAACTGTGTTTTTTGATCTGTAATGATGTGTAAGCTTAGGGTTCGTGTGATTGAGGGTATGTCTGGTCCTTCTAAATAGCTAAAGCAAACATCCCATAACATCTCTTCGAATAGCTTTCCTGGAGCACGTATTTGAGTGAACAGCCTGTTACCAGCATTTTGACCATTCAGCGCAAACTTATTACGATTCCCTCCCCTTAGGAAACGTGAGAGCGCGAATTACATTGGGCAATTTCAGACTTATTTGTTTTGCAAATGAGCTCGCGCTGCCCCTCCGTAGCAACGCGACCTGTAAGAACCTTCCTATTACAGGTTGTGGCCTTTACGTAAAGTAAACAAGGCCCTACTTTCAGGAATTAATCTGGAGTTTTATGGAATAGGCTGGCGTGTGCGCTACGTTTTGTTTATATGCTGTGTAGGTCTTCTGAGAGAGTGTTCGTATCGGCGTTTATTTTACGGGAGAAATTTATTTTTGATGTGTATGTATTACTTCTTTTTTAAGCTGTTTCAGGTTTGTTCCTTTCATGACTATACAATATTTCAGTTTTATTTGAAAAGAGTACGTTTAACCTACTGTAATTTTAGCCATGTTTATCTCAGTAACGTCGTGCACAGTAATTATTACCTTTCTTTAGCATTACTTTCTCCCAGTGAATAAAATGTGGAGTACTTCGTTTTTTTTAAAATGAAGTACAGTAGACTGATTCATACTTGGGAATACAAAGGCGTTTCTGTGTGTTTACATACACCGTGCTTTTTGCGGTACATTCTCTGTTAATCAGCTCAGTGGTCTGGTAAAACTAAGGTATACTTACTTACTCTTGCCATTGAGCCATAAGGCTGGGAGAAGAACTGGGAAAAGTCTACGGAGTTTTCACTCCAAAATGTACTTCTCGCTTTGCTGACTGCCGCTGGCGATGCGAAATTTGCAGCTATGTGTGTGTGTGAAGTGCAATTTCTTAAAAAAAAAAAAAATTAAATGGAGTTAGTTTTCGAACTATATCCCATTCGTAAGTTATTAATTAGGCAGATAAAAAAAAATTGCCTTTACAGATACGAGCGTCGTCAGTACCAAGCAAATTATGCATGACAAATGAAGTGCGTTATAATTTTCTTGCTAGTTTATAAAAGCAGTCAGATAGAGCTGTCTTTCTCTGTGAAGAAACGCAGGCCTGCTTTGATTTAATACCCAGGAACATCATTTAAATACGGTGGAGTTCTGAGAAAGCCGAGGTAATTGTAATGTACGTCAGTCATTGTGTATATTTTTTATGCTTTCTTTTATTAGGCATATCGCCGAGAGATCTCGTGATAAAAGTCCAGTCTCTGAGAAAAGAACGAAAGAAAGAGAAAGTAATAATAATAAAAGAAGAAAAAGTCTTGATTCCGGACCCTTATGGCCGCATCCATTAGGAGTGTGGTAATATTCTCCCCTAGGGGTAAATGTATGTAGCGTAGGCCTATGCGCACTTCTTGGGAAAGAGATCTATGATATCATACTCATATTTATCCCTCTTATTTTGTGATTTTACTCATAAGATACCCTTCGGATTCAATGTCTTTTTGGTCGGAAACATTTCATTTCACTTTTGTCAATGAACAATTCCCCCTTAAATTTTACTCAGTTATATTTTCATCTGTTTATTTATTGATTTAATTTGCCTTTTTTCTAATAACTGATCTCTTCTTTCTGTGTTTCCCATTACCTTCTGTTACTTTTTTCAAATGAAGACCATAGTCTTTGGAAGCTTGAATTTCAAGTCTATGGCACCTATGAATAGGGGTTCATCTTCTGAATAATAATAAAAATAATAATTATTATAACTTTCTCTAGTTTATGGCATGTCTTCTTTTTTTTTTTACAAACTGTTTGCGTATATAATTATGCCATTTTCTCCAGTACCTATAATCCATTATTTTCCGTTCTTTTTCTGTCAACTAATTTTTCGCTTTTACATTGTATAAAGCCACATGAGTTCGGGACATGTTTGATACGCGACCTGTGTTAATGATTGATACGTATGCATTGATGCACAAATGTTATATATATATATATATATATATATATATATATATATATATATATATATATATATAAAACTTTTTAGCACAGTCGTTTTTTTAATTTCTTGAGTGCTAACGCACATTTGGAAGCGTAGTCAAGAAGAAAGTGGAAGAGAAAAAGAAGGAAAGTAATAAGATTTAAGAAAGAATGCGAAAAAATACTTGTAAGACAATAACATATTGTTCTAAAACGAAAAAAAATAATTCTTAGAGAAATGTTAATGAAAAAACAATCTCCCAATAAAAGATGCAGATGAAGACATTCGGTTAGCGGTGAAAGCAGTATTGGATCAGTGGAATGAATATATTAAGAAAATTTGCTGAATATGGAAGACAGAGGTGAGGAAGAACTGATGACACAAGAATGAGAGAGTGTTATTGTAACAGGTTGAAAATGGAAAGACGCCAGGTGTTACTGAGGTTACAGGTGAGAGGCTGCGGTACGGTGTTGAGAATATCATTGAGTGGCTTACCAGTAATGGTAACTAGATCTGGATAAGGGAAGTTTCCCTAGGAGTTAATGACAGAATGAGTTTCTCTACTGCATGAAAGTAAAGGTGACAGAAGCAACTTTAAGGATAAAATAGGAGCGCAATGTAACTTGTTATACCACGGAATCAGTATGGTAGGATTTTGAAAAGAAAAAAAAGTATGACAGATGTCACAAGAACTGATAGGAGAACAGTATAGCTTTAGACAAGAAAGAAGTTTGTTGGTCAAGTGCTTAAAACTAAATACTAATGTAAGAAGTTTCAGTTAAAGGAAAATACAGTGTTTGCTTATACGGACCTACAAAAATCTTATGTAGAGCTAAAAGAGAGGCTATGTGGAGGACTTTGAGAATGAGTAGTTGGAAGCTTAGTTGTGAAGAGCGAGTAAAAGATTTTTTGATGGAAATGGTTGATTTTTATATATAAGCTATAGGCGAGAATATAACTAATGCTGGTAGGAAGAGAGAAGAGTTAAGTCATAGAGATGAAGGAGAAAGGAATGAGAATTTGTGCAAAAGTGTGGGAACAGACTTGAATAGTTTAATGGAAGCCAGGGGTGGGATGTATGACAGGACGGTTGAGCCGACTCTCTTTATGGAAATGAAGTGTAGATTTTGAATGCAAATCAGAGATGAAGTGTTCGCGTATGGTGTGCAAGAAGAGCTCAAGGGATGAGAAATATGGGGATAAATATAGAATAAGTAGTAAAATGATTCAGTGAATGTAAATGTGAAGGGTTGGATAAGAATGTGCTTTGAGATAGTTTGGTCATGTGGAAAGAATGGGTAACAAGGAGAGGAGGAAAACGTTGGAAGGGTTGAAGAGATGGTGTGAAAGAGATATCGGAAAGTAATGTTCTTTTTTTATACAGGAATTAAGAACAGGTATGCAAGTTAAAATTGAATGCCGAAGTATGTTTGAGAGGGTTCGATGTGCGGCTGATAGGCCCTCCATTTAGTTGGCCTAATCAGCTAGTGGTGTGGAGTTTTACTGCATAGGGGGTTCATCCGCTATTAAACAATTAAATTATGAATGAGTTAGTGGCTGATGTGTCAGTTTTTCTCTGGAGTCACACCTTATCAGTGGCAGTGCTCAGTGTTGAAATTATATATATATATATATATATATATATATATATATATATATATATATATATATATATATATATATATATATATATATATATATATATAAAGTATATATACATATACATACACATATATATATATGTGTGTGTCTGTTTCATTGTCTGTGCCTCTGTCTATGTAGGTATATAATTTATAATTCAGAGCAGGTTTTGGGTTTTTTTGGCCAGGATATTTTTAAAATACTGCGTATGGACAATTTACAAACAGAATAATCGAACTACAAAAGAAGTCGAGAAAATTCCCGTCAACCTGCCCAAAAACTTCTTACCAGAGTTAAGATGAATGATCCTTAAAAACACACACACACACACACACACACACACAGAAACAGCCCTGGGCCTCTGGTATGTTTGTGACCCCGGAAATAACTTGGAGACCATCCTTCGCCCGGGATGGACAGTCAAGAGCTCTTGAATCGAGAGCGAAATATCAATATGTCACGGGATGTGAAGACTGCTTATTGGTCTGAGGACAAACTTTGTGGAATTTGAGTGACGTTGAGAAAACACGAGTTGATGGCGTCGACGGGAAGTTGTGATTGGCTCATGACTGGAAGTAATCGAGTGGGGATGGAAGGGATCTGGGGCATTATTATGCTTTTTTCCAGTATTTAATCCTTTCCCCTAACGGGTATTGGTCCCATAGTGGGGTAGTGCCGTCAGTGGACCTGATGTGATGCACTGTAGGCATTACTGAAGGTTGTTTCCAGCGTCCCTTTCCGCTCCTAGACACACCAACTTTTTAGCCTTTTACTTGACTTCCATTCCCATTCCCATTCTTCAGTTTTGCTGTCCAACCACTCCAACTCCCTCTCTTCACTGTCTGTAGCACTAAATGGTTGAAATTGCCCCGGATTTTGGCATTATAGCCGAATTTCCATAAATCAAATCAGACAAGTTAAATTTAACAGGTGTTGGCTCTAGAGAAACTGCCACACAACGTTGACTGCCATATTCATTATTTAACCTTGGAGTCGTGGATGGAACACCTGTACAGAAAACTTCCACACTACCCACTCCATCTCTTATAACTATGAGAGTTCAGACTTTGAACACACGTAGGATTCACTTGCTACTTAATATCGCAAAAATAGTTTAAAGTTTTCCCTTATAGAATCTACCTAACAGCCATGGCTTTGTTCGAATGTGGCCGATGAGCGCGTAAAGTCTACCAGTGTCTAAATCAGCTTTGAAAAAAAAAAAAATAATGGTTGCTGTGTAAGGGCGAGTTCATATTTATGAATGAGGGAGACTCTTTGAAAAAGCACAATTTATTGCTATTCAACTTTCCCCTTCCATTTATTTTTGCTTTCGTAGACAAGAAAGATTAGGAAAATAACGAACTGGCGTTGTTGATGGATGTTCCTTCCTCTTGTACTGTAGTTCCATATAATGTGCGAACATTACGAATATGAATGATGATACTTTACTTTTAAACTTCTCTTTTAAACTTCTAGTTCAAGTTGTCCTTAGTTATCAGCATTTTTACGTTTTATATCTGTTTTACCTCTCCTTTCACTTGTAACAATGAACTGGACCTTGACTGAAAGTGTTTTATATCTGATTGTCTGGGGAGATTGGGATTTCAGAACTTAAGAATATTAGGAAATGCTGACACATATTCACCAATACTTCTTATTTCTTATGTAAGACTGTTTATAACTGTCAGCAGTGAGTGCTAGTTCTCCAATTAGTCTTTCTTCTCTATGTACAGTCAACGACAAAAACATTGACAATACCTTCTTGTTCACAAAACAATTCCACGATCACATTCGTAAACCGAAGCAGTACTCAGTTCATTTCATCTCATATCGTCTGTGTCTTTGTTTGTTCGGCTTATTTGTTTTGTTTTGTTTCGTTTTTGTTCGTTATTCTGAATTCTGCGAAGTACAATGTTTAGCGTTGAAGTCTTCGCAAGTAACCTAACCTCATTCTGTCTCTCTTCATCCTTGTTATCATTCTCACTATTCTAAGTCGAGTTCTTGGCAAAGCTGCTTTTCAATCTGGAAAGAATACTGTGCGTTGAGTGTACCGAAGCGCAATCTTGTAATTAGCAAGACTTTATGAATTGACCTAAGCAAAAAATAATTATGGAAATTGTACATCTTCGGTCGATTAGTCTTGAAGGTGGGAAAGTTTATGACTTACACGCTTCAGGATACACAAAAAAAGTTGCTATATTTTCATCTTACGAAGTTTCTGATGAATACAATCTACACCTGAAATTGTTTGCTTGTGTCCCCAAATTGGTCCTGTTTATAATCACCAGATATGAATTCCTTAGTTTACGCTATCACAGTACATTAGATGGTGAGTATTTTAGCTAAAAAAAATATCAAGAGATGCACCATATCATTCTTCACGTTTTTCAAATGAACAATTTTACCTTTTAAAAAGTATAAATTTTAATTAGATCGTGGTTTATGTTGACTTTTTTGTGAGAATGGAAACGTGCTCTTCGGATGTTCACATATAACTGAGAATCAAGATAGCATTAATTTCATTTATTTATTTATTTTCAGTTAAAAGAGATCATACGCGAATGATACTTTCCTTTTATGCCGAGAACTTGTACAAGAAATTTATTTCTATTTTATGTTCATGCTGAATGAATTATTTATAAACTGCATCTCAAAAACATTTTAAAGAGTTTCAATTTATTGAATGAGTTGCAACTGAAAACTAAGCTAAGGAAATTTTGCGGATGGGCTTCGCTTAAGAATGTTTTTTTTATAATATCTTCTGCAGACGAGAAAATATTATGAGAACGTACCATTACTGTTTTCTTTGAACCTGAACATTTTTCTGGAAATGCTTTTCATTGTACTCGTATTTTTTTTCAGAAACTTTATTTTAATATTGTAATAATATTGTGCTTCCTCGTTGCTTTTGATGTAGAAATTCTGACAAAAAAATTGTCTTGTTTGGAAAACTGCTCGTGATTTATTTTTGTAAGTTAATTTTTTTCTATAAAAGACGTGATAGTATGAAATATTATAGCCTTTTACATTATGAATTATTATAAATTCACTAGCGGCTTTCGTTTTGCAATTGTAAATGATTTTTAAGCTGGTCTTTGTCGTTGGTTTTGTCGAAAAATGTAAAAAATGCGCAAGGGTTTCTTCGGCGCAAACGAGTTTTCTGTACAGCGTATAATGCTGTATGAAACTCTCAGCTACGACTGGGCAAACGCTCAGTTGCTCCCCAGATGCGGTCAAGTGAATGTGCATCGGCGACGTCTCCGGAAAGCGCTGCCAGACGCGTGATCCATGGTTGACCTTAACCTTAAATAAAATAAAAACTACTGAGGCTAGAGGGTTGCAAGTTGGTATGTTTGATGATTAGAGGGTGGATGATCAACATACCAATATGTAGCCCTCTAGCGTTAGTAGTTTTTAAGATCTGAGGGAAACAGAAAAAATGCGATCGGGCAGACAAAGCCATCTCAGTTTTCTTTTACAGAAAACTAAAAGTACGGACTGAATTTCATAGAAGTCTGTAATGGGAGGTTACAATAAGGCAACAAAATATAAATCAGTCATGGTAGACCTTTTTAAGAGGATTGTAATTGGATAGGTCCAGGAAACTCTAGTTTGTAAATTACAATATTTAATAAAACAAATAATCTGAAAAAGAAATTAAAGGATCGACCAGGATAAACCTTGGTAAGTTTTTAGCCGTACCAGTACAATAAAATATTTTCCACGATTTATTCTTTACCGAATTTTCGTACTTCTGTATATATCGTTAAGAGAGAGAGAGAGGGGCGGGGGACGTTAAGTAATGTTGGATGAAAAACAATACGGGTTTTAAAAAGTATCTAACATACGCCTTTGGCACTGTACCTAGACCAGGGAGAGAGAGAGAGAGAGAGAGAGAGAGAGAGAGAGAGAGAGAGAGAGAGAGAGAGAGAATAAGTAATGTTGGATGAAAAATAATACAAGTTTTAAAAAGTAGCTAACATGTGCATACGCCTTTGTCACTGTACTTACACCAGAGAGAGAGAGAGAGAGAGAGAGAGAGAGAGAGAGAAAGGAAAACGAGACGAAGAAATTACGAAGTTTTTGGAATTTGATTTATAGCAACGGCACAAAAATACCAAGGGAAGGAAGCCTCCTTATGGAACGTTATTTAGTTAACAAAGATTGAGTTCCTTGAAGATCATATTTTCCTTATTGGATTTGATGTTTATTTTGTTATCTTGTAAAATAAGGGCAGACTATAGGAGAGTGGCTTAATGTAATTTCCAAGGCTGTATTGGCTCTCCGCTGCACTCAGGATTTCGAACAGAGCCTTCTGAAGTAAAATCAACTTTTTCCCCTGTGTTTATGTCTGATGTATGTCTACTGCATTTTATCTCTCTCTCTCTCTCTCTCTCTCTCTCTCTCTCTCTCTCTCTCTCTCTCTCTCTCTGGTGTAGGTACAGTGACAAAGGCGTATGCACATGTTAGCTACTTTTTAAAACCCGTATTATATTTTATCCAACATTACTTATTCTCTCTCTCTCTCTCTCTCTCTCTCTCTCTCTCTCTCTCTCTCTCTCTCTCTCTCTCTCTCTCTCTCTCTCTCTCTCTCTCAAATGTGCAAGCTCTGCAAACTTTCTCATAGCCGTAAGAGTAAGTCAGTCTCTCTCTCTCTCTCTCTCTCTCTCAAATGTGCAAGCAAATGAATGCTGTAAACTTTGTCATACCCCTGAAAGTAAGTTTCTCTCTCTCTCTCTCTCTCTCTCTCTCTCTCTCTCTCTCTCTCTCTCTCTCTCTCTCTCTCATGGCTCTAAAAGGAGGGAATGCATTTTACTCACTTTCGGTTTACGCAGGGAATTTTCTTAATAATTCAAAAGAAAATAATCACTGGGAGACCCACGATATCCAGACAAAGAAACGTGTTCCAGAGTCCAAATGCTCGGGGAGAGATCGAGAGCTTTTTGATTTTACGAAATTGAGGCTATCAAGCCAAGCACTGGGGCGCTTTCGACCCTTCAGCGGTTACGACGATAAAAAAAAAAAAATCCAGGATATAAAGAAGATTAAGTACAAGTTTCTAAAGGTAGAGCTGGGAGAAAACCCCACAGTGCATTAAGATGTGATATTTAGAGAGGTTGGACAACCTGATTGAAAGAAGCGAGTAGAGCTGGGAGAAAACCCCACAGTTGTTCTAAGATGTGATATTTAGAGAGGTTGGACAGCCTGATTGAAAGAAGCGAATAGAGCTGGGAGAAAACCCCACAGTTGCACTTAGAAGTGATATTTAGAGAGGTTGGACAGCCTGATTGAAAGAAGCGAGTAGAGCTGGGAGAAAACCCCACAGTTGTTCTAAGATGTGATATTTAGAGAGGTTGGACAGCCTGATTGAAAGAAGCGAATAGAGCTGGGAGAAAACCCCACAGTTGCACTTAGAAGTGATATTTAGAGAGGTTGGACAGCCTGATTGAAAGAAGCGAGTAGAGCTGGGAGAAAACCCCACGTTTGAACTAAGAAGTGATATTTAGAGAGGTTGGACAGCCTGATTGAAAGAAGCGAATAGAGCTGGGAGAAAACCCCACAGTTGCACTAAGAAGTGATATTTAGAGAGGTTGGACAGCCTGATTGAAAGAAGCGAGTAGAGCTGGGAGAAAACCCCACGTTTGAATTAAGAAGTAATATTTAGAGAGGTTGGACAGCCTGATTGAAGGAAGCGGGTAGAACTGGGAGAAAACCCCACGTTTGAACTAAGAAGTAATATTTAGAGAGGTTGGACAGCCTGACTGAGGGAAGC
This sequence comes from Macrobrachium rosenbergii, assembly GCF_040412425.1. Taxonomy (NCBI): domain Eukaryota; kingdom Metazoa; phylum Arthropoda; class Malacostraca; order Decapoda; family Palaemonidae; genus Macrobrachium; species Macrobrachium rosenbergii. Next base: position 50,235,772 of record NC_089745.1, read on the forward strand.
TGGTAGAGCTGGGAGAAAACCCCACGTTTGAACTGAGAAGTAATATTTAGAGAGGTTGGACAGCCTGATTGAAAGAAGCTGGTAGATCTGGGAGAAAATCCCACGTTTGAAGTAATATTTGGAGAGGTTGGACAGCATGATTAAAGGAATCGGGAATGGAGAGAAAGGAAAAGGCTAAAAAGTAGACGTAGTTAGGTGCCGAATGAAGTTGCAAAAATCCTTTAGTAATGCCAGGATAATGCCTACAGTGCACCACGTAAGGTGCACCGATTGCTCTAACCCCCTTTACGTTGGGGACTGAGAGCTCCGGAGAACGAAGTTTTTTTTATATACATAAAAACAAAAAATGTTGCATTTATCGAGAAACCTTGTTTCAGACTTTATGATTAATCGTAATATTTATTGAAATTCCAGAGCACCTTTAGGCATTTAGTTTGATTGTTTTTATATTGATTTTAATCATGTTACTTTTATTCCATTTTCATACGCATTGTTGGTCTTGTGCTTGTATTAGATAGGTAATTGTATTTTTTGAGTTAATAATAATAATAATAATAATAATAATAATAATAGATAGGTAGATACAGACGCCTTACACGTCTCGAACTGTCTGCCTAAACCGCTCACGTTTCTTCGCTGCTGGGAGAAAGGGAGCTGGGGATTTGGCACAATACATACACATGTGCTACCGGGGTCTAAGCGATGTCAGGCAGGGCAGCCGATCGAGGCTACGGCCTACCCCAACGCCAAATCAAAGTCCTTCGAAAGAAGGCATCGTGCTTAACCCATATGAAAAATGGGATAAAAGCACGTTAAACGAAGAAGAAGAAGATAGTTAGATAGCTAACATCAAAGGCATGACTAGAATAAGAATCATTTGTCCTTGGTATTTTGTCATTGCTACATTAGTATCACCATGAAGCAATTAATAGTGATTATTTCGACATCCGTGTGCAAGTGGAAAAAAAAGTTAAGTATACCTTAGTTTACCCAAACCACTGAGCTGATTAACAGCTCTCCTAGGGATGGCCCGAAGGATTAGACTTATTTTACGTGGCTAAGAACCAATTGGTTACCTAGCAACGGGACCTACAGCTTACTGTGGAATCCGAACCACATTATTGCGAGAAATGAATTTCTATCACCCGGAATACATTCCTCTAATTCTTCATTGGCCGGCCGGAGAGTCGAACGCGGGCCCAGCAGAGTGCTAGCCGAGTACGATATCGACCCTTCCAATGAGGAACTATGTGTACAAGTGAAACTATATGCTAAGCCATCGGGATCTTTCCTAGATAGTGACCAGCAACAAGTTCGGGGGTCGTTATCTAGGACTAATATTTTTTGGGGGTCATTATCTTTATGATATTTACAGTCTTTAGTTTATGTTTTTACAGTAATCTCCAACGGGTTTGCCCTAAATACGCCGCAAAGGTGGATACATTCCGGGTTAAAACCCTTGGGGGTCACTATCTAGGAAAGATTCGGCTATCGTTTATGGAGATTTTATTTGTTTATTTTGATACGTGTCCCAGATTCTTGTCTTGTTTATGTTTCCTGTGATACTAAAGAAAGTATATTTTCGTTGAATTATTATTGTTCTTATTATTATCATACGACTATGTCGTATTATTATTATTATTATTATTATTATTATTATTATTATTATTATTATTATTATTATTATTATTATTATTAGTTTCCTTTGTTCTCCGATTTTGATGAAAATTTGGGGTTGGTGACTGTTTTACCAAATTATTCATTTCTCATTTTGACCTTCTTTTAAAGGTCACAGGTTAATGTAAAAGTCAAAACTTTTAAAATATTTCATTTGGATTTCTAAGATATTTCATTTAAATCTCTGAAACTGATCCTTACCTTGTCTTCAGAATTCGACACTGTTTCAAATGTATTATTTTAGGCAATATGCTAATTCAAAGTTTTTAAATAATCTAATAAATGATATGGGGTACATTACAAAATTGAATCCCTTGTTACTGTGACCCTTTTACCTTCAGATACACTGAAACACAGACAAATTAGTACTTGCAAATAAAAGGCAGGAATCCATTATAAGGTTTCAAAAAAGAAGATCCAAGGAAGTAGTACAGAATTGCCTTTGATTTAGCTCTGTGGAGGAGTTAAACAAAAGTTGAAATGCCTCAAGATAATATAGGAGTCATATTCCAAACAAGGGAGCATAAGGCCAATAAGGTAACTGGAATGAATGCATTTTCGCTCGCCAAAAAAAATCCTGTTTTTTTTTCTTTATTTCCTAAATAATCAAAATTTATACAAAATAAGCAGACTGGAAGTGAATGAATGAGTGTATGGAGAGATAGGCAGTTGATCTGTCCGAGATCCACTGAACTTGACCGAGATATTGGACCTTTCTTTAGATATGATAGATGAAGAAAGAGCAATTTTGAGACTCAGTGTGAATGTGAAAGAGTTCTGTATTTCATCAGAGATCCTTCACATTCTCAATCGGGCTTTTCAGTCGAGAAACATGCCAAGTGCCATTTTTAAAATATAATAAATTAAATTAAAAAATACTTTGACCCAGGATGGCGCTTGGCATGTTTCTCGACTGATAGCCTCAATTGATCCCTGATCCCCCTTTCCTGCTGAGAGCAACCAGATTCGCTGAACAGCAGCACCAATATGCAGTAATTGTGCCTCGCTGTCGAACGTCTCAATTCCAGAGGCCCTTCATTCCTCACACCGTTGGACTGTGGAACAGCCTCCCTGAGGACGTCGTGCAATTGGACCTTCAAAAGTTCATACGAAGGTGCATTGCATTGCTACCCTAACACTATTCTCCTTGCATTTCAATACATTTTTATCTCTTTGTTAATTTGTTAATTAATTTTTTTAAATAAGTGAGTGTGATCTCTTCTTTCTGTATTTCCTTTTATCTCTTCTTACTTCTTCCTAATGAACACCTTAATATTCTTTGGAAGCTTGAATTTCAAGTCAGTGGCCCCTGTGGGCTTGTTCCATATGAATAAGTTTCATCTTCTGAATAATAATAATAATAATAATAATAATAATAATAATAATAATAATAATAATAATAATAATAATAATAATAATAATAATAATAATATCGGCAGAGGGGGAGGAATATTATTAATGTTATATAAAGTTGTTCGATGAAACAATTGAGTCACACGTCTCCGCTGTAAGATTTTTTTCCGAGGATCTCTTTCCCTGTGAGTGATAAAAATAGCTACAAGGTTAAGTTAAAGATGTTGGACAGCTTTCTGCAATAATTGAACGGAATATGTCGTACAGCCTTGGGGGTGGGGAGGAGACAAGGGACTCGACATAGAACCTAGCTGCTTCGAGTGAACGGAGGAATGTTGGAGGGTTCGGTGATTCGGTCATCGGCAAATGTATAAAAATAAAGAGAACTAGGCTTGATTAGGTAAGCTGTAGAGAAGAGATAAATGCATGAGAGTAAATTCATCAGGACAACACCATAAATGGGGAATGGAGCAAATATTGCGCCATCAATAACAATAGCTATAACTGAGCCTGGCTGATGGAACTCCTATCTTATCAAATCCAGTGAATGCTAATTCATTGATAAAGCAACATAATTCGCATTCATTGAATGCTAATTACGTTGCTTTTTCATTATGCTCTGGTTACTTAATGCATTATTTGTAATTCCTTTATTTCGACACTGGCTTACACTGAATATCTAGGTATTAAGGTAATCCAAATTCTGTATTTGTAAAGTTGTCATAGAAAATGTTGCAATATACAGTGTGGCTTATTTGAGCCATTGTCTGAAGTACTTGAGGTTTTAGACGGATGATTTTTCTTTGCTTGCAGCTTAAAGAACAAATTTGAGTACACATCTTTAAAGAATCAATATTTAGACCGTTCACATAGTTTTCTTTTTTTATTGCAAATAATAATTTCATTAACAGACTTGAACTTACGGAGCAGGCAAAACTATAGCAGATTAAATCTAATATTCTTATTTATAGTGATATTGTTGTCATAATCATACGCAGTTACTAAAATGTCATCATTAATAACTCGAGTTGTTGCCGTTGTCTATGACTGGTACCAATATATTATAGTTTATCATGTTACGTTTTCTTCTACAGTAACAAATGTCACCATTTTCTGTCAATATAAATATATGGTAAACTTATGAAGTATCTTTTCTCTGTATTCTTTACAACGGTATACTGTATATAAAAATTTGTAGCGATATTTTCATGTGAAAGTTATGAATATTGAAGTCATATTAATCACCACCAATAATTCTTCGAAATATTCTTCAGTAAAAAATGCGCAAATCGGACAGTTATTGAATATGTGAATTGATTTACCCACTCAGTTTCCTTGTAAATGTTACTATCCAAGTAATTCAGCTATCAATGCCATACTTTTTGTGTAACAAACACAGAATATGTTCTTACTTTTACTACGAAAAAGTTCCAAATTTACTCTGATTATGCACTCTTTCTTTCACATACATTCCTCTCGCTAATGCGGGTATCTGATATATATATATATATATATATATATATATATATATATATATATATATATATATATATATATATATATATATATATATATATATATACATATACTCTTAGACTTATGTTAAGAATACTACCGGTAAAGTTCGATCGATTCTCGACGAGGCAAAATGATTAGGCATGCCCTGGTGAACCGTTTTGGTGCCCGTTGATTTTAACCGTGAATTAGGTACAGTAACTGTGCTGAGCTGCAGTTATGGGGGGAAGAACGTTTGGAAATAGGAACGTCATCCAAAAATAGTTGCTGAGAACCTGAAGGATGTTGAGCTGACCTAGCGTAGTAATGAAATCCCTAGTAATTCAAATGGACTGTCCCTATCATTAACAACATGAATCATTCCCTGTGCACTAGAAGTATTTTTGTACAAATAATAAGAGCAATGAAATAAGCTTGCTATAAGACATTCATCTGCATTCCTTTCTGTTTTTTCCTGTGTGAGTTACATTGTACAAAGCTGTGAGGTAAATAACCACGATTGTCCTTAGATGAAAGGTGATTAATTTTTCCTTCATCGACCAGTTACTTGATGGGTTTCTTATCCACTGTCCTTTTGCATCTCTTCTTATTTGCAACACCGATATTTTATTTTCGTGATTCCTTTGTAACTTATCTGCAGTGTGTCCTGGTAGAATCATACTCCCGAGAGAAGAGCCTTGGTGTTAGTCACAGACACTTGATTGACTGAGAACAAGTCTGTGACGTTGCAGAGGTCCCTGCGAAGAATTTAGTAGTTCCTGTCTTGGCTTTCGGGTAGATTGTGTGTAATAAGTATCAAGTTTATATAAGAGGTATCGAACAACATCCACGATTTCAACTTTCTGATTTGTCAAGGTCTGGAAGAATATAATGCTTTTAAAGTATCTGACTATCATTTTTAAAGTCACTGTGCAGTTTTAGTTTTCTGAAAAGAAAACTATTGCGCCGGCTTTGTCTGTCCGTCTGCACTTTTTCTGTCCGCCCTCAGAGCTTAAAAACTACTTAGGCTAGAGGGTTACAAATTGGTATGTTGATCATCCACCCTCCAATCATCAAACACACCAAATTGCAGCCCTCTAGCCTGAGTAGTTTTTATTTTATTTAAGGTTAAATTTAGCCATAATTGTGCCTCTGGCAACGGCATAGGACATGCCACCACCGGGCCGTGGTTAAAGTTTCATGGGCCGCGGCTCATACAGCATTATACCTAGACCACCGAAAGATAGATCTATTTTCGGTGGCCTTGATTATACGCTGTACAGAAAACTATATTGCGCCGAAGAAACTTCGGCACATTTTTTACTTGTTTCTCTTCATATTAGGTTTGTGGTCAAAATAACTAATTGGTCAAGTAAGTGACTTTCATTCATAGCTTTTGTCATTCAAGTGTGTGTATTATCAGCAGGTTTTATTGTATGGAAATATGTGGTATGGGTAAAGTAGACCTGCCATGATTCCAAAGCAGGTGTAGTAGCATATCTGGTTCTGTTCCTTTTATGTCATCTGTTCATGAGTGAATGTATGGATGTCCTGGAAAACCACGGGTCAGCATTTCACATTCCTAAGGAGGACGTTAGTCTTTTCTTTTTCTAAATGTCACTCCCTCCTAATAATGCACAATTCACCTCATTGCCTTATGCTACGTTCACACATTCACGTATCAAGGCACGCATGCCCACGCACGGCCACGAACGGGGCGGAGCCAGAGAGTACGTAAAAACAACGCAAACACAACGTAAATGTACCGTAAGTACTGTGTAAATGCGGCAGCATGCGGCGCGACCGTTACGGACCACCTGGCCATGCGCCTGGGGGCAGGAACCTTTCGGCCTGCTCGAAACCCTGCGGGGGTGGCCAGGTCAACTGTCAGGTAGCGTGGCCCGACCCGCACAGCGTGGCGCCACCCGTGGGCTGACCACGCAGCTGCCACGCCGTTACCTGGGGCACACGCTGCCCCAGGGCACTGCGTGGCTGTCAGAATGGCGTGGGAGTAGACGCGGCAACGCTGCCGCACCCCCCGCAACCGCATAGATGTGGCAACGCTTTGACCTGGGGATAAAGGGGCAGGCGCGCGCTTCCAGGTCAGTGCTTCTCTGGCCAGCATCCTGTTGCTATCTCCCTCAGCGCCTCCGTCTTCGCCGTCCACTGCAGCAGCCAAGATGCCCAAAGGACCCATGCTGAAGAGGACCAGGAAAGGGGCCCTGAGAACTCCAGGAGCCCTGGCAGCTGGAGTTGCCCCCTACGCAAAGCCTCCTGAAGCTGATGGTCCCCCTTCAGGCAGCGATGCTGTTGTGCTGCAGCTCGAGGCCGACGAGCTCGTGACGGAGAGCGACCTAGAGGAGGAGGAAGAGGACCTTGCCCTCGCCTACGAGAGCGACCCCGCCACCGCCACCGACGACAACGCCCACGAGGGGGATGCCGACGCCGACACCGAAGGCACTCCTGATGGAGATGGCCCTACATTTTTTCAAGAAGTCGAGGATGAGTGTGCGCAGGTGTCAGAACAGCTGAGCCTGCACCTGAAAATGGAGGTGCTCGGTGCCATCCAACGATATATCCGTGCCACCAAAGAGGGCTGCACGGTGCCGTCGAGGGCCATGATGACCCACACCATGGCAGTGACAACGGAGTGTCAGGCACCTGCAGTTCCTGCCAGCCTGTCGGCATCGTAGCAGCGGCGGGCACTCACTGCACAGCAGCTGGCGCTCCTGCAAGCACAGTTGGTGACATCCACACCAAAAGACCTCAGCAACCTGTCGCTTGACACGACATTCCTCAACAATTTGCAGGGCTAATTTATATACTGTTGTATTTCCTTTTGCTGTTATGTATGTGTATGTTTTTATTTTATATTAAATAAATATATTTTGCAATATCATGTCTAGCTCTATCCTCTGCTCAAATATCATGTATTCAATGAAGTAGCTATAATACAAGTACACAAATAAAGAAGGCAAAATGAACCCGAATACACTAACATTTCATTATTGACTTTGAAATAAGTTCAAAATACTTTATGTAACATTTGTGCACAGAAGAAAAATGACAACAGGCAAAATATTAGCAAGTCATATAAAATGTCAAAAATATCGGGGAGAAGGTAGTTTCAAAAAGATAGAATTTTCATATCAGAATATCAACAATGTAAATGCTAAGAGCAGGTACTTTCAAGAACATAGAAATATCACCTCAGAATTAAAACAATGTAAAGAGAAGGTACTTTCAAAAATGATAGAATTATCATATCAGAATAGAAACAATGTTAAGAGAAGGTACTTTCAAAAATGATAGAATTATCATATCAGAATAGATTCCATGTAAAGAAATTATTAAAAAGGGCAAAATAACTACATCTTCTTCCTTTTATTTATATATATGTTTGTTTCATATTTATTAAACATACATTGCAATGTCATGGCCCGCCCTATCCTCTTCCCATTTACCAAGTATTGATGAGAGTAATATATCATGGATTTGAGCAATATCTTTTATTAAATCAACTAAAATAAACGGAAGTACACAAATGCACAGGGCAAAATAATCCTGAATTGATACATTATTGATTTATAAATAAGTCCAAAATAAATACAGGAACAGAATAGAAACAATGTTAAGAGAAGGTACTTTCAAAAATGATAGAAATATCATATCAGAATAGATTCCATGTACAGAAATTATTAAAAGGGCAAAATAACTACAGGTCTCTGGTACGATATAGCTGGGGTTTAACCTCCAGCAGTGGGGTAAATAACGTGACGTTTGCGTAACTCAGTTACGCAGAACGTAACACATACGGTATACGTACGTTGGTGTTACGTGCTCTGCCACGCACTACTTCTGCCGCGCCCGCCGCTTGTTTGTCAGCGTCACGTCACCCTTTACGCAGTGTGCGTACATTTGCGCGCACTATAATGCGCGCATGCATCACGCACATCGTCCCGTGACACGTATCCAGTTGGGCGGGGCCTATTTTCTCGCGTATGCGCAAGTTTCACCAATTCTGGCTGTGTGTGCGCATGCGTGCCTTGATACGTGAATGTGTGAACTTAGCTTTAGGCGAGTGGGTAACCACAGATTTGGGTACTATAGGCCCGCTATGATTCCAAATTATGTACCCACTGTGGCTGGGTGGATATGTTACAGTCAATCTCTAAATCCAGACAATTTGTAAAGTGACTGATTATTTCAGGTAATTTGTGAACTGCCTAGTTCACCCAGTCATTTTATAAATCAGCTGAAAATCGCAGACAATTTACAAAGTGACTAAAATTTTGATAGATTTTCTTGGCATAATGACTGAAATGATCCTGTGTGTGTGTGTGTGTGTGTGTGTCACATATTGACTCATATGAAGTAATGACCTGAGGAACCTGAGGAAATGATCATTGTGTGTGTGTTTTAACTAGCTGTTACCCTCTCACTGCCATTTTCACAGTCAGTGTGTGTGTGTGTGTGTGTGTGTGACACTGACCAGTACAGGCAAAGGGTACAGGCGTCTGCGGGCTGAACAGCTAATCAGAGCAGTTATTTGCGGAAGCTATGGCGTGTTCCCAAGAAGAAAATTTCTACGAGAAAGTGATGTTGAAGAAGAACTCTGATTCAAAGTCATTAATACTAACTAAAATTGAGTACTACAATCTGATAGAGGAACTCAGAGTTGCATCAAGTGCAAAAAAACAAATCAAATCGGCAGTATTACATCCTTGGACGTTACGAAGTTCTTCAGTGTGGTGGTGTTGAAAACTTAATAAAAAAACGGAAGGATAAAACTCAAGAACTTGTTTATTTTGTACACGTTGAGGATATGTTTGAAACAATAAAACGTGCTCACATTGCTACGGGACATGGCGGAAGAGACAAAATGGTCAAAGAGCTGTCAAAATATGCGAACATAACTAGAGATACTATAGAACTGTTCAAATCTTTGTGTGTTCAGTGTGAAAAGAAACGGAAGAGATGTGCGACAAAGGGAGTAACTGTCAAACCGATTTTATCTAAGGATTACGGTTCACGATCTCAGGTGGACCTTGTTGACATGCAGTCTTGCGCCAAAGGAAAGCATAAGTGGATAATGGTGTACCAAGATCATCTAACAAAGTATTGCATATTGCGCCCTTAACTTCAAAAAGAGCCGCTGAGGTTGCATTCCAGCTAATGGACATATTTTTTAATGTTCAGGAGCCCTCAAATTCTTCAGAGTGATAATGGTAGTGAATTTACAGCATTGGTAATTTCTGAACTCAAACTTCTTTGGCCAGACCTGTTGATTGTTCAGGGTAAACCAAGGCATCCACAGAGCCAGGGATCTGTTGAACGCCTTAACTGTGATATAAAAGACATGCTTATTTCATGGTTAGGGGATAATGATGCAACTGACTGGCCCATGGGACTCAGGTTTGTGCAGTTCCAAAAGAACTCCAGTTACCATTCTGGAATCAAACAATCTCCATACAAAACACTCTTTGGTGTTGACGCCAGAGTAGGTCTACGTTCAACCGCACTTCCAGAAGAAGTTTTGAAGACAATGATCACTGAAGAGGATTTACTTGGAGCTTACAGTTTCTCCTCTGACTCTACTCGGCCAGACGAATCACCCGAGTTCACGAACCCTCCAGACGATTCACCTGAATGTTCTGCTCCTCCAAATGACTCGCCAGAGGACTTCGCTCAGCCAGGTAGAGATGCAAAAAATAAATAAATAAATAAAATGTTAAAAAATGTAACTGATATTTAAATAATTTGGTTAAATTCCAAACCACATGACAAGTCTATCACCATTATTACTTTTTTATTTTGTTATTAAGGAAAGAAAAGTAACTGCATTAATTCTTTGTTTTCGTTTATTCAGATGGTTCATCAGAGAGCTCTGCTCCTCCAAATGACTCGCCAGAGGACTTCGCTCAGCCAGGTTGAGATGGAAAAAAATACTGTTATAAAATGTAACTGAAAATTAATTTGGTTAAATTTCAAACTACATGACAAGTCTATCACCATTAATTATTTCTTTTTATTTTGTTATTAAGGAAAGAAAAGTAACTGCATTAATTCTTTGTTTTTGTTTATTCAGATGGTTCATCAGAGAGCTCTGCTCTATAAAAAAATCTTTTGTTATAAAATGTAAATATTAAACTAATTTGGTTAAATTCCAAACCACATGGCAAGTCTATCTCCATGAATTAAATGTTCTTTTGTTATCAAGGAAAGAAAAGTAACTGCATTTATTCTTTGTTTTCCTGTATTCAGATGGCTCAGCAGAGGGCTCTGCCTATCCAGTCTGTCCAACCTGTGGCCAGAATCCTCAAGGAAGACTCATCAGCTCCAAGAAGACATAGCACTTCAACGGTCCAGAGCATCAGCTGGTCAGTTAGCTCAAGCTGAGCGCATGGTCAAACGTAGTCGTTTAGAACACGTCCCAGGAGATCCAGGAGATAACGTGACAATTCCCATCCCGTTAGTTGATCGAGGGAAAGGTGATCCACGAAATGTTATCGTAACGAAAATGACATGTATCGAATAGGCGTGAGAGATGGGATACTCAAGGGGCCAATTTGATATCTGCAGCCATCAACTGTATAGTATTGATGAAGTAAGTGCAGACAAGGAAATAGGACTTCGTCAGGCAGTACAGCAATCATCTAGGTTTGGTGGTCAAGGTTATGCTAAGTGCAACTGTACTGCAGGCAAGAAACAGTGTCAAACAAATCGTTGTAAATGTTACAAAGAAGGTCACAAGTGCAATAGTCGGTGCCACTCTAGTTTAAATTGTAAGAATAAAAAATATAATAATAAAAATGTCGTATTTTAGAATTAAGTTTTAATTTTGTAATTATCTCGTTCCTCAGGTTTTAGAAAATAAAGTTTTACTCAAGAATCAGGTTTTTTTTTCTGTCTGTTCTCTAGTTTAAATTGTAAGAATAAAAAATGATATAATAATAATAAAAATGTCGCATTTTAGAATTAAGTTTTAATTTTGTAATTATCTCGTTCCTCAGGTTCCTCAGGTCATTACTTCATATGAGTCAATATGTCACACACACACACACACACACGCCACAGCTTCCGCAAATAAATTAGCCTACACCTCACGTAAGGACAGTGTCAGGGACAAGGCCAACACACAACTGCTCTGATTAGCTGTTCAGCCCGCAGACGCCTGTACCCTTTGCCTGTACTGGTCAGTGTCACACACACACACACACTGACTGTGAAAATGGCAGTGAGAGGGTAACAGCTAGTTAAAACACACACACAATGATCATTTCCTCAGGTTCCTCAGGTCATTACTTCATATGAGTCAATATGTCACACACACACACACACACACACAGGATCATTTCAGTCATTATGCCAAGAAAATCTATCAAAATTTTAGTCACTTTGTAAATTGTCTGCGATTTTCAGCTGATTTATAAAATGACTGGGTGAACTAGGCAGTTCACAAATTACCTGAAATAATCAGTCACTTTACAAATTGTCTGGATTTAAGAGATTGACTGTAACAGATATACTATTGTCCTGGCAAATTACAGGTCAGCTCCGTAGGGAGTTGGGGCGCCACTAATGCCGTCAGTGCACCTCACGTGGTACACTGCAGGCATTAATTAAGGGCTTTTGCAGCGTCCCTTCGGCCCCTAGCTGCAACCTCTTTCATCCCTTTTACTGTACCTCCGTTCATATTCTCTTCCTTCCATCTGACTTTTCACCCTCTCTAACAATTGTTTCAAAGTTCAACTACGAGGTTTTCCTCCTGTTACATCTTTCAAACCTTTTCACGGTCAATTTCCTCTTCAGTGCTGAATGACTTCATAGGTCCCAGCTCTTGGCCACTGGCCTAAATTCTATATTCTGTGCTTTATTACAGGTCAGGGATTTAAATCCTCAAGGTGGAGGTTAGTCTTTATCATTCATGCTCGTGTTACGATTCAAACTTTTGATTAGGATTTTTTTCTGTCGCTAGAACTGTGTATTTTACATTATGTGAACTCTGCAGTTGTTTCACTCAGTTAAGGTATCGTATACCCGATCTGAGCATTTAACAAACTGTGGTTCTGTTACAGTTGCATACACATTACCATTGTTTTATGAATTGCTTTTATATTTGTTGGTGTAACAGTGTGGAATGAGGGTGCGAGTGATTAACCCAAAAGTGAGATCAATAGAACATCGTTTTATCACCGGATGATTATGTTGTATATATTTTAAAAAAATAAATGTATACGAAACCATGAGGGGATTGGAAATTTTAACCCTCTTCAATTTTATACTAATTAAGTCTGGATTGTAATGCAGAGATTAGAGATTAATTAAAGGCTATCACTGATGACCTTTAATTAATCTTGTTCATTATTGCGTTGGTGACCATTTCATTCTTGCATAGTATTTTTGCCATCTGGTTTTTTTTATTTATAATGTCTGTACGTGCAGTTTATTTTCGGATATCAATGATTTTGTTTGGTATATTACTGTGACTTTGTTTCAATATTGCTTCACACACTGGTAACTTCAGTAATTCACCTTCCCCTTGTTTTCCTAGGCAAATGCTATTCAGCCTTTAGTTGCCTTTATATGTTTTATATTTTAAACATAATCATTTTGTAATACTTCTTATTGCTACTTAGTCATTAGTGACTGATGTGTTTTATTTCTATATCCTATGATATCTAATCGGTTTCTCCTGGTAAATGATTGAAACTGAACAATACAATAAAGGACTGTGTATCAGTGAGAAACTGTATTTAATGGTATGGTTTAGCACTCTTATAAACAAGTAAAAAATGCGCCGAACTTTCTTCGGCGCAACCGAGTTTTCTGCGCAGCATATAATCAAGGCCAACCAAAACATATCTACCTTTCGTTGGTCTCGGTATAATGCTGTATGAGCCGCCGCCCATGAAACTTTAACCACGGTTCGGTGGTGGCCTGTCCTATATCGTTGCCAGACGCACGATTACGGCTAACTTTAACCTTAAATAAAATAAAAACTACTGAGACTAGAGGGTTTCAATCCGGTATGTTTGATGATTGGAGGGTGGATGATCAACATACCAATTTGCAGCCCTCTAACCTCAGTATTACTTGATAGAATTTTAAAATTGTAAATGCAACTCCAAAACGATAACTCTCCTGAATGAGCTTATAGACATGTAAATTAGGTAAGAACTGAGGGCGGACAGAAAAAGTGCGGACGGACAGACAAAGTCGGCACAATAGTTTTCTTCTACAGAAAACTAAAACGGAGTTCTAAAATTCCCTGCTATAGGAGGAAGAAAGTTATTTATTGTTTGTGGTTCGTGGGGAAGTGCGCCAAAGAAACAAATTAAGTTTTTTTTTTTTCAGTTTCTGTTTCTCTTTTGTTAACGCTGATACTTTTCACACTGCTTTGGCTTTGGTACCAATTTAGGGTAAAGGTGGCTATTCATAGAGAACGACAGTTCCTATTTTCTTCTTGCTTTGACTTTAGATCGTCTTGATTTTCAGAGCCACTGAATGACCTAATAAGAATATAAAAAAATGCAGGAATCTGTACTCTGTACTTTCCATGACGCAAAGGGCCGAGTAAATATTTATGTTTATATATAATTGTACTTTCTAGAACGCAAAGGGCCGAGTATATATATATATATATATATATATATATATATATATATATATATATATATATATATATATATATATATATACTGTATATATATATATATATATAAAAGTTAAGTATACCTTAGTTTAACCAGCCCACTGAGCTGATTAACAGCTCTCCTAGGGCTGGCCCGAAGGATTAGACTTGTTTTACGTGGCTAAGAACCAATTGGTTACCTGGCAACGGGACCTACAGCCTATTGTGGAATCCGAACCACATTATACCGAGAAATGAATTTCTATCACCAGAAATAAATTTCTCTAATTCTTCATTGGCCGGCTGGAGACTCGAACTCGGACCTAGAAGAGTGCTAGCCGAGAACTCTACTGTCTCGTCCAACGAGGATATAGATATATATATATATATATATATATATATATATATATATATATATATATATATATATATATATATATATATATATATATAATGTATATATATATATATGTATATATCATTCACCTCCAAATTGCATTCTGCTTCCCAACTAGCGTTGCAGCTTAGCTTGAATTAATAATAATAATAATAATAATAATAATAATAATAATAATTCTATTTCAATCCCATAACTCTTCCACATCATGTCAAGCACTTTTCATGTCTCGCTTTTCTCTCTCTCCAACACAGAGACCTTCGTAACCAGGAGAAACTCAGAAATGCACGTGATAAGTATATTGTTTATGCATACGATCCAGCATATTACTGCATCGGAAGCGAGCATTGAAGGCGAGAGAAACCACCACACAACTAATACTGTAAGTATCACCTTGATCTAGATGTAATAGAGGAGGCTGCTGGTCATCTCTCTCTCTCTCTCTCTCTCTCTCTCTCTCTCTCTCTCTCACTGTGTCAGTAACGTAGATGTTGTGACGCCAATTTTGGTAAGCATAAATCATTAATCTCTCTCTCTCTCTCTTTCTTACTGTGGCTATAACCTAGATGTTGTGATGCCAATTTTAGTAAGCATGAATCATTAATCTCTCTCTCTCTCTTGCACCTTGTTCGACCATGGAAACAAGATCAGACTGGCTGACTATCCGATCTCATGTGAGTACTTAAAATTAGTTTCAAAATTGATTAGCCACACATCGTGATTACCCAAATGAAACAAATTAATGATGGTTTTTCTTACTTTTATTTCATTTTCCGACACGTGAGTTCCTTCTTCACGTGCTATAGAAGTAAAAAAAAAAAACTTATAATACAGAAAACTGCATCCATATTTTCATGATGTTGCCTTGTAATATGTATATCATGCGATATTCTGATGTATTTACTCTTATTTATCACGCGTTATGTGTAATGATGATTATTGAAGTGTTGTATTTAGTTTGGCATCAGATCTCAAAAGAATTAATGCTTTAGATGACTTAATAACGTAGTTTAGAATGAATAATATCTTCTTGATAAAAGCGTAGTATATGAACACGTGTGCGTTGAGCGAAGACTTGTTTCATTTCAATTGTCATCAGCTGAGATAAGAGAGAACGCTTTGTTTTGGGTTAACGTGATGACAGGTTGGAATAACAATTGCCGATTCTTCCCGTACAAGCATAAGACGAGTGATTTCACATTGTCACATGCATTGCCCTGGTCACGTATGCCACTTTGAGAGAAAGAGTACATGTCTTGATCAGTTACACCATGTTTTGTAAGATTGCATTCAAAACGTTTTGCTGGGATGACGTCACTTTCCATCTAGAAATTTCTCTTTTGGTATCTCGCACCCAAAATTCTTTAATGACATCACCTCCCTGCTTCTAGGGCTTTTCTTTTGTATCTCGTAACCAAAATGTTTTTATGACGTCATGTAACTGTTTCATGCGCTGCTGGAATTCTGAAATCTGTTTCATTCTGATTTCCGAGACCCATCAGTTTGGTTCCCTCTCTTAGAAAGAGATTACTTTTAACGTAATGTTTTGTGTTCACGTATTAGCGTTAACTTTTGTGATCTGAATTTAGCAAAATTATTTAGTTTGTAACGGCGCCTGGAAAGAAAAAGTGTGTTTAGTAAAATTAGCGCAGCTGCAAAGGGATTTTACATAGGTTTTCACAAGTTTGTGTAATGTAACGTGAATTTTACTTATTAATACCATGGTATAATAAGTTAGGAAATTTTACCTTGGTGAAATTATTATTGATAAATCTTATGTGCATTTTTGTGTGTTTTTCCTGTTTGCAATGTCTACATATTTTCACCATTTTTTATGTTTGTGATGTAACATGTATTTACGTAGCATTTTAAATATTTCCTGGTAATTTAACATTGCATACTTGATTTAATTTTTCATTTATTAAGATTTTATTTTCAAATCTTGAGTGATTCTTGATAGTTTAAATTTTTGTTGATTAATTTAAATTCCTGATAAATTAAAGTTTTTGTGAATTAGTTTTGTTTCCTAATTTATTACAAGAATTAATTAGGTTTTATGTTATTTTCAAGTAATAGTAAATTTGTCAGATTAAGAGTTCTAATTATAAATTTCGAATTTAAAAATAATTTTTTTGTATTTAATATTTTTAGAAAAACAGTGTTTCATTTATTGACCACCAGTAAATAGGATTAATTGTGTGTGCATAAGGCAAAGTGATAAACGTTTTGTTCTTTTAGTTTTGCTAAAGTGAATTAAGACCAGGGAAACAGTTAAAGTTATTTGATGGAGTGATGCCCTTTTACTCTAGAATATTTCTTGTTTAATTGTTGATACCTCACACATATTCTGATAAACTTAGTTTGATTTTTCATGTGATTAATAAGTTTTTTTAAGGGATCACTGTTACCTTTAGAGTACTCAGTCGTAATTCTTATTGTTATGAGAGTTCAGGTATCTGGCTGAAGTGAGGTAAATTTTTGAATTTTAAAATTAGTTGTGTAATACCCAGGTACTTGGTACGCATCGTGACAATATTTAGTGAAAATAAGATAGAGGTGAGTGGCGTAGTGTTTGTGGGGGCGGGTGGTTCTGCTGAGCTGTCTGCGTAGGTGTGTGTGTGTGTGTGTGTATGAGGCTGCTAATGTTGTGAGAGTTTTCTGTACATGAGAATCATCCATTATTCAGTACAGTAGGAAAAGTATGAATCAGGCAGTGATCCTTGTCTTGTCATCTCTAAGGACCCACCCTCTATTATGGGAATCGGCTTGATGCTGAAAAAATATAAATGTTGCTTTATATTATTATTATTATTATTATTATTATTATTATTATTATTATTATTATTATTATTATTATTATTATTATTATTATTATTATTATTATTATTCAGGAGATGAAACCTGTCCATATGAGACAAGTTCACAGAGGCCATTAACTTGAAATCCAAACTTCCAAAGAATATGGTGTTCAAATGAAAGACGTAACAGAGGTCAATTATAAAAAAAAAGAAAAAAATATATTAAAAATTAATAGATAAATAGATATAAAGTAAATTATTAAAGTCGAGAAGAATTGTTTTTAGAGTAGTAATGCATTGCATCTTCGCTTCAACTTCGCGGTCCCAGTTGCGCAACGATCACAGTTGGTGTGTTAATACAGTAAAAGTATGTAATATATACAGTATATATATATATATATATATATATATATATATATATATATATATATATATATATATATATACAGTATATATATATATATATATATATATATATATATATATATATATATATATATATCGAAAGTATGGAACGTGATGAATATACATAAATAAAAGAAAAATCCACGAAGGAAAGAGAAACAGTGGAGTGCTGTGAGGCCTTTCGACTTGTTTATCTTTCCTTCGTGGATTTTGTCTTTATATATATACATATATACATATATATATATATATATATATATATATATATATATATATATATATATATATATATATATATAGCTTAATGATAAATAGTATTGCCAAGACCAGGAAGAACATTCTTTATTGTACGAGCTTTCGAGGTATAAAACCTCATCAGGCTGAAAAAACCGACAAGGTTGAGAATCAATAAAATTACAATAAAATGAATTGTCATAATAAATCTTCAGCAAAAATACTAACGAAATATATAAAATGAACAAGTAAATACAAACTAAAAAGGGTGAGACGTAAAATAACGAAAAATTAAAAACACAAACATAAAAATATGAAAATAAAACTAAGGTGAAATGTAAACAAACTACCATTCACAAAGTAAAATATTTAACGACCTAATTGAGTACCTACTGTGAAATTACACGATATATAGCTAGTTGAATACCAGACGAGTTGTTGTTCAATATCGGCTTCATCTTTTTAATAGTCAGCGACTCTGAAATTAAAAGGTCCAGTCTATTTGAACAAAAAGACAGTACCCGAAAATCCAGGTCAGTGAAAGGATGGTCCTGTGCTAAACTGTGTTCTCTAATGGCAGAAAAGGGTGTTTTGGAAAGGGGAAACCTAGTTCTAATAGAAAGACCTCTGTGTTCCAAAATTCTGTGTCTAAGCCAGCGGGAACTGGATCCCACGTATCGTACGTAGACCACACTGCGAACAAGTGAACCAGTAAACGACACAGGAATTAAGGTCCACAGGCAGAGTAGGCTTCTCTCTCAAAAGTTATCTTATTGTAAAAGGATTACAGAAAACAAACCGGAAACTAAGTATTTCTTGTAACTTTTTTCGGACCATATAGCTACTATGACCAAGGTAAGGCAATTTTATGTACTTTACATCTTTACTAGCAGTACTGTACACCGGTCTGGGACAAAACTTTTCATTTAAAAAATTTTTCAGAACTTTGTAAAATACAAAAATGGGATATGAGTTTTCAGAAAAATAATTCTGGAGGAAAACCATATCTTGATGAAATGAATTAAAATCACAACAAACATTGTAGGCTCTATTTATCAAAGTGCGTATTGAGTTCATCTTATACAACTTTTGGCGAAAAACTGAGGTAATTCAATCCCAAGCCAGTCCTGAAAAAATTTTTAAATGAAAAGTTTTGTCCCAGACCGGTGTACAGTACTGCTAGTAAAGATGTAAAGTACATTAAATTGCCTTACCTTGGTCATAGTAGCTATATTGTCCGAAAAAAGTTACAAGAAATACTTGAGCATTGTTTCCCTCAAATTAGTTTCCGGTTTGTTTTCTGTAATCCTTTTACAATAAGATCACTTTTGAGAGAGAAGCCTACTCTGCCTGTGGACCTTAATTCCTGTGTCGTTTACTGGTTCACTTGTTCGCAGTGTGGTCTACGTACGATACGTGGGATCCAGTTCCCGCTGGCTTAGACACAGAATTTTGGAATACAGAGGTCTTTCTATTAGAACTAGGTTTCCCCTTTCCAAACCACCCTTTTCTGCCATTAGAGAACACAGTTTAGCACAGGACCATCCTTTCACTGACCTGGATTTTCGGGTACTGTCTTTTGTTCAAATAGACTGGACCTTTTAATTTCAGAGTCGCTGACTATTTAAAAGATGAAGCCGGAATTGAACAACAACTCGTCTGGTATTCAACTAGCTATCGTGTAATTTCATAGTAGGTACTCAATTAGGTCGTTAAATATTTTACTTTGTGAGTGGTAGTTTGTTTACATTTCACCTTAGTTTTATTTTCATATTTTTATGTTTGTGTTGTTAAATTTTCGTTATTTTACGTCTCACCCTTTTAGTTTGTATTTACTTGTTCATTTTATATATTTCGTTAGTATTTTTGCTGAAGATTTATTATGACAATTCATTTTATTGTAATTTTATTGTAATTTTATTGTCGGTCTTTTCAGCCTGATGATGAGGTTTTGTACCTCGAAAGCTCGTACAATAAAGAATGTTCTTCCTGGTCTTGGCAATATTATTTATCATTAAGCTAAGATTTCCAAGTAGCCGCCCAATTACTGAGACTATATATATATATATATATATATATATATATATATATATATATATATATATATATATATATAATCAACACTCAATCACGTGTGGAACAGAAATAATTTTCTGACTCACACCAGGATCGAATTGAAAGACCTGGGTTGATCCTGATGTGATATGAAATTTATATATATATATATATATATATATATATATATATATATATATATATATATAGAGAGAGAGAGAGAGAGAGAGAGAGAGAGAGAGAGAGAGAGAGAGAGAGAGAGAAAGAGAGAGAGAGCTAAATAACTAAATAAGAAGGTACTAAAAAAAAGAAACTACAACAAATTCGCATAATAGCGACGAAATCGCCGGAGGGAAGGAATCGTCACGCGTCATTTATTATTCACCTCCTTGAGCGTTAAGTCATGACGCAATCGTCATATCTTAACCTGTAAAAAGCGAAAGTCGCATTATCGTAAGTGTTTACCTTTGTCGAGTCATCTCCTGATTCCCCTACTTGTGAAAATGTTGGTGATTTTCCGTAATTTTTCATTTTTTTGAGAGAGAGAGAGAGAGAGAGAGAGAGAGAGAGAGAGAGAGAGAGAGAGCAGAAGCATACATTGTAGCAGTTTCCATAGACAGGGCGCAGTGAGTTGTTTCTTTTCAGTTTTCTGTAAAAGAAAACTGTTGCGACGGTTTTGTCTGTCCGTCCGCACTTTATTCTGTCCGCACTTTTTTCGGTCCGCACTTTTCTGTCCGCACTTTTACTGTCCTTCCTCAGATCTTAAAAATTACTGAGGCTAGAGGGTTGCAAATTGGTATGTTAATCAGCCACCCTCCAATCATCAAACATACCAAATTGCAGCCCTCTAGCCTCAGTAGTTTTGATTTGATTTAAGGTTAAAGTTAGCCATGATCGTGTGTCTAGCAACTGTATAGGACAGGCCACCACCGGGCCGTGGTTAAAGTTTCATTGGGCGCGACTCATACATCATTATACCGAGACCACCGAAAGATAAATCTATTTTCGGTGGCCTTGATTATATGCTGTACAGAAAACTCGATTTGCGCCGAAGAAACTTTTTTATTTACTTTACAACCAAATGTACTAATATTAAATATACATTAGTAATGTTATAACTAGTTTTTTTTTATAGCAACAGGAATTGTTTTTTTCTTTTGCATGTCCGTCAAGCGTTTTTACCTCCTTACATAAAACGTAATTAACGTGACATGCATTTTTTCTCTAGTTTTGTCCAGTTACTTGATCGTATTACCATAATCGTCTTTCTGGTCCGCTTATTTTATAAGGATTCATTGCACACATAACGTATGATGCAATCGAAGGTGAAATTGTAATATACAGAAGAGTGAAGACCCCATTTATTAGGCATTTTGGTGAATGTAATAACCAGCTCAGAATTGTTTCATTGATTTTTTGATGTGGTATGTTAGTCAAACTTGAAGAAGGAAACATTTATAAGAATTCGAAGAGTTATGTGATAAAATGGTCATCTCTCATCCTTTACGATATGGATGGTCTTTGAACAAGATGATTTTTCACTGTACCTAACTGTGAAGGCTGCGAGGAATTTAGCAAGAGAAGAAATGTGATATTTCTTTCAGTGCAGTACAAAATAATCGAGAATGACTTTGATACAATAGAGCATGGCGAATTGTCAAAGCTTAACAGAAGAAGAAGAAAAAAAAGACTTACGATCTTTCGTCAGACATATGTCTCAGCTCATGAGATAATGAATTATAGTTGAAGTTTAACATATTGCTATGCTCAACGCTCTGAAAAAAAAAGTGCCATAAATCTGATTCTATGAAACTTAGGTTGTCAAGCGAAGCACCGCGGTATTGAGAGTTTTAGACCAATCAGCGCTTAAGACAGTGAAAAGAGGGAGCTGAGTGGTTGAACAGCAAGATAAATCGATCCAGAAAATTAAGATGACGTTCAAGGATCTAAAAGTAGAACTGAGAGAAAACTCCACAGTTGCACTAAAGAGCAACAGTTAAGGAGGTTGGACAGCGAGAATGAAGAAAGGAAGCGAGAATGGAGGCAAAGTAAAAGGTCAGAAAGTGGTGCAAGTAGCAAGTATGTCATAGGGCAATTGAAAAGCGATTTGTGGAAGACTGTTGTGTTAAGAGAACAGTTTGGTATTTAGGCTGACCGCGGCATATGAAGAAAGGTGGCGATTACAGAGTAAGCTGCAATATCTTATGGACAGTTAAGTGAAAATAAGCCTTTTATTGAATAATCTTCGTAGGTTGTTAATACACTGTCGTCGATGTATTTAAGTTAAAATTAATGGTTGCAGTGTTCTTGAAGTTAATATATGATAATATACTCCCTGTCTTCCTGCTGATTTGTTAAGCGGACACACGTACAGTACAAGCACACAAATGCTATAAAATTACACGCACACACACACACACATATACTGTATATGTGTGTGTGTAATTGTAATTGTAATAACCGTAATGCCCTCATAGCTTCTCGATTTCTTCACACCTTTGGATATGCATGTCAGTACAAAGCCTAAAATCCAAATGGAAAGAGTACGAAGCAAGTTTGGCGTCCGTAGCAGGATTCGAACTCGCTTCCGGAATATCAGAACGAGGTATCCAAAAGGCGTGAAGTCGAGAAACTAAGAGGGTATTGTGGCTATTGCAATTACATACGTATCTGACAAAAAAGTGACCGGTAGACTCTCTCTCTCTCTCTCTCTCTCTCTCTCTCTCTCTCTCTCTCTCTCTCTCTCTCTCTCTATATATATATATATATATATATATATATATATATATATATATATATATATATATATATATATATATATGTGTGTGTGTGTGTGTGTGTGTGTGTGTGTTTCGCAAATACCATAATAGACAACGCAAACTTGTATACACTTATCCTTGGCTTTTCTGATCCAAATATAGAGGGATTTGCGTGGGAGACATCAGTGAACGTTTTAGCGCAGAAATTTTCACTTGACGCAGACAGTATAAAGCAGAATGTATAAAGCATTCAAATGCAGGCGCTCCTGTTACATCTCTAATTTCGATTTAACCTAGCTCATGGCAAACATATGCCAGGGTTTTCATCCTTCTAGTGTTTGAATAGTTACTTATTATTTTATTTATAGTGAAGAATATGAAAATTCTACATATGAGGGTGCGTCCACACTGCAGTACAACATGTCTCAAACACACTTTGGCCAGTTATCGCACCGAAATCACTAACAAGTTGAATACAGTACAGGTCAACGACTTATTGGTATTTCTAACCAGTGCTTCTTGCGATTATTCATCGTTTGCCAAATACTCGTTTCCCATTCTTAGCCGTTGACATGTTTTCAGCATGTTTGGGATATGTATGTGATAAGTTGCAGACTTGTGTTTGTGACATGTTTTAGCGCAGCATCGGGACGCACCCAAGAAACGGTTGAGACGTAAACTATTGGCTTGCATCTTATTTCAGCTTTCCTGTTATGATGCTAGTATACGAACCTAACCAAGAGCTTATTTCACAGAAATATGGCTAGTAGGTACAATAATAATAATAATATTAATAATAATATCGCCAGCTCTGAGGGAACAATCTGTATGAACGCCGCAGAACTAGTCCTCAATCACTTCAATTAGAAGACGAAACATTGTCTTGATAACATAAAGTAATTAATCGGTCTGTTAACAATTAATCGGTCTATTAACTGCAGTTACAGTAAGTGATGCATCTGCAAAACTAAGGGATCAGTATTTTAAAACAATTTGAACTGATACTTTTGTTGTGATCTTTGGTTAAAACTGCAATAACGAGAGCAGCCATTAGATAAGCAGGAAGATGAAGTTAAGCAACCAATTGTCAGGTTAAAACTTATCAGATTAAAACAGAGGACTGTGTTGTTGCATCTTCAGGAAGTATTTATACCAAATAGATAACGTCACCAAATCTGTAAATATTTGGTGGATAAAGGGATGAAGGCGCCACTCAGGTAGCTGTTAGGACTAGTGATCTGTTTATTGTACGAAATAAACATCTGGCGACTTACTTCAGAACTTGGGACGTTATAGCTGTGTCAGTATGGTGTAATAAGAAATTAATGCATCTGGTTAAGACTCCATTAACGGAGTGGTTCTCAATCAGGGGGGAATTTCACCGAAGGGGGGAATTCCAGAGTTTCGGGGTGGAATTGTGACCACAGATTGGCAGGCTCAAACTGGCTCTAGGACTACACAAAATGCAGTGTGCTTCTGTCCACAATACTGAGAGGTCACGCTGGGCTTTCTCCCCGCAAGCTTGTGTGTTTGTGTTAGTATTTTGTTGCATATTATTTGGAATGCACCTATTGAGGCAGACAGTTTCGGAAAGGGGGAAGGGGAATGACATTCTGACATATGGTGAAAGTGTGCATGGGCCAAAAAGTTTGAGAACCACTCCACTAACGTTTTACACCACATAGCTTAAAAATATGTCTGAATCGATAGGTAGATTATTAAAAATCGAAAAATAATAATTTTAGTACTGAAAAAGAATAGCTGTAAGCCATCGGTTAATTATGTAAATGGGGAAATATTTTTAATGTATCTTGTATACGTTATGTAGGATAAATGCACCATTGTTTCAAAGAGTCTTGAATTGGAGGAGCAACGTAAATTAATGTCGGGAAGTAATGCTAGGACGGTAATTATTGTTTATGAAAAAACTCTGTAGCATTGCAGTGAGTTAAAACAATGAAGCAATATGTGTTCATGAGCAAAACGCCTTATTTTGTTAAAAATATCTTCTCCCGGTACAATGTAAAAGATTAGAGACGAGATGTTATAGAAGAAATGAATCATATGTTTCACACTAAGATTTGCGATTCCCTTCCATATTATATTTCTTCCTTTTACCCTTTAAGCTTGAGCTGGATAAAGAAAACATGACTGTAGAATAATTTTTAGTTTTCTGTAAAAGAAAACTGTTGAGATGGCTTTGTCTCGCCGTCCGCACTTTTTCTGTCCGCCCTCAGATCTTAAAAACTACTGAGGCTAGAGGGCTGCAAATTGCTATGTTGATCATCCACCCTCCAATCATCAAACATATCAAATTGCAGTCCTGTAGCCTCAGTAGCTTTTATTTTATTTAAGGTTAATGTTAGCCATAATCGTGCTTCTGGCAACAATATAGGATACGCCACCAACGGGCTGTGGTTAAAGTTTCATGGGGCGCGGCTCATACAGCATTATACCGAGACCAACGAAAGATCGATCCATTTTCGGTGGCCTTGATTACACGCTGTAGCGGCGGTACAGAAAACTCGATTGCGCCGAAGAAACTTCGGCGCACCTTTTACTTGCTTTTTGTTATTGCAAATATTAGTTAAAAAAAAAATAACCATGTCTTTCCATGAAGTAGAACCAATTGCGGGATCAAGATTTATGGATAGAACGCAACTGATTAAATCCCACAGGGGGGTAGCGCCATCATTGCACCTCACGTGGTGCACTGTATGCATTACTTAAGGGTATTTGCAGCTTCCCTTCGGCCCCTAGATTTATCCACGTTTTAGCCTTTTACTGTGCCTCCATTCCCACATCCTTTCTTCAGTCTTGCTCTCCAACACCTTTCACTGTTACTTCTTAGTGCAAATGAGGGGATTTCACTCCGTTCCGTCGGTAGATCAATGTACTGTACTTCATCTCCGTTGTTTTCTGGATATTTTTATTTAGCTGTCCAACCACTCCAACTGCCTCTTTTCACTGTCTTAAGCAATGGATGGCCGGAAGTGCCCCAGTTTTCGGTTTGACAGCCTAAATACCATAAATCATCAATCAGCGAAACTGATTTAGGAAGCCGGTTTATTACAGCGTAACTGAATGCATACGTAACCATCGAGAGAAAGTATTTTTTTTTCTTAGGAACGAAAACTCAAACATTCAACCGTTCTGATATTTGAAAACGAAATAAAAAAAAAACTCCTTGACCTTATTTGGGCATATCAAAGAGAATAACAACGAAAACATACACAACTTCTATGATTATAGTAAGAGGAAGACATATTTTCAGAGACAGTTGTTTTAGCTTTCCGGAATACAAGCTAAAGTTAGCCCATACCAGGAAACGTGGTTCGCAGACGATGTTTGCAAGCTGTTCCCGAGCTATTTGCAACATTTGTTTTTGTTGATAAACAAGTTTGCAAATTGTCTGGGAAGTTTACTGCCTCGCCCTCAATAGTGTTGAAGCCCTGTGCTGTACTGATGACTCATATTAATACTGCTGCCATTTCTTAGAAATCAGCATATTAACACACAACTTTGTATGCAGTTTACCATCCTTGGTGCGAAAAAGTAAACTTACCTTTGTTTGCTTACTGTTTACTTACTGCCTCAAAACAGTTTGCACACTGTTAAGAGGCATGTTGTCAACAATATTTGGAGATACTTGCAAACTGATCATAAACAATTGCAAACAATTTGTAAGCAATGCTGAAAACGAGGTTGCCGCGCAGGTCGGGGAAGAGTGGAGTTTGGTAAAGTTTTGTGTTTGTGGATTTTATAAAGTTTACTGTTTGCTTCTTCTTTTCCTGTCCCACTTCACCGAAGGCGCTCTGTGAGACCCGGAAATTCATTTGTCATATACGCAATAGTTCCGAGACATTCTAAGATTTATACAATATACTCCCATATTAAGCGTCAGATTCACACTGTCATAACACTCAGAGGATAAGAAAGTGTTCCATTTAATTCTGGAATTATTTGGGATTATCAGTTTTCTTAATATCAAGTAGGGGTTTATTTTACTGTCTTGGAGAAGCAAAGTTGTTTTAAATCCATTGTTCGAAGCGCATCTGGGCTCAGATAACTTTGACCCATCTGTATCTAATCTTGTGTTGACTCATTCAGTTGGCTGCATGATGCGCACCAAATCTTTCAAATATTTTGGACATCCCGTCTGGAAATACTGATGAAACATTACACATACTTTAAACATCATTCTAGCTTTGATAGGTAGCCAATGCAACTCATACAATACAGGTGTAATCCTGTCCCAAGGTACAACACCCTTTATATTGCTGTTCTATTTAATATATTTGGCAGCTTCCTAATTTATATTGCCAGTAGATTATGACACAGTTGCATTAGTCCACTCTATTTATGAAGATTAATTACAAGTTTTTCCATAGAATACTCATCAAGATATTTTTTAACAAAGGCAATATTTCTACTGTAAGATGATGTCAGTAACTCTTAAAAAGATGATGGAATTGAGTACCAAGAAACAAATTACATTTCAGCAGCTTTCCTAAGTCACGGACTTTGTCAGCAATCAGTAATTTAGCCGAATAGCAACAAGGCTCATTGTGGCATTTATCTTTCCAAATAATATAAATTCTGTTTTATTTTCATATAATTTTGATATCTTGAATGTAATTTCTCATATGTACCCCCGATGTCGTTTAAAGGTTAATACTGTAAAACTGGGAGTCACCCGTAAATAGTTTGCACTTTAGCCCATGTCCCTGAGGTTCTTTTGACAATCCAGTCATATATACGCAAAACAGAATTGGACCTAATACACTTCCTTGAGGGACTCCTCTTTTTGGTGTTTTATATGAGTTTCCAGTCTGTACACAGTATTTTCTTTCATGCACATGGTCTTTCAGATATTCAAAGGCTTCTTCAGTAAGACCAATGAATTGTAAAATCATTTAGAAATTCAAGCACAACTGAATCAAAATCCGTGTTGAGATCGAGCAAGACCAATATATACCATATATTCGTCTTCGTCCAACCTTTCTAATGGATCGTTTGCAACAGAGCATACAGTAACCTCTTCAGAATGTATTTACCCTCTCCAGATGAATAATTAATTATTCAAGAATCACATCCTAGCATTTTGGACAAAAATAATAAATGTGAAACAGTTCTACATGAACTTACATTTTGAAACTCAAGTGCAGCTTTCAAAACTGGTCTAATGACATCCACTTTCTCTGATGTAGGGAACTTGTACTCAGAGATATTTGCATTTGTGGCTTTCGCCATTATATCAGCAAGGCATGAAAAATTTCCTATTCCTACGAATTCAAATATTACCACTGGATCGAATTCACCGTGAAATCTCGATTAAATCTGAATAGCCTTTCATTGGTATCAAGTTCCGTGCTTATCAGATTCGGCGTTGCAGCAAAAGTGGCAGTTACATTCTCAGTTTTTCCTTAGAAAATAAGAAAATTATCAGCCAGTTCTTGACCACTGAAAACTTCAGGGAACCTTTCTCCTTAACAAGTAAGGTTAAGCCATCAAGAAGTCTATATACATTTTATTCAAATCCATTTCCGCTCCTCGGAATTTCTCATTATAATATTCGGTTTTCCGGCTTTTTTCTTCCTTAATAAGTAATTGTAACGGTTCTTTACTGATCTGTACTTCCCATGAAATTTGTCCTCTTTGCGTCTTTTAACCTTCTTGAATGAATGTGTTCTCTTCTTAATACGTTCTCCATCAGCGGGAACATATCATAATCCCTTCTGTTCACCTGATTATAAACATTAATGAGACAATTTACTTACACTGCTCTGAATAGGTCTAGGTTACCGTTGTCACAAGGAATATTCATAACTTCATTGAAATTCTGAATTACTATATTAATAAAAACATACAGAGAGAAATTCGATCTATTCCTCAAGGTTATTTTCTTTGTCACACTGTTTTTTAATACAAGTATTCTATACTTCATAAGCTTATGAACTGAAGAGATGGCGCACTTCTCAACACTAACATCTGATGCACTGTTATTTACCAAGTCACTTACAGCAAGATCTACTGTACGTCCAGTCGAAGTTGTTGAGCCTTCAGCATCATGAACTAGTCGATGTGATTCCAATACCTCGCTAAAGACTATTGCATTATGACTTTCCGGGTCGTCCATCCGCATAATAGTCCCCACAGCTGTAGACTTTTGTAGCGACCATGTCAGTCATTTCTATAAATGTCCCCGTAGACGGGGCACTGCCGCCAGCGCACCTCACGTGATACACTGTAGGCATTGCTAAAAGGCGTTTCTTGTAGCGTCTTTTCGGCCCCTAGCTGTACCTAATTCGTAACCTTTTACTTTTCCTCCATTGCCACTTCCTTTCTTCAGTCTCGCTGTCCAGCCCACTTAATTGTTAGTTCTTGGTGAAACCGTGTGTTCTTTTTTTTTTCCGGTGCTATCTATTTATACAAGCGCTTCCTCTTCCTTATTTACCAGATCTCTATCTCTCTCTCCAATCACTCCAACTCCCTCTTTTCATTGTCTTAAGCAACTTGGTCGCATGTATGGCAAATTCCTCTATAAAAAAATTTACACTTGACCGTTAGGTCCATAGACGACAATGCATGAGAACCCAGTAGGGAGGTAGTGCCGTCAGTGCACCTCATGCGGTGCACTGTATGCATTACTTAAGGTTTTTTGCAGCGTGCCTCCGGCCCCTAGCTGCAACCCATTTTGTTCCCTTTACTGTACCTCCTTTCATATTCTCTTTCTTTCATCTTACTTTCTAGCCTCTCTTAACAATTGATTCGTAATGCAACTGCGAGGCTTTCCTCCTGTTACACCTTTCAAACCTTTTACTGTCAATTTCAGTTTCAGCGCTGATTGACCTCATAGGTCCCAGTGCTTGGCCTTTGGCCTAAATTCTATGTTTTCAGTACAGTTCAATTGACCGTTGAGGTCTATGGACAACAACACATGAGGTTCGCCGATCTCAGTATTTGAAGTTTGACAGCAACATTACCATTTGAGGTAGACCTCGTATTAATAACCGGAATGTCTTTAAAGGCGTAAGCAACCTCAACTTTCTCCAGAATGATTTTTCCTGGAGCCTGTGTAAATTTTATTACTAACAAATTCTTTACCTTGATGTTAGCTGCATAAGTTTTCGTCTCTCTGCTGTAGGAGTTATTGGCTTCTTCATTGCAATATATTGTTGTAGATTTTTGCTGAGTTTTTATAGAGAAAGTTGAACTTGCACTAAATATATATATATATATATATATATATATATATATATATATATATATATATATATATATATATATATATATATATATATATATATATATTTATATATATATTGTATATATATATATATATATATATATATATATATATATGTGTGTGTGTGTGTATATATATACATAAACAGTATACACACACATATATACGTACATAAATGTATACATATATATACATACAATAATATAGATATATACATTTATATATCTTGTAATTTATGTAAGGTAATCGCGTATTAATGATCTCTGATACTTTTTACAAATTATTTGTTTTGTTTTTCCTTTGCAAGCGGCTTCTTACTGAAGTAGATAAATATGAAAAATAAAAAGTGCAAGCTGAAAGATATATGCAACATATATATATATATATATATATATATATATATATATATATATATATATATATATATATATATATATATGTATATTTCAGCTGAAAACTTAAGCTGAGTTTGTTTGCACTTGTTTTATATATATATATATATATATATATATATATATATATATATATATATATATATATATATACAGTATATATATCTTTCAACTGAAGACTTGAGTTGAGTTTGCACTTTGTTTATTTTAATATTTATTCATTTCAATAAGAAGCCATTTTCAAGGGAAAACAAAACAAATATGCCGTAAAATAAAACGTATCACAGATCATTCACGCATGAATACCTGTAAGTAAATGATTTACAAAGAGTCAAAACAGCCCTCCCAGCAAACAAAACATTCTTCCATCCAGCAGTCGCAAGTGACGTATGTTGAAATGAGATGAGCAACCCTTTCCCTTTGCCAGAAGCAAAACTGCACGAAATCGTCTTCGTCGTAGGAAGCGATGTCTTTGAAATGATCTAATGCGATGTCCCAGTTAAATTCAGTTCGAGACATATTATGCGATCGCGTGAATGCGGCCTCATTAGATGTTTCTGCGCCGTGTACAAGTAGGGTAACTCGACCCAGAATTACTCGTCTCTGAATATTATTTGCATACACATTTACGAAGAAGAGAGAGAGAGAGAGAGAGAGAGAGAGAGAGAGAGAGAGAGAGAGAGAGAGAATAAAATTGACAAGGTTGTGGAATTTCAAATAATTGACAAAGACAGTGTCCAAGATGATACCTTTAAAATAGTCTACCAAGACACACACACACACACACACACAGAGAGAGAGAGAGAGAGAGAGAGAGAGAGAGAGAGAGAGAGAGAGAGAGAGAGAATAACACTGACAAGGCTGTGGAATTTCTGGAATTTCGAAGAATTGACAAAGACAGTATCCAAGATGATACCTTTAAAATAGTCCACCAACAGACACTCGCACACACACACACACACACACACAGACAAAGAGAGAGAGAGAGAGAGAGAGAGAGAGAGAGAGAGAGAGAGAGAGAGAGAGAGAGAATAGTACTGACAATGCTGTGGAATTTCAAATAATTGACAAAGACAGTATCCAAGATGACATCTTTAAAATAGTCTACCAATGCACACACACACACACACACACACACACACACACAGAGAGAGAGAGAGAGAGAGAGAGAGAGAGAGAGAGAGAGAGAGAGAGAGAGAGATAATAACATTAACAAGATTGTAGAATTTCAAAGAATCGGAAAAGACAGTAGCCAAGATGATACCTTTAAAACAGTCTGCCAATACATACGAAGAGAGAGAGAGAGAGAGAGAGAGAGAGAGAGAGAGAGAGAGAGAGAAGCGTTTAACTTGGTTATGTATATACATCATGAGTCACGGCCAGGCAGTAATGCTAAAATGTTTGCCTATTTTGGGAAATGTGTAATACACTGGACGTCAATGTGTGATTGAGTCATTATCAAAGATTTCCTTACTGCGCATTACGGAAAAAACACAGCTTTAGTAAATGTTATGTCTGCAAGTACCTTCAAAAGTGATTTTCTATTTGAAGTTTTTTTTTCCTCTCTCTTCCAATTTCTTAAGAAAGATGACTTGCCAATCAGTCACTCGGATGGAGATCAGTTGATGGTAATTTCCGATTTGCGGAACAAACCTTGAGAACAAACTTAGTCACTACACTTTTTACTGGAATTGCTATTAATTCATCTGATTATATTATAAACTGTATTGCAAACAAGGAAATAATGTGTTTACTAACAAAAGTTAGTATTTTGTAACTATAAACTTATCCGCGAGCTTCGTTGGTGACGTACGATAATACGATACACCTAGAAAAATGACAAAAACATGACGTATCTTTGAGAAATATTTATATATCATGCCATGTTAGCATATCTGATTTTACAGATTTATAATTTTAACATGAACAAACCTAAAATAATTGTTTCTTACTGTTTAACTGGGGAAGATAATCGTATAATTGTGCGTACGACAATTCCTCCGCGATGCCGACACGACACGGGCAGCAAGTCAGCTGAGAAAACAGGTTTTGGGTCAGTTGATTGTTAACTTAGAGAAGAGTAAGGTAGTGTTAGAATTTTTGGTGAATATATAACTCTCGCGATCGTGATTTGGTTTTCCATGATCGATATAAATTCTGTTGTGATTTGTTTAAGTAGTTCTTTTAAAAGTCATTAGTGTTACCGAAAGTGTTTTATATAATTCCTTCAAATTTTAACTTAGAAGTGAAAAATCTCGTAGAAATTGTTGTCTCCCTAGAAGATGGTATTTTTGTGAAGAAATTTAGGCCATGGGTTGATGCAAATAAGTATTTTACAACGTATTAGGTTGTCTTTGGTAATAAAGTTGTGTTCATTAACGAAATTCTCTCTCGTTCGAAACAGAAACCACTTGAACGCGGGCATTTTCGTGGAAGAAAACGCGTAAGAAAAAAGTGAAAACAAATTGACCCCGAGGTAAATAGTAAGGAGGAGGAGGAGGAGGAGACCTCTCCTCGCCTGCCCTGGTCCCTCGTAGCCTATACGTTGGGTGAACTTGAGAGTTTTAACCTCTCACATGAATTAATGTGGTGGAGAGGGGTCGAGGTCTTTAGACCCGAGGAATCGTCGGCTATTTTCCAAATGTAAGAGTGTGGACTTCGGGCCGTTTGACTCCATCGAAATGTAAGTAGCTATCCTGGACATGCAATAATTTTCATTATTATATTCTTTGCCGCATTATAGACTATGCCTACTTACTATAATCTCAATTTTATAGTGCTCTGTAGCTTAAGTCATGTATTGGAAAGTGAGCAGAATGGTTGGAGCGAGTTGGTTGGGGCCTGGACTGTATATTTCAGATGCAGAAAGTAAATATTGCTTTGTTTACCGCGCGGTCTTGAACTTGAATGAAGCACGGCTCTCATTTTGTGTGCACAATGCACTCGCCGTCTTACAAACCGACAGAAAGATGGAAGACTTGGGAAACGAAAGAAAAAGGGGCTTATTCATGAAGGCCTCGAGGAACAAAATATTTTAAAGTGGATTTAGGGCGTGGGTAGAAGCCTCGGGGCTTAAGGAAGGAAGAACGGAATGAGGAGTGGCTGATAACTAGAGTAGGGAGACGGATTAGTGATGGGAACAAGGGCAGTTATGGGATGGGGAAATGGGGAATGAAATGGCATGTGGGAAAGAAAATGGAATGGCCTCCCATTGGTTGTTTTTGTTGCTGGAATAGAATAATCACGCCTTATGCCAGCACAGGCTCTTGCTCGAACGA
Source organism: Macrobrachium rosenbergii (assembly GCF_040412425.1). Classification (NCBI taxonomy): domain Eukaryota; kingdom Metazoa; phylum Arthropoda; class Malacostraca; order Decapoda; family Palaemonidae; genus Macrobrachium; species Macrobrachium rosenbergii. The sequence goes on from NC_089745.1 coordinate 50,269,497, forward strand.
GTAGGACAGCTCGTTCAGGAAAGTAAGTAATTATTTTGAAGGGTTGAATCTAAGATTGCAAAAATAATAAAGGATCAGTTTATATGTAGAAATGACAAAGTTGTGAAATATATAGACATTTGACACCGGAAACAAAGATTGTAAAGGAAGTACAGTATCATCGTTTGGGCCATTTTGAGAATTGTAGGAAATTTTTATGAATTTCCACTTAAACATAGCATTAAGGCAACAGGAACCATTTTTCAATAAGAAGGCATAGGTATGGCTATCTGTTAGGCCTTCTGTTTTCCAGTGTCATACTATAGCTGCTGTTCATTGACTGCCCGTTTAAATTTCAGGTAGCCCTTGCCACTCGAGAAAATGACAGGCTATAGCCACTTGAGGTAAGAAATATGGTACCTCTCGTGTGCTAAGTAGCGTCATTTTGTGGCTTCTCATCGTATCCATTTTTCAGCTTATGAACAGATTGATACCTTTAACCTCAATATTAACCGGATTTTACTTGTCAGTGTGGATCTTAGATCGTGAATTAGGCTAATGGAATGGCTTCATTTTACTTTTTTATTTTATTCTTAGCTTGTTGTGATGAATGTTTTTGGTGTAGCCTAGGTAGATAACACAGTATTGCATAGGCCATTTCATTGCCACTACCTTTGATTATGCAGACAACGTTAAACTAGTAATGGCCAGTATTTATTAATAGAATCCAGTAATAGTAATTTAAAATCCATCAATACAGTAAACGCCAGTGTGGGACTGGAAAAGTTTTCCCCCAAAATGTTTAAATGAGAGATGAGACACGAACTTAGAAAAGTGCATGTCGTAAGACAGTGATGAAACACCGTAAAATCATGAAGACATTGTGAAAACGTCCTTCCCAGTTTCAAAGATAGATTGTGTGGTGGAGGAAGACATTGGTTTAGTTGACCGCGGAGGACATAGAAAGTTGTCATGTACCAGTAAAAAAAAATTAGGTATAACTACTATGGAACTGCCCGTCATTTAGAGGTAATGATGTCTTACATTCGTAATGATCTTTGGTTATTGCGAATGCAAGGTTTTATTACTTACCTGGTTAAGCCACTGTTGAGGAATGGAGAACCTGCCTTAGGTACGTGAAAGGGAGAGGGAGGAGCGTGCAGAGACAGTAGGCCTATAGAACTGGGTTTTCCCTTCATCTGTTTTGGAAAGGGTGGATTTTTTTTTTCACCTGGAATGTACAAGGAATCCTTTATAGTCTATCCTTGTGATGGCTTGAAAGTTAAAGGATTAACATTTTGAAATATTTACTGACTGTATTGAGAGTACTGTGTTGTTGTGTACGTACATTTTTACTTGTTAATAGCTTTTAATTCATTGGTATTTTTCTTAACCACTCCACCGGAAAATTTCATGTTTAGCTTTACTGCGTCTTCTCATATTTCATGCATTTGTTATTATTAATGATGACCTTGTCTTTTTAAGCTCATTAGAAGAGGCCAAAAGTTTAAACTCCCAGTAAATTTGGATGAGGACTACGAAGGTAATATCGTAAGTTTAACGCTTAAGGGTCAGGTGGAAATGAAGTTAGTAATATTATATTTTTATATTTTTCACCATAAGCGTATTGCTCGTGAGCATGGATGGTGTTTGCTTACCGGTTCTTAGCCAGTGTGCATACACACTCACACACATACGCGTGACGCATCTTCAACACTAAGCCGTTTCGTGCGCTTCCACAGAAGACTCATCAGCAACATGTAACACTTTACACGCTGCAACCTCTGCCCTGCAAACACTTAAACGTTTCCTGGTTTTATTATTATGGACCTTCCTTTCTAGTACTTATTCCACCCCATCTGTCCAGGGCTTGTTAGGTCTTCCTCTCCCGCTACCTCCCAACGCATCTGGATTGGATTCTATACTTTTCACCAAGCTGTCATTCTCTAATCTTTCTACATGACCAAGCCAGCCAACTTAATCTTTACATTTCACACCCTCTCAGTTCTTTTTATGCC
>NC_089745.1:50273993-50281493 GCF_040412425.1 Macrobrachium rosenbergii
ATAGAACATACAGTTGTACGCAAGGCCTAAGGTTTTCCGAGGGAGGTGAGACTATAGATTTTTTTATGGCTTCTTCCGGTTACTTCCCCCGTGTTTGCAGTTTTGCAGTCGTAAATGCAAGGTGTTTGAGTGCTGGGCTTCGGGTTGTCAGCGTAGTCTGTGTAGGCCTATTCATGAAGGCTAATATGTGGAAATAGCTTTGAACTTTAGGCTTTTGGCATTTTGCAGATTTAAAGAATATAGCTAGCCAAGTATTTCATTGTTTTTTTTTTTTATTACGGGACCTCTTCAAATAGATGAATGTCAGTATTTTTAAATATGCAGGCTCTTATAATAGCCTATTATGCAAAAGCTTTTGGAAACTTAAGGAACTGTTAGTCTCTTGGAAGTAAACATTTTACGACCATTTCCAGTTTTAACATGCTGTTAAAGTGTGCGTTTATCAAATACAAAAAAAAAAAAAAAAATACCATCCGTTTGTTAAGATTCAAAGCACGTAAAAGTTTTGCTGGAAATTCTCAAGACACTGAAAAAGGCATTTTACCCAGAATTTTTAACTTATTCCGGGTATTTTTCTCAGGAACTTACCAAATTATTTTAAATGCCTTACATGGAATTAAATACTTAAATGGTCTTTACTATTCCTCAGAGTTAGGTACGTTTTTTTTTTCGTTGCTCATTGTTGAAGTGACTCAATCACGCTGCTGTTTCAGTGATGTTGCCACTAGGAAATTCCGAACTTTCTGAGGCACAGATTTGAGTCAAGACGACTCTCTCTCTCTCTCTCTCTCTCTCTCTCTCTCTCTCTCTCTCTCTGGACCTTGCAATGCTGTGGTATCATTGTGAGCCCGTGGCTCACAATCGGGAAATCTTCGTTCCATCCCTAAATCAGGAGAGGGAGAAACAGTATGGTTGTTTCAGTTGGAAGCGATGTGAATGAAGTGTTGTATATTAATACAGCCATATGAATAAATAACTTGCTAGCCACAAATTCATTGCCCGAATGAGTCTACGACATAGTCTAATTTTCAGTGTTCTGAATCTTAGATGAAATTTTGTTCGTGAAAACAAAGGTTCCGCAAGTGACATTTTGCCCTCACTTTGATTACGATTGTTTTGACTTTCATACTCGTAGACCCAGATCGAACGCAGTGTTTGCATGAGTGAATACCTAAAGTACTTTGAAGGTTTTCTCTGTAACATACGTTTATTAAGAAGAGCAAGGAGCCGCATAGCGTTCTGAACTCCATATAGTGTCAACGTTAATCTCTTTAAACCGGATAGTAGCTATATACGCTAAACTGGTTAGCGTAAGCTCGCTCTCTCTCTCTCTCTCTCTCTCTCTCTCTCTCTCTCTCTCTCTCTCTCTCTCTCTCTCTCTCTTGGGTGTCGATTAGCTTTGATGTTTAACGCCAGTTTGATGAACCAAAATCATTAATTTTCTTATATCACTAGTTTGAAATGAATCACGTATCGCAGTCTGTCAGTTAATAAAATAGTCTCTCTACTTTATTAACAATGACTACGCATTTGTTTTTGTACGCTGTTGTTAAGTTATATCAGGATCTTGAAAGTCGTTATCTGCTCACACTGCGAAATGTATAGTGTTAGTAGGGGCAGTGGTGTTGTGGTTTCAAAGGTCAACTCGACGGTAGCAGCGAAACCAGCAGTAGAATTTTATTGTAAGACGGTGAGTCACTGATAAGGCACTTCCCTGTGACCCAGTGTCCCACTGTGGACCAATGGAGATGCACTGGCCTGGTACTCGATTGGTCCAGGGCAGGCGATGACATGCCTCTCCTAAGGTGGTTTACCTTAAAGCAGTTTTTTCCCCGCTCTGGGAGGAGGGTTCCAGTGTCTAGACTCTGTGCAAGTGCGTTCTCGTGTTATTTCCTGTTTGGTGGTGGTGTCCGTTCCGGCGTTTCCTATGACTTGGGGAGCTGGAACTAGATTGATTACGGCGGAGTTGCTCTTCAGGAGAAATCTATTTCGAAATCAAGGTGGTATTCTTCAACTTTGTATCACCATTCTTGTGGGGAGGTGAACGGAACAGGGGTAGACTTGTACGATAGCTCTGGAATTCTTAAATTTTATTAAGAAACAAAGACGTCACCACGAGGTTCATTTCCTGATTGATTTTTTGTTTCCGTTTTACGATGCCTTGTGACCTTTTAATGAGAAATGCCGCGTTTGATATATGCACACTACCCGTCCAGATTCTCTTGAAATCGAACATTGTTAACTAAAGTTTTCAAAGTGTGTTTAACCTTTAAGTATGTAATACTTCTTGCCCAAGACGCCTCAGTTCATAGTAATGCCCTTTCGTAACCAGGGACCCTCCTGCTTTGAATTCCTGAGACTAACGTTAAGCCTCTCATGCCAATGCTGGAAATATCGCGTACTTGTGAAAATCAAGTAGTAGGCTTAGAAGACAGGCCGGATTCCACCATCCCCCCTATTGGCGTTGAGTCCTTGTCCTTTTTATCACTCACACCAGCCCATAGGCCGCCATACAGGAATGCGGTGGGTGGACTACACCTTGTCCTTGGGGGATTTATCCTGATCACGGCCAGATGAGGGATATATCTCGTGGTGTCTGGAGACTGGAGGATATCTCTTGGTCTCTGGAGACTGGAGGATGGCTATAGACCACTTGCCCCCCCCCTCCCCTTCACTTTTTTTTTGTTCTTCCTTTCGTAGGGTAGCTTTAGGGTTTGCCTTCGATGGGTCCTGCCATAAAAGGATTTATCGCTTTTAACGATTCCTCTATAAATAGCTGTGGGCGAGTTGCTTCTGTAGGCTAGTGTTTATGGAGAGGGTTGTTTGGCGTATATTATTATATTATCATTATTACCAATGCATTTATTATTCGTATAGTGTAAATCACTAGTATATTTCGTATTTCATATATTCAGAAGAAATTGCTATTCCATAAAGGAACAGAAAGATGGAATGGTAAGACCAGGAAGAGTGAAGGTGCGGGGCGGGGGAGTGGGGGAGGGTATCCAGCAAGGAGTCCAGTATCAAGTATCCAGAGGGGCTTTATCCGTCCTGGTTAAAATGACCTGTTGTTTTTCTCCGTATTTGGGCTTCTCTGAAAATATTGAAATTAAATATGAGAATCCTTGCGTCTGTGAATATGCATTATAAAATTGAAAATATTAGATCAGACTTCAGATTTAGATTAATTTTATGTTGGGGATGATTGGATAGAAGCCACAATCCATGTAGGCCTGTGAGTAATTCTGTTATAGTCATATTTGTTGAGGATTATGACTATTTTAGTTTTCTGTAAAAGAAAACTACCCAGATGGCAATTTTTCTGTCCGTCCGCAATTTTTCCTGTCCGCCCTCAGATCTTAAAAACTACTGAGGCTAGAGGGCTGCAAATTGTTATGTTGATCATCCACCCTCCAATCATCAAACATACCAAATTGTAGCCCTCTAATCTCAGCAGTTTTTATTTTATTTAAGGTTAAGGTTAGCCATGGATCGTGTGTCTGACAGCGCTTTCCGGAGGCGTCGCCGACGCACCTTCACTTGACCGCATCTGGGGAGCAATTGAGCGCTGCCCGGTCGTAGATGAGAGTTTCATACAGCCTTATACGCTGTACAGAAAATTCGATTGCGCCGAAGAAACTTCGATGCATTTTTCACATGTTTAATAGTGTTAGCATGTTTTAATAGCAATTTAATACTGAAAGTAAGTTTACTACGAAAACCAAAGGTTCTTTGCCCAGAAATGAATGTAAACTAACGACGCACGTTAGAGTTCACTGAATGGACGTGTTATTGGCATCAACGTTATCCATCGAGCAATTTATATGCATGGTTGTTCGTGTTGCCGCAACCTCGACAGATAGCCTAGTCCCTACGCTATTGTATGTGACAAGTGAACGGCCTAACCAGTGGTCTAGACCAGTCCCCGCTTCAAAATACTGTGATAAAACCTCGCAGCTCATTGTTTTCTAATCAGGTTCTCTCTCTCTCTCTCTCTCTCTCTCTCTCTCTCTCTCTCTCTCTCTCTCTCTCTCATTCTGGACTAGGCTACATGATGTTAACCACATAGGTTCTGTGCGTAAGTTATTAGAACAAAGCTCACGTCTGAGGGTGGGAATGTCTAGACACTTAGAGAAACTGCATTAGTAATGTCTCAAGGAAAAGGTGTTCCTTTTCTTTAGGACTGTTGCCATAAATGACGTTTAGTAGCTGTAGGATTGTTGCCATAAATGATGTAACTTTAGGATTGTTGCCATAAATGATGTAACTTTAGGATTGTAACCATAAGTGACCTCTTGTAGCCTAGCTTTAAGATTGTTGCTCTAAATGATGTTTTGTAGCTTATGACTGATGCCATAAATGACGTCTTGTAGCTTTAGGATTGTTGTTATAAATGAAGTCTTGTAGCTATAGGATTGTTGTTATATATAAGTGATGTCTTGTAGCTTTAGGATTGCTGTTATAAATGACGTCTTGTAGCGTTAGGATTGCTATAAATTATGTCTTGTAGCTTTAGGATTGTTGTTATAGGCTAAATGATGTCTTGTAGCTTTAGGATTGTTGTTATCAATGACGTAACTTTAGGATTGTTGTTATAAATGACGTCTTGTAGATTTAGGATTGCTTTAAATGACGTCTTATAGCGTTAGGATTGTAGCCATAAGTAACGTCTTATAGCCTTAGGAATGTTATTATAGATGACGTCTTGTAGCTCTAGAATTGTTGTTATGAATGACGTCTTGTATCTTTAGGATTGTAACCATAAGTGACGTCTTGTAGGTTTAGGATTGTTGTTATGAATGACGTCTTGTAGTTTTAGTGTTGCCCTAAATGACGTCTTTTAGCTTTAGGACTGCTGCCATATATGACGTCTTGTAGCTTTAGGATAGTTACCATAAAATATGCATGTAGCTTTAGGACTGATGCCAGAAATGGCGTATAGTAGCTTCAGGATTTTTGCCTTAGTGACATCTTTCAGCATTAGAATTGTTGCCATAAAGGATGTATTATAGCAATAGGAATGTTGCCGTTAAAAATGTCTTGTAGCTTTAGGATTATTGCCATATATGACGTCTTGTTTCAGGAAGAGAAAAAAGGAACAACTTCGCCGGGTTGTTGATGTTTATTGTCTCTTTGTTTTATGAGGCTACAGGCGCACATCCGCCCGTAGTGTTTACAATTAGAAACCAGAAAAAGCCCCTACGACGCATTGTCATTTAGGCCGACGGTTTTGTTTCAGCGGTTGTAGGGGTTTCTCTAACCTTGGCTTTTGTAGGCGGGCGCTAATGGGGACATCACGTGCGTCGGAGGCCGGAATTGGCCGTAGTTTCATTTATGGGACGCGATAATGAATCTTAATTGCTAACTCTGTTACGGATCTCAAGTTCTACGAGCAGAGTAAGATCATGAAATGTTCGCGAGTATGATTCTTAATTGCCAACTCTGTGGTTGATGTGCATTTGTTCTGGGCAGTGTGGGATTTAATATATTTCAGCTGTTAACCTTTTTACCAGTATGTTTTGTAGAAATATTATCTTTGGTTATATAATGTCAGGTAACCTGTATGGATAGTCTATGTAGATTAGGCCTGATGGCCCGTGACTACTACAGTAGCCTATCAGAATAGTATAGCAAATACTCCAGTAGCCAGCAGTATTTATAGGCCTATGTGAAGTATATTGTCTTTTCTTATATTTAGATAGGCAATACACAAGTAGCCTATAGCAAAGTGCTTTTAACCGGAAAAAAAATTGTAAAAAATTGTTTTTGTAATTTTGTAAATATTCTCTCTCTCTCTCTCTCTCTCTCTCTCTCTCTCTCTCTCTCTCTCTCTCTCTGTGAAAGTGCCCGTATAGCCTAATAAATTTGATAAAATCAGCAAAATGCGAAGTGTCTTGCAGGGTGTCGTCTCAAAACCGTTATAACAGTAGAGCGCTGAAATACTTCCGTATATATTCAGACAGGATTTTTACCTTAAATTGGATTCAGTTAGCGGAGCCAGTCACGCAAAGTATCAATTCCCTTCTCGTGTTGCATGCACTGCCTCGAGGGTTCGCCGTGAAGATGAAAAAATCGCATTCATGAATGGGACCTGTATCTGGTGAATGTCTCCACAGATATATATATATATATATATATATATATATATATATATATGTATATATATATATATATATAATATATATATATATATTATATATATATATGTATTATATATATATATGTATATATATATTAATGTGATCTTTATGTATTATACGAGACTTTATGTAAGTTGTATATGACTGTATTAGGACTCACTCTCTCTCTCTCTCTCTCTCTCTCTCATTATATATATATATATATATATATATATATATATATATAATCTTGAATTTCTACAGTGGTCCTGTGGGTGAAGTATATAAGAGATCCTCACGTGGGAATCTCTTATATATAGGCCTATATATATATATATATATATATATATATATATATATATATATATATATATATATATATATATATGTACACGAGCTTGTTGGCGCGTGCTACACATGCTGGAACCCAGGGCTGCTGTCTCCCTATCCTCCCCCACACAGGGCGGACAAACAGGTTTGTAGGAAGGTGGTGGATATCTCACCTACCCTCCCATTCCTTACCTACCCCACCCCACCCGGAGCAGACAAACCAGTTTGCAGGGGTGGGTGGCTGTGTCATGTCTCCCTACGGTCACGGAAGACAAACAAGATAAAATCCTCTTGGGTTTTATACATATATATATATATATATATATATATATATATATATATATATATATATATATATATATATATATATATGTATATACACACACACTAGAGAATATACTGTAGATAATACTATCTTGATAAACTTAAAGCTAAGGTACTAATTTGGCTAGTATTTTCTTCGTGAAGAAGAACAGTCAAATCACACACACACACACACGCACACAATATGTACATATATACACATACACTATATATAGCCTTTATATGTGTGTGTGATTTGATTGTTCTTCACGAAGAAAATACTTGCCGTAGTACCTTAGCTTTAAGTCTATCAAGATAGTATTATCTACAGTGTAATCTCTACCGAGAAACATTCAGGCTACTAGAGTGCACCAGCAAATTTACGAATATCGTGTCAGCGGAATCGTGTATTCGAACGCATTGCCTCAAAAAGAAAAAAAAAATCTTCTAGCAGAGTTCGCACAGCCATTATTAAAAGAACTACTGACCCCCTTTGCCGTTATTCTCAACGGGATTTCGTGGTGGGAAAACATCCACACAAATCTCTTCAATCGAAAGTGTACCGTGTCAGCTACACCTCCGCCGCCTTATTTAGGAAATGTCAGATTACAGGCGTTACACGCCAGGCATGACAGCAATGCCGAGTCAAAAAAAAAAAAAAAAAAAAAAAAAAAAAAAAAAAACTCCAGAGACCTTTGACTCTGCAGGAATATTTTGTTTTTTTATGGCTTGGTTCCTTTTGATGATG